>NC_046984.1:4317408-4917408 GCF_009769545.1 Cyclopterus lumpus
CAGAGGGACAGCTACTACAAGACCTCCTGCTCGACCACAAGTTGGACTTTCTCTGCCTGACTGAGACGTGGCAAACCCCTGACGACTTATCTCATCTGAACAAGTCTGTTCCACCTGGGTTTGTTTACACCGCACACCCCCGTCTCACCGGAAGAGGAGGAGGTCTCGCGATACTTCACCGCGAGACTTGGAAGGTCTCGTCATTATCTTTGCCAGTATCCCAGACATTCGAATCTGTGGCTCTACAGCTGAATGGTCCTACTCCAACCGTTTTACTAAACATTTACCGCCCACCCAAACCAAACAAGGACTTCATCAATGAATTCACCACACTTCTCACACACATCTGAATATTCACATGGACAACACTAATCATCCCCTCACTAAGGACTTCACTTTTTGCTTGGACAGTTTTGGTCTCCTTCAACATATTCACTTCCCCACCCACTCTAAAGGTCACATTTTGGACTTGGTCATTTGCTCTGGTGTCACTCCCCTCAACTGCTCTGCTGTCGATCTCCCTATCTCAGACCACATGCTCATTTTATTTAATTTAAGTTTAACATTATCCAAATACAAACAGTTACGTGTCATATCCTTCCGCAACATCACAAACATTAATCTGGCTGACCTCACAACAGGCATTGACAGTTTCCCCATCATCACCCCCCCACACACCCTGGATCATCTGGTTAATCTTTACAATGATAGTCTCCGTACTCTGCTGAACTCACTTGCTCCCCTCAAAACCCGGACTGTCTCATTCCCCCACTCTGCCCCCTGGTTCTCCCCTCAGCTCCGCCAGTTGAAAGCCAAGGGTCGTCAGTTGGAGAGGCTTTTCACCAAAACCGGACTCACGATCCATAAACAGATGCACCATGCCCACATCCTCCTCTAAAAAGATGCCCTCTCCTCAGCCAAATCGCAATTCTTTACTGACAAAATCACTGCTGGTGCTGTGAACACCAGGACCCTTTTCTCTGTGGTCAACAATTCATTCCGCCCCCCAGATTCCCTTCCCCCTCACTTCTACTCCACGGAAAACTGTAACTCCCTAATGTCATTTTTTAACACTAAAATAACTACCATCCATCAGCAACTGACCCCTCATACGTCCAGCTGTCCTTCTACTTTTGTTCCCCCCCCCCCCCCCGTCTCTGTACCTCTCTCCTGCTTCCAACTCCCCTCTGCCATCGTTTTATCAAAACTCATCCAGACTTCCAAGCCATCCACCTGCCAACTCGACCCCCTCCCATCCTCCCTGGTTATAGCCTCCCTCCCCTCTCTGCTAACCCTGATAACGGCCATCATCCATTCCTCCCTCACCTCTGGTTCTGTCCCATCACCTCTCAAATCCGCTGCTGTTACTCCAATACTCAAGAAACCTGGTTTAGACCCCAACATTTTCAATAACCTCCGTCCCATTTCCAACCTACCATTTCTCTCTAAAATGTTAGAAAAAACAGTGGCATCTCAGATTCAGGCTCACCTCTCAAACAACAATCTCTATGAACAGTTTCAGTCCGGTTTTCGCCCCCGTCACAGCACAGAAACCGCCCTCATCAAGATCTCAAATGACCTCCTCATGGCAGCTGACTCTGGACTACTATCAATCCTCATCCTCCTCGATCTGAGCGCCGCCTTCGATACCATCTCCCACACCATCCTCCTCGACCGTCTAGCCTCCATTGGAATTTCAGATACACCCCTTTCATGGTTTCACTCATATCTCTCTGGCCGTACTCAGTTCATTCAGTTAAAATCATTCACATCACATCCCTCCCTCCTCTCCTCCGGTGTTCCCCAGGGATCTGTCCTTGGTCCTATCCTGTTTATTATCTACCTCCTCCCACTTGGACTCATTTTCCGCAAACATAATATTCAATTCGACTGTTACGCGGACGACACCCAGCTCTGTTTCCTCCAAACCCTCTTCCACTTCCCCGCCCCCCTCCCTCTGTGCCTGTTTACAGGAAATAAAAAACTGGTTCACCTCAAACTTCCTCAAATTGAACAGCAATAAAACCGAGGTTGTCCTCATCGACTCCAAGTCCACTCTCACCAAGCATCCCAGTTTCGCCCTCACAATAGACAACTCCTCGGTCGCCCCCTCCCCTCAGGCTAAGAGTCTGGGTGTCGTCCTGGACAGCACACTGTCATTCCACACTCACATCAACACCACCATCTGGTCTGCCTACTTCCACCTCCGAAATATCAACCGCCTCCGCCCTTCACTCACACCCAACAGCGCCGCAATCCTGGTCCACTCTCTTGTCACCTCCCGCTTGGATTATTGTAATTCCCTCCTCTTTGGTTTCCCCCACAAACTCCTCCATAAACTCCAACTGGTCCAGAACGCTGCTGCCCGCATCGTCACCAAGACCCCTTCCATCTCTCACATCACCCCTGTTCTACGACAACTCCACTGGCTCCCCATCAAACACCGCATTGACTTTAAGATCCTCCTCCATGCATTCAAGGCCATCCACAACCTCGCCCCTCCATATCTGTCTCACCTCCTCCAAATCAACATCCCCACCCGGTCTCTCAGGTCTGCCTCCTCCATCAACCTGACTGTCCCCCCAGCTCGTCTGTCCACCATGGGGTCAAGAGCCTTCAGCCGCTCTGCCCCTTGCCTCTGGAACTCCCTCCCCCCTGACATCAGAAACATTGACTCTATCATTTTATTCAAAACCCACCTCAAAACCCACCTTTTCAGGCAGGCCTATGCCTGACGTGTTCCCCTCTGGGTTGCTCTGCTGCAGACTGTTCTGCTTTTAACTGTGCTGCTTTTTAAATTGTGTCCGATTTTTAAATATGTTGTACGGCGACCTTGAGTGCCTTGAAAGGCGCCTTATAAAACCAATGTATTATTATTATTATTATTAAACGCCTGTTGATTTTTCATTAGCAACGAATATGGCTATTATTAGATTGCTGTAGATATTCATTATTCCTTTTATTTACACTTAGAGCTTTGTATTTACTCTGCGCATTTGAATAATAACTCGGATGAAGTCATTCACCGCAAAAGAAGTCTACATCGTGGGTTCTATTCAAATTTATACGCACTACACACTAATGATCTTCCTGAATCCGCGACCGTCTAAAGCAAGTAAAGTAATGTAAGAGAGCGCAGAAGACTCAGAACCAGGACACAATGAGTTCACCTAATGCTGAGGACGAGGTCATCACGCCTCAAACCCCAGGAATGTTGTACAAATAAAAAATAGAAAAGGATCAATTGATCGGCAGACGCTATTTCTTCCAGACATCAAATTATGCTGATTAAGCTAACTTATTGTACCGGCTGTGCTTGTCTTTGGCTAACGGTTTAATATGATCAGCATATACAGGCCCGGTAATCTAAATGCTTTATTTGTGTACTTGACATTCTTGGTAGTTAGTGTTAGCTGTTGAATGTTCCTCAGTTTACTTCGTTTTCAGAAGTGACACACTAATGGAAACTGGCTTGAGCTTGAAGTGAATCTTGATTTATCATCATATGTTGGTAATATTAAGCAGGAGTAATATCTACTTCCACAATGCCCTAACATGTACAGGCTTTATTAGTCTTAATCCATCAGTGGCATTCAAGCATATCATATATTCTTTAATATTTCCAACTGTGACTTGCAGCCAGACTTCCTGTTAGAGCAGACCTTTGCTCTTTACTAGTTTTGGGGGGTTTCTTTTTTGGAGGCCTGCAAGTGTGAACCCACAAACTCAGTTTGTATTTTTTTTATCAGAAAACAGAACAATTCATCAAGATCTGTGATTAAATTGGTAAGTATAGAAATATCTAAACTGAAATTGATATACCACATAACTTGGCTGTGGATCACTGTTAAACACTTTTGATGTTGTTTTGGAGACAATTTATGCCAGACGATGCTTTATCTTGTGTACGGTGCTGTAAGGATTATTCCTAAAGTCCCATGAATCAAGAAGACATATTCAAGGATGCAATCTTGCCTTGTTGACAACAAAGTCAGCATTAGTACACAACTTAAAGTCGCAATGCTATATAAAGAAATAGTACTTGAATTACTTTTCAGAAGTTAACCTTGAAATCTCTCCCTCCTCCCACTGCTGGCCTCCTTCCTGTCTGCAGCATCCCCGTTGGTGACTCCTTGCTAAAGCTGAAGTGTAAGTTTATCCAAATATATTATGATTTTGCTTTCACGTGAAACTGATGTTTTACCGGTTAACAGTATAGAACAGGGGTATTCAATTACAATTTCAGTGAGGTTCATTTAGAGAGAATTTCGTCATGCAGAAGTATTATCACAATAATATTTAACTTGTGCTATAATTTAGTTCCATACATATTGGGGTCAATTGCAAATAAGACTTCTAAAAATCAAAATTGGTTTTAAGTCTCACTTGTTAAATAACTTTTTTAAGTGGTTAAATGTATTTTTAATGATGATACAACTATGAAAAATGCACAATATATTTAAGAAATAGAATCATAAGAAATATAAAAGTATATTAAATTAAAAAACAGTGCACAGATCTAGCCAAACAAACAACAGAGTAATGTTGTTATAGTTGAGTGATTTGATTTGGTGATTTAATATAAAGTAGGCAGGAATGTTCTCCTGTATCTGTCCTTGTGACAGCAGAGCTGGAGGAGTCTATTGGAAAAAGAGCTCCACTGTCACTCCAGTAGGTGGTGCAGAGCGTGGTCCGGGTTATCCAATATGGATAATCATTTATCCATATTGTGGATCCGGACTGCGGTCCGTCTATTAGTGGGGTGAAATGTTTCACCCCAATAACTTTAATGACATAAAATTAAGGAAGTATAAACTAAAGAGTCCATTCATGGGGGCTTTAAAAATGTGTGACGCCTTTTACAAAACACATGTTTTGACATCACTGGGTGTTGCCAGAGGTACAACCACAGGTAGCTGCAGTAACTCGCCGACATGATCCACAGTTGAATGAGCAGGGAAGTGCTAGTTTAAAAAAAATGTAAACTGAAAATGTGTCTCTTTCTGCCCGACCCAGCCTCACTTCCTTCCAGTCCTTCTGGCCTCCTCCTTCCTGCCTCCAGCTGCAGACCATCACTGTTGGTGACTCGTTGGTGACTCAACAGTAGGTTCACAAACATGAATGACTTGTTCAGATAAATCAACACAGTGTGTCATGAATTGTGTAAGTAAAGATATTTCTTGTAAAACACGGATACTTGCAAAACAGCCCACTGATACATTTAATGACACCAGTGTGTTTTACATCAAACTAGCAACAACTGGAAAATGCAGCATTAATAGGGATATTTGGTGGATGTCTTTACACGAGACAATCCAATCAGACACGTTTTAACAGCATTTTATCTTTTGGTAGGAGTGGCTTAATTAGTTTTTTTATATTCAAACAACTGTCTAATGTATGTTCTTTTGTCTTACAGGTGTCCTGCTGTGCAGCATCTCTTCTCTCCTCTATCATATTGGTTCTCTATCTTTTCTATACCTTCTATCCACTCTGTCTACATATTGGTTCCTCTGACTTTCCTGTCAAATCTACCGCTCTGTCTTTGATTTTGGACGTTCCACCTTTGTATCCCTCTTCTATCCCGCTCTGATCTTTATTTGGATTTTTGGTGAAACATTTTGGTGAAACATTTTGATGGTTGCCCTTTATTTGGTTTCAGGTTTATTGTTACCTGGTCAGTCTTTTTGAATGGTCTCTGAGAGTCTCTCTTCTCTCACGCTCTACCTGTTCTATCTCTCCCTCACAGATCTTTACAATTTGAAATATATATATTAAAAAATGATCTATAATTATTATAACAAACTACACAAACATTTGAAAATTGACTTTGGAAGATAAAGACATTGAAACTGATTACAAAACTAGTTTGAACATAAGATTGAAACACATTTGATTTCAAAGACTTACAACAATTCATAGAAATTATTTTGGTGTAATTGAAAATTAAACTTATCATATTGGACTGTAAAAGGAATATTTAATTCTAAATTGAATCTTGTACATTATTGTAGTGAAAATCCATATTTGATACGATTACTTTAGTTCCTGAACGACGTTGCTGTTTTGAAGAACTGTTGGTTTGTATCCAAAGGTTTGATTGATTGCAAATATCTTCACATTTGACTTCACACATTGTTTTTGTTTATTCAGCTAGTCCAAATAAGTGTACGAGTAATATTATATTACATATACTGTACTAATTGACCCTGATTCACTCAGTTGTATCTAGAGATCTCCGCACATTGTTTGAATCAGTTACTTTGTGTTTTGTACCTTTTTATATACTATAATAAATCAACCTTAAGAAGAGACTTTATTTTTGGATTCTGATATAAACACATTTGTGCTTTTGAAACACGACAACAATGCCAAAGAAAGGTAAGAGGTCACAAAGTCAGAAACTGCGCTGGCAGAGGTCCAAGGAGAATCCGTGTGCAACAACGTCTGAAGCAGAATGTGTCGGCCCTCAGACCAGTGGAGAGGTAAAGATGTCTGGAGCGTCTCATGCTGGAAGTGTGAATCTGGGAGGTCAGCCTGATGCGCCATGTGAACAACAGATATCGTTTGCAGATGCTGTAAAGAGAGGACAACATGATCCATGTGCAGCAGGGCCTTCTAACGCAGACTGTGTAAACCTGGGAGATCAGCCTTCTGAACAACGAGTCCGTGCATCCCACAGCCAGCCTTCTGTTTTATATGGTAGATTCAGAAATCAGCAGTGTACCTGTAACTCACTAACCTTTCTTGCATTCCTTCATGAGAATGAAAACGTCACCAGAGCAGACCTCAACCTTGTTTTGGATAAAGGTAACGCGATGTACAGAGAGACCAGGAAACGAGTCCCTAAGCACATCTATTTGACGACCGATGAACTCACTGACGTGGTTCCTGCACGCAGCTCTACCGACTATGCAGACATGACTCGGCTCTCAAGGTACGGCACTTTAGGAGAACCTCTACCTTGAACTGTAGACAGCTTTCTGGACCTGGAGTCAGGACTGAGCTGCTTGTTATCAGATATGAAGTATGCTTTGCTGTTGATGAGACTGTTATGTATTGCAGTATTCAGGACCAGGTCAGGCAGATATGGTTTCTTTGACCCACACTCCAGAACACCCAGAGGCTTGCCCCTACCACCCGGTTCATGCACTCCTGGTACTGCTGTCATGGTGACCTTCTCACGTCTCAGTGATATGATTGACAGGCTCAAGAAGTCCCACAGAATGATGGGAACACAGTCCTCCTGTAACTATGTGTTGAAGCCTGTGGAGTTCGACAATGTGAACATGGTCAACCTGAACGATGCTCTCCCAAACACAGACTGTAGACCTCCAGCTGTCGTTGTGGATGAACCTCTTCTGTTGGATGAAGCTACTGATGAATCAAACTCACCTACGGTAAAGACAAACACAGCCACTGATCATCCTGAGACCCTTTTACCTGAAGTGTCCCCTCACACTACAGCTGTGAAACAACCAGAGGTCCTCATCACGTCATTGCCATCACATGATGCTCCTCACAGCGAACCAGAGTTGACTGCTCAAGTGATAAACCATGTTCTCAATGATCCCTCTGATAACATTTTGACAGGAGTGTCCAGTGACATCACGTCCATATCATCTGTGAGACAACAAGAGGTCATCTTCCCTGATCGACAACATGAACCAGAACCCTCAAGTGAGCTCAGTTTCCTTCCATCACATGTTGCTCCTCTTAATGAATCAAACACTTCTTCAATGATAAATACTGTGGCTAGTGATGTATCTGATACTGTAATACAGGAAATCTCTTGCAAATTCACAAAGTATAGTAAACTGCAAAGGAACAAAATAAAGAGAAGACTACTGGCCTCAGAGAAACCTCCACAAAGAAAAGAGAACCAGAAAAGTCAAGAAAGAGAAAAGTATGCTTCAAATAAAGCGTAAAACACAAAAAAAATAGCTCAAGCAAGCAGCAAATATCAAAACAATCCTGAATTCAGACCAAAAAAAAGAAATTATACAAGAGACAATGTTGACTTTCAGCTAAAACGGAAAGAGTACATTTCCTCCCGGTACAAGAAAAATCCAGATTATAGAGAGAAAAAGAAACAAATCTTGGTCTCTCGTTACAGAAACAATGTTGAATTTAGAGAGAAACAGAAACAAATCTTGGTCTATCGTTACAGAAACGATTCTGAATTTAGAGAGAGAAAAAAAAAAATCTTGGTCTCTCGTTATAGAAACGATTCTGAATTCAGACACAAACAAATCTTGGTCTCTCGTTAAAAAAACAATCCTGAATTCAGACACAAAGTACAAAGTAGTAGTAGGAGTATGCATAACATGAGATATGCCATGAAAATAAAAAGGAAATATAGACAGATAATTAGACAAACAGAAGAAAGTGACAACAGTTTGCTCAAAGAGGCCATTTCTGTTTTCAGATCACAAATAAAAGCCGGTCCCACTTATGTGTGCACCGTCTGTCATAAAGCATCATTTCCAAACCAAGTGAAATCCTGTAAACGGTCAAACTATGTAAAAAGTCCAGTCATGGTTGCAGCATGCCTCACAGGAAAGTACCTTCATGTTTGTGATGAGTGCCGAAATGAACCACAGTGCAATGTACCTGATGAGAGGAAGGAAGAGTGGATTTGTCACACCTGCTACAGACATCTCAAAGATGGAGTAATGCCAACACTCGCTGTAGCTAACAACTTGGAGCTCGCTGACATTCCACCTGAACTGTGTGACCTCAATATATTGGAGAGACATCTCATAGCTAAGTGCATAGTGTTTGCCAAAATGATTCCTCTTCCCAAAGGAAGACAGAGAGCCATACTTGGTAACGTGGTTTGTGTCCCGTCGGAGGTGCAGGAAACAGTGGAAGCGTTACCCAGATTGAGAAGTGAGTCTCAAGTGATGAGAGTGAAGCTGAAGAGACGATTGTGTTACAAAGGTCATCAGCTGTTCCAGACTGTCACCTGGTCTAAACTCGTGCAGGCGCTGCATAAACTCAAACGCATTCATCCACAATATCAGGACATAACTATCAGAGATGAGGCGGAGCTTTGTGACCCAACACTTACTGATGAAGATGATGAGGATGAGGATGCAACCATGGATGAGGATGGATATGATAAAGCCGATTTAATGGACATTGACATGTGTGAGAAAAGCGCACTGTGTGAGGCAGAACATGAGACTGAAGGTGACCAGGATGTGGACATGTCGTCTTGTGATGGTGAACAACAACCAGAGCAGCAGAGAGATGATGCAGAACAGGAAGGGGACATGCCTAACGGTGGCTTTTGCTCTAGAGTCTTCAGTCTTCATCACATGTCTTCAGCCGTGTGATGTTTCAGAGGAGATTTTATGTTTCACTGAAGGAATCTACTCTGTTGCCCCTGCTGAAAGAAACAGTCCTGTTGGCTTTTTTAAAACCCCAAAACTTGAGGCGATGGCTTTCCCTGTGCAGTTCCCTACAGGTCAAAACACACTGGATGAAATGAGACGCATTAAAGTAACACCAAGCAGTTATTTCAAAGCGAGGCTTTTCTGTATCGATGATCGGTTTGCCAGAGACACAAACTATTTGTTCTTTGCACAGTTTGTGACTGAAATACACTTGGCCACATCCAGCATGACAATACAGTTGAGGAAAGGAAAGCCTCTGACCAGAGATGGGCGAAAAATAACTTCAGGAATGCTGCAAAATAAACGAGAGGTCGAGAAACTGGTGAGGAATAAAGATGCCGTCCGATTCATGCAGCCGCTGAGAGGAACACCAGCTTATTGGGAGAAAACCACAAAAGATCTTTTTGCCATGATCAGACAGTTGGGAACTCCCACATTCTTTTGTACGTTTTCTGCAGCCGAGATGCGTTGGCCTGAAGTGATTGAGGCAATAAAAAGACAGCAAGGTGAAGAGGTCAACTTTGAAGGACTCGACTGGTCAGCAAAGTGTGACGTACTGAGAAGCAATCCGGTGACAACAATGCGCATGTTTGATAAGCGTGTTGAGGCATTATTCAGAGATTTAATCTTATCTCCGGCACAGCCTCTCGGCAACGTTGTTGACTTCTTTTACCGGGTTAAGTTTCAGCACAGAGGAAGCCCGCACATTCACTGTCTCATATGGGTAGAAGGTGCACCTGTGTTTGAGCAGGACTCTGATCAGACTGTGTCAGATTTTGTATCCAAGTACATCACAGCTCAACTGCCTGACCCACATTCACAACCAGAACTCTACAAGAAGGTCACAGAAGTGCAAATGCACAGCAAAAACCACTCAAGGACCTGTTTCAGAAGCTCCAGCTCTGGTTGCAGATTTGGATTCCCCAAACCACCTGCCAGGAACACAATGCTAACGAGACCTGATGAGACCGTTGATCCACTCCAAGTGCAAACAGCAAAGTCAAAGCTCCAACCACTGAACTTGTTGCTGCATGAACCTGAAACTGCCCCACTCAGTTTGCAGCAGCTCCTCGGCAAATGCAATTTAACGCTCGATGAGTATGAACAATGCCTCAATACGATCAACAAATCCAGTGCGGTGATACTGAAACGCGAGCCAAAAGACTGCTGGGTAAATGGATATAATCCACATCTACTAGAAGCTTGGAATGCCAACATTGATGTAAGTTATATTCTCAATGCATATTCGTGCATCATGTATCTCACCAGCTACATAACCAAAAAGGAATCTGGACTTTCTGAGTACCTCAAAACAGTCATTGAGAACTCCACCAAAGACAACGTCAATGAATGTGATGAAATGAGGGAAATCATGCAGGCGTACTCTAAAAAGAGAGAGTTCAGTGCTCAGGAGTGTGTGACTCGTGCATGTGGCATTAACATGAAGAAGTGTTCACATGGTGTCATATTCATACCGACGGATGACAACGCACTGAAAATGAGTCGTCCTATGTCTTAACTGGAGAACACGACATCAGAAAGTGTAAATGTGTGGATGACGTCTTTGACTGACAAATACAAAGCCAGACCTGAAACACCAGAGTTTGAGGAGATGTGTTTGGCTGATTTTGCTGCTACTTGCAGAATTGCCTATGGACAACAGAAAAAAGTTAAAGAGGTGTTGCCCCTCCTCAATGAGATGGGATTTGTGCAAAAGCGTAAAAACGATAAGCCTGCGATCATCAGATTTTACCGCTGCTCACAGGAAAAATACCCTGAGAAGTTCTATGGCACATTACTGAAACTGTACCTTCCTTACCGATCAGACCAGGAACTGAAAAGACCGCATTTCCCCACGTACGAGTCCTTCTTTAAAAGTTGCTGTGTTCAACTACGAGGTTCTGACTATCCTGAGTATGTCTGCCACATTGTGAATAGAAAAAGAGAGAAATATGAGAAAAACAGTGATGAGATTGAGAATGCAGTGGAAGAATTTGAACAGAACAGAGGCGTGATTGATGAATGGATTCGATTAACAAGTCATCCTACATGGACAATGAAATATGCAAAGAAAAGATTTTTAAACTTTGCTAGTAAGACAGTCTTTCCGTTCCATAATATATATGCAAATATACAGAAATATTAATTAAATTTTTTGTTTACAATTTGTTTTCTCTTTGAAATATAGGGATTTTTATTCATGTAGGAAATAGATATTAGTCTTGTCTGTATGTTATAGTTTTTACATGATTTCTTTGAATGTATTGCTGTTAATTATTTCAAAATTGTTGATTCACAAAATGGTAATCTAATTGTAAACAAATAAAAATTGTTCATAATGAGGTAAATGTCTGCTTCATACTTGCAACAGCATTGAGATTACTACCACAACAATTACTACTACTATGACTATTGCTATTACTACTATTACCTCAGATCCTGCTTCTACTACTACCGCTACAGCTGCTGCAGCTCTTGCTTCTGCCACTACTACAACTAACACTACCAATACTATTTCTACTTTAACTACTATTGCTGATGGAACTGTTTCTTCTACTACTGCTACTAATACCAATACTAAAATCTCAGTTGTTGAAACTACCACTTTTGTTATGACTATATTTCTTCTACCCCCTCCGAATTCTACAGTTTAACAGATTAGCTTCCAGCTTTTCCTGGATTCATCACTTGGATTCTTCAGAGGATGCAGTTTTATACATTTCCACTACAAGAATTTTAAGCAGTTCAGGTCAATGTTTTTGTGCTTCAACACTTTTCGGCAGGAAGTTTCCATTTTTGGTATTTTCAGCAAGTTTAAGCCATTTTCAGCTGTTTTCAGCAATCTTCAGCTATTTCTTTTAACATTTCAGCTTCAAGCTTCAAATTTTTAGCAATTTTCAGCTATTGTTTTATATATTTCAGCTTCATTCTTCAGATTTTAGCATTCCAACGCATTTTCAGCAGGAAATGCTTTCTTTTATTATTCTTCCACCAGAACTTTGGACCACGAAGGATCCCAAATCGTACATCGCAGATGCGTCAAAATACATCAAAACGTGTGGCCTGATCGGGAATCGTGTGCTATGACTTTTCTAAGAGATCAGACCGGCGCCTAGCCCCCAAAACTGCGAGAAATTGTCCCATTCACTTGAATGGGGTTTTGGAAGAGAAAACGCTAATCTTTGTGCCTACACTGTGTCTCCATACATTAAGGTAGAGAAATAATTTAAAGTTTAAAATGTTAAAAGGATGGAGCTTATTTGCCCAATTGGACATGTTTTCATAGCTAGCACAGTTTAGACATGTTTGGGTTTCAGAGTTTATAATGGGAGTGGATGAAACGGAATGTTCAGATCTAGAGTGAGAGAGCCAACTGCTAGATTCAAGATTTTTATTTGCCATGAAATAAAGCCTTTGCTGGGCTTTTTTCACAGTGGCTGTGGTGTTAAGAGTCCAGCTCAGGTCAGATGTAACCTGCAGTCCCAGGAATCTGCAGCTGTCGGCCCTCTCCACCTCAGTCCCTTTGATGATAAGAGGCTGTAGAGGGGGAGGATTCTTCCTGCTAGAGTGTGAGGGAGGAACCGAAAGTCCTAAAAAAGCAAAACGTATTTTGCCACATGTCTCACAATTGTCACTCTTTTTACACCATTTATGGATCAAAACGTAGGGATTCTTGTGCTGGTCCTCACATGTCTAGAAGGGCCCGGAGGTGTGGACGCTACAAACATATCTGCTCCCAGCTAACAGATTTCAAGAAGGCCACAGCAGTTCTTTTTAGGACCCTAAAGGGAGGGGATATTCTAGATCCTTCCTTAGGACGGTACAGAAAACCGCTTTAATACCCCCAAGCAAGGCACTTGGAAGGAAACTGGGATAAGCAAATTATCCCTTTTGTTACAACCTACTCATCCCTGGCCACAAGGACCACAAAACAAGCTAAAAATAACCTTGAAGAAATCATTGGGGGCACATCTCTAAAGAACAGTATGAGGATTATCTCAAGTTTATAGAAGAAACCCCAATCTGAGGGACATGTTGGTTCGGGCAAGATTACCAAAAGAGCGAACCCTCCAGGGATTAGAACGGCGAGTAATCGTACTTCTAAACAGTCGTATTCCCTTCAGAAGTTCTTGACCTTGAAGCACAGTAATTGCGTTTATCTTGTTAAATGCAAAAGATGAGGGATCCTTTATGTAGGGGAAACACAGAATACCCTGCTGACATGCCTTGCATACCACCGGGATACTGTCCGAAATAAACATAGAATCTCCACCCAACAACATTTTATCCGGCATGGAATTAACAATCTGTATCTCCAGGGAATCCAACACAACTCGGGCTGGATGATAAAAGACAGGAAAGTGGCAGAACTTATCTGGATCCGCAAGTTGGTGACTGTATACCAAAAGGGCCTGAACATGAGTTATAAGACCAGGGATAGTTAAAAACATCTCAAAGATGGATTTCAATTGTGTGTTGAATGCAGGTATGATGATCTGTGCTGTGTGTGTCCCCTTTCTCTCACTCGCCCTTACTTATCTTCTGTAACTTAATTGGTGACTCACAGGTCTGTTTATTTTTATAGACAAACAATTCACCTTCACCACCTATATCTTCATCTTTACTCCATCCATCGAGTCACCTTTTCAGGTAAGCAATTTTTTCTTTTTAGTGATGTTCAAATAGCTACGAGGACACTCAAATTGCACACATCATTGGAAATGAAAAAGGGTTTGAAGTAACCTCTAAAATGTATTAATTTTGCTGTGAAACCTGAAAAGGCACCCACTTTTTGCCTTCAGTAAGTGTGGCATATTTTAGTATGTGGTCATCAATAATTTGTTTGGAGGAGTAAAGTGTTTTTCTGGTTTCCTGTGTCCAGCATCTTCAAGACAGATAAACCTAAATTTCAATATTCATTGGTTTAGATTATAGGACAGTATCACATTAGATTAGGTTAAATTTTAGGTTAAAAATACTTTGTATTTTTGTAGTTTATTTTGCTACATTAGGCTTTTTAAGGGGACATACTGATAGTTATCAAGACAGCATATTACTTTTACTATTAGCATTTCTGACTTTCATATTGTTGTTGAAATTAACATACGGTTTGCAATTTAAAGTTTCTCCCTGTTTAGGTATCCTTTATCCTCAGCTATCTACCGTCCACGGTTAGTTACCTGAAACCTCCTTTCAAGAGTGGTACTCATAATAAATGTTAAAATACAAGACTTCTAAAACAACTTTCACATGTTGTAGCCAATTACATAACTTGCTCATGGCACCTTCCACACATTTTAAACGGGACCAGAAATTTGGAATAACAAAATAATTTTCTGATGGGCGATGATGCACCCTCCTGCTCCTGTTCTCCAGGTATGGTTTATTTTCCCAACACACACACACTATACAATACACCATGTTATCACTTGAATGAAACGCCTCTCTGCTTGCAAGACAGTTCTGGACACTGTGCAATGCACCCACCTCCTCGCATTCTCCAGATAAATTGGTACGGTCCAGAGAAACTGAAATTATCCTGTAACTTCAATGACTTAACTGATCTTCAATACCTGATTTTTAAAACTGATTATTCATGTTTAAATTTGCAAGTGACTGCAATATTTGACTTCACTTTAAACTTGAATGCCTAGATTTGCTGTCATATGTCCTCAAAACAGATTTCACCTAAACCAACCAATACAATTCTTGATAACAAAACTACTCAATGTCTTTAGTTTCATATACTTTGTATCATGTTTTATCAGATGGCAGAGACCTTTCTGGATGATCACACTCCATCTGAACAGGTACTGTACATGTACTTTCCCCCACACTAGCATCTAAGTCAATAACATCTAACATCAAGTCACTTGTCAGTAAGAAAACAAAGTGGCAGCTAATATGACATCCATTGTAATTCTTCCGTATTGTTAGTGAGACCACTATTCTGGCTTTTTGATTAGAATACTCAGTGTTTTGCATTTGTATCAAGTGCAATAAGTCTCATGAACTTAGAATCATGTCTTATCAAATGCCCAAACTAGAGATTGCCACAGTCAAGAAGCACCCGGAAAATGGAAAAGGTAGGGGATTTTCTTCCCCTCCATAATGAGGTCCCGATTGAGAAGCCACACAGCAGCAAATGTCAACGAATTCAGTCTGAGAGCAACTCATTGACAAGCTTTCAAGCTGAATCGCTTAAAGCACTGTAACCAACGGTACCACAGTGACCCAGCTTTCAGGCTGCATCTCTTAAAGCACTCTAACCAACAGTATCAGTGACCCAGCTTTCAGGCTGCATCTCTTAAAGCACTCTAACAAACAGTATCAGTGACCCAGCTTTCAGGCTGCATCACATACAGTGCTGTATCCAGATAAAAAAAGCAAAGTTGGCTACAAATGCTGTGTTTCACATTCATTACAAGTTGCAGCGTGCACTCAAAATAAAAAAGAAATACAGAACTATTGTAAATCCCGACCGGCAAACTCCACAGCCTGAAATTGAACCCCAGCCTTGGATTGATGTGATGCAAGCTGCAATATCTTCATTCGCTGAAAGGATTCGGCATGGACCCACCTATGTATGTACAGTGTGTCTTAGGACCCTTTTCCCCAATCAAGTGAAGCCATTCCTCCAGAATTGGTTGAACTAAATGTGCTTGAAAGACAGCTGATTGCCAAAATCCTGCCGTTTGCCAAAATAGTTGCATTACCCAAAGGACAGCAAAGAGCAGTACCACGGTGATGTTCTGTGTGTGCCATCAGCGGTCGAAGCAACAGTGAACAGCCTCCCACGACCCAGTAACGAGGCCCAGCTGTTGCAGGTCAAATTAAAACAACGCTTCAATACAAGGGTTACCAGGACTACTACACCGTCAACATGAAAAATGTGCTAGCAGTATTGGCGAAACTCAAATGCGTAAAGGTAAACCTATGACCAAAGATGGACGCAATATTTCGAGTAGGATGCTTTGAGATGATCAAGAGGTAGAAAGACTCATAAAAGAACAAAGATGCAACACACTTCATGCAACCTCTGAGAGGCACTCCACCTTATTGGGATAAAACACTCAAAGATCTCAATGCTATAGTCAGACTGTGGGGGAAGCCTACATTTTTCCTGACATTTTTTGGTGCTGAAATGAGATGGCCTGAGGTCATTGTTGTCATAAAAGCTCAACAAGGCAAACAAGTTGACTTTTCAAAGCTCGACTGGAATGTGAAATTCTCCGAAGCAACCCAGTCACTGTAATGCGCATGTTTGAGAAAAGAGTCGATGCTCTCATGACAAATCTGATCCTGTCACCAGCACAGCCCATCGGTAAAGTAGAGGATTACTTCTATCGAGTTGAGTTTCAAGCCAGAGGAAGCCCACATATTCACCTACTGGTTTGGGTCAAAGGGGCACCCGAGTTTAGACAAGATAGTGATTTCAAAGTGTTCCCCTTTATTGACAATTACATAACCTGCCAGATGCCTAATCCAAAGGCAGACCCTGAGCTCCACAAAATTGTGTCAGAGGTCCAAGTCCACAGCAGGAAAAAGACGTTGTGCAGATTTGGGTTCCCTAAACTACCCATGGATAAAACCCTCATCACAGACCCGACCCCCCTAGAAGAAGACAATGATGATGGTGGTGACGAGAAAAAGCAAAGTAAAAGTGGACAAAAGGGCATCGCCAACCCGATCCCCCCCAAAGGAAGATGATGATGAAGCATGTGATGAGCAAAAGTGGACAAAAAGGCAAAAGCAAAAAGTCAAAATAAAAAAAGATACCTTCTCAAGCAACAAAAGGTGGCCAAGGCTAAGCTAAAAAAACTGAGGGATTTGATTAGTGACCCAAAACTCTCATTCAACAGCTTGTCAGAGTTGCTGGAGAAATGCTACATGAAATGTGTCCATGATCTTACCACTGGCCATGTCGTCATGCTAAAACATCATCCAAATGACTGGTCAATGGATACAATGCAGATTTACTGAGAGCATGGAATGCAAACATGGACATTCAATTTGTGATCGACGAATACAGCTGCATCATGTACATGATGTCATATGTGTCAAAGCCGGAACATGAAATGAATGAGTTCCTTAACGATATCATTTGTGATGTAAAGAAAACGGATGTGAACCAACGAGATGAAATGAAGCAGATAATGCAGGCATACACCAAACAACGACAGGTCAGCGCTCAAGAGTCTGTAGCGCGAACATGCAGCTTGCCACTCAAAAAGTGTTCACGCAATGTGGTCTTCATACAGACTGAGGAGAATTCAGTGAAGATGAGTCTTCCCATGAGCAGGTTAAAGGAATTGCCACCAGATGCAGAGGACATTTGAAAGTCAGGATTACCAGAAAAATATGCAGAAAGACCTAACACACCTGACTTACAATATTATCTGTTAGGCTGTGTTTGCGTCACAGTACAGGACTCTCTACGGCCAGCAAGTCCAGGGGAAAAATGCCATTCCCCTTTTGAAAAACTGCAGGAAAACCTGCCATTATCAGATTTCCACGCTTCTCGGAACAGAAACAACCAGAAAAGTTTCACAGGCGATTGGTGAAACTGTGATGACCTGAAAACTAAACAACACCCAACCTATGAGCAGTTCTACAAGCATGGTGGTAGCAAGTATGGCGTTGCTGTAAAATTCGTGGATACAGAAGAAATATGAAGGGCATGGCAAAACATTTGACAAAGCACTTGAAAAGATTTGCGAGCAAGGCGTAGAGATTAATGCATGGAACACGTTTGCACCCAAAGTTGAAGTGGATCGTTTGAAGTGTGTTGCCGAGCTAGAGGCAATCAAATAAATCCTAATGATGAGAATGAGAGAGACAACGTACCAAAATACCAAGTCAATCTTCAGAGCGGCGGGGCTGTACCTGCAATAGAGGCACCAAGGTTGAGCCCGGACTTTGTGAGAAAGTTGTACCAAAGCCTCAACGAAACACAGGCACTGCAACTTTCAACATCTCTGGGAAAACTTTGCACTCCATCTTAAACTGCCAAGAAGTCTGAAACCACCATATCAAGGACTTGGAAATGCACTAGATGAAGTAAGAGCAGCACTATCCAATGCGGAAATTCTTATTATCGATGAAATATCAAAGGTTTCCAAACAGTTATTCTCCTATGTCCACTTGAGATTTCAGCAGATCAAAGGTAACAAGACACCTTTTGGAGAGATGCGTGTCCTCGCAGTAGAAGACTTCTACCAACTGCCCCCCCTTGGTAGCCAAACCACTTTGCGTGTACCAAGAGGATGTGCTGGACCTTTGGAAAGACAACTTTCAAATGGTCAACCTGACAGATCATGCGCCAGAGAGATGATCTTACTTTTGCAGAATTCCTGAACAGGATGAGGGTAAAGCTAAGGCTGACGCGCTCAGCGACGATGACAGAGCTTTGATCACTCATGATATCATTGATGTCAAAGACTCGTCACTCAATGTTCTACATATATTTGCTACAAACAAAGAGGTTGACGCCCACAATTCTGCAACTGTAGCTGACCTCCACTCTGACTTTGTTAACATTGATGCAGAAGACTACAAAGAAGACCCCACCACAGGGGAAATTATGCCAATAGGGTGCATCAATGGCACCAACCGAGATGTACCTGATTGTATACAGGCAGCAAAGGAAGTAAGTGTTATGATTCTCAGAAACCTGGATGTGGAGGATGAGGTCGTCAATGGGACATTTGGAACCATTGCCAACTTAGTGACTGACAAGCTAAATGGAAAAACGACAGTGAGGCTGCTTGGTCTTCAATTGGACAATCAAACTTCAGGCCAGAGGTTTCGCAAAAGATCCAAGGGCCCACAGACAACTTGGTTTACATAGAGCAAAATGAAGAAAGCATGAATAAAAAAGGAGTGGATCGAAGGCAGTTCCCAATGAAGTTGGCCTTTGCATGTACAGCTCACAAAGTGCAAGGCATGACAATGGAGTCTGCAGTGGTGTGCTTGAAGTGTGTGTTTGAGCCTGGAATGTCATATGTTGCTCTCAGCAGGACCTCTCTTCAAGGACTGTACATCACAGACTTTGCTGAAAAGAAAATCTATGCTGATCCTCAAATCACAGCTGCACTGCAAACTATGAATAAATCATCTTTCCAAAGTTCACAACCGCTATTGCATTACATGCAATCACCAGATCAAACCACCCAAAGTTTGACAATCATTCACCACAATACACAAGGACTGCTGAGTCACATTGAGGACATGAAGTGTCACCATAAACTCAGACTTGCCGATGTATTATGCTTAACAGAAACCTATTTGTCTGGAGGCTCTGTTGCTCTAACGTTCCAGTTGGAAGGATATAACATGTTTACACGGAGCAGACATGTTTCCTATACAAACTATCCAGAAATGTCAGCGAAAGCTGGGGGTGGAGTTGCAGTGTATTGTAAGAGCTATATTCAAGCAGAGGTTCGGAGGTACATCCATAATATGACTGATCTTGAGTTTGTGGTTGTTGGGGACCCAGTCAGAGCAGTGATCGCAGCAGTGTACGCCCAGGCGAAAAAAAGTATACTTAAATATACTTAAAATGTCAATAGTATATTGCAAATATACTATCAAAGAAGTGTACTTTCTATAAATATATAAAAAGTATACTAATGTCACTCTTTCACCTATTTTAAAAAGTGGAAGTGGAAGTTGGTTTAGTGTTCATCTCTAGAAAACTGTGAAAGTAAGCTGCCGAGAATCAGTTAGTTTTTAATCCCTTTCAACATTGTTTGGAAGTGGAATGACATACATGTTGTCTTTGGACTTAACCAATACACATTTACGTACAAGTGATTGAGGATGCACAGCAAATACATTATTGGTGCAAAACACTTCATTTATAAATGTGGAGGATATATTTAGCTGAACATCTCTACAAAGCTTTCTTCCACTCTTGGCAAGCTCTTTCACTAATACACAAAAAATGTGTTTCGGATGCAACAGATGCCCCATCATCACATGTAAAAGCCATCAGGCTCATAATTTCACAGAATGTTCCATCTATTAACTGTACAATTGAATTATTTCTCTTTTTAAGTGTTGTGTTGTTATACGAATGGTAAACAACATTTGAACAAATGAAACGGTCATAATATAAACCTGAATTAACTGTCACCCCTATGAAATGTTTAATAGCCATCCTCTGCAGCACAGATGTGCTACCTTTTTTCGGGCAGCCAAAACCTTTGACATTATGAACATTTTGAAACTCCGTTGACTTCTTTCTTAAGCCAGAGCTACTTTGGAGTTTTTCAAATAATTTCCTTGTGCTGTCATTTGCATTTGCCATTGTTGTCCCTGCTTTTGTTGAGAGACCTCGCCACCTAAGAAACCTCTTCACTATTTGAGTTGGCACGTGTGTAGTTCCATTGAAAAACGTAAGCAAAGTCCCCTTAAATGATTCAAATCATCAAACAGGAAAGTCTTAAGTCTGTTCTTAAATGAGGTGACTGTGTCTGCCTCCCGGACTGAAAGTGGAAGCTGGTTCCATAAAAGAGGAGCTTGATAACTGAAGGCTCTTGATCCCATCCTACTTTTTAGGACTCTAGGAACCACAAGTAGCCCCGCATTTAGTGAGCGCAGCTCTATAGTGGGGCAATATGGTACTACAAGCTCCTTAAGATATGATGGTGCATCACCAATCAAGGCTTTGTAGGTGAGGAGAAGAAATTTAAATGTGATTCTTGATTTTACAGGGAGCCAGTGCAGAGCAGCTAATACAGGAGTCATGTGATCTCTTTTCTTAGTTTTTGTGAGTACACGAGCTGCAGCATTCTGAATCAACTGGAGGGATTTAAGAGACTTATTAGAGCAGCCTGATAATAAGGAGTTGTAGTAATCTAGTCTGGAAGTAACAAACGCGTGAACCAGCAGCTTTTCTGCATCTTTTTGGGACAAGATGTGCCTGATTTTTGAAATGTTACGTAGATGAAAAAATGCAGTCCTTGAGATTTGCTTAACGTGGGTGTTAAATGACAAGTCCCGGTCAAAGATAACGCCTAGATTCTTTACAGTTTTGTTGGATGTCAGGGCAACGCCATCTAAAGAAACCACATCACCAGATAATTGATATCTGAGGTGTTCAGGGCCGAGTAAAATTACTTCAGTTTTGTCTGAGTTTAACATCAGGAAGTTGCAGGTCATCCATGTCTTTAAGACATTCTTGAATTTTAGCGAACTGGTTGGTCTCCTCTGGTTTGATCGATAGATATAATTGAGTATCATCTGCATAGCAATGAAAGTTTATGGAGTGTTTCCTGATAATGTTGCCCAAAGGAAGCATATATAAGGTAAATCAAAGTGGTCCAAGCACAGAACCTTGTGGAACTCGGTGATTAACGTTGGTGGTCATTGAGGCTTCATCGTTTACAAATACAAATTAAGATCGATCTGATAAATAGGATTTAAACCAACTTAGTGCGGTACCTGAAATGCCAATCGACTGATCCAGTCTCTGTAATAGGATGTCATGATCAATGGTGTCGAACGCAGCACTAAGGTCTAACAAGACCAGTACAGAGATGAGTCCCCTATCTGATGCAATTAGGAGGTCATTTGTAATTTTCACAAGTGCTGTCTGTCTCTGTGTTGTGGTGTTTTCTAAATCCTGACTGAAACTCCTCAAATAAACTATTCTGATGTAGAACGTCGCACAACTGATTTGCGACTACTTCCTCAAGGATCTTAGAGAGAAAGGGAAGGTTAGAGATTGGTCTGTAGTTAGCCAACACCTCTGGATTGAGAGTGGGCTTTTTCAGGAGAGATTTAATTACAGCTACTTTGAAGGAATGTGGTACATGGCCTGTTAGCAAAGACACATTAACAATATCCAACAGAGAGGTGCCAATTAAAGGCAACACGTCTTTAGGCAGCCTCGTTGGGATGGGGTCTAAGAGACGGGTAGACGGTTTAGAAGTAGAAACCGTTGAGGACAATTGGTCTAGGTTAATGGAAGAAAAGCTATCCAAATATACACCAGGGCATACAGCCGTTTCCAAGGCAACGCCACTTGATGACAGATCGGCCAAACGCGTCTGTGCGTTGACTTTACATGGGATCCAGACGCGCAAAAGATTCACAACGCGTTTGGTGTGATTGCCCCTTCACGGCTACCGTAGAGTCAGGAGCGTCGCGGAGTAATACATACTGTGCTTCGCCATAATATTACAGTGTGTGTGTATAAGGACCCCAAAATGGCACCTGTCAAGAGACACGCTTACGACGCGGACTTCAAACTCAAGGCTATTAGTCACGCAGTAGAACATGGGAATAGAGCAGCTGCGAGGGAATTCAACATTAATGAATCAATGGTACGGAAGTGGAGGAAGCAAGAAGATGACCTGCGCCAAGTAAAGAAGACCACACAGAGTTACGCTAACGTTTGAGTTAGCGGTATCAGACTGTGTAAAAATGTTTTTACGTGTTACAACTGAACAATGTTGGGAGTTATTGTGAATACGCTCATTAACGTTTGAACAATTGTGCTAAAATGATTGTTCATAAATGACGTGGATAAGTGTTTAGAAGACTACGGTGTTGAATATGGTGTTCTTACATTATTTATTTTGTTCCTTATTGTGCAAGTTAATATATAATAGTATAAGGATATAACTGAGGACTGCATTTTCTACAGTAACATGTCAGGTGCCAAGTATCACGATTTCATTGATTCCCACAGCCACCTGGACATGCTCTTTGGCAAACTGGGATTTAGTGGGAGCTTTAGAAGCTTTCGCAGACACTTTTGCAGGAGCTTTCCTCCGGAATTTAGCTGCATTGCCGCACTTCTTCACTTCACCACCCCCCCCCACCCATCATGTGGGTGATCACTAGATATATAAATATGTATGTATATATACACCTCTCGGTAGTAGCCACAACCATCTAAATTTCTTGCGAAATTTTCTAGTTACCATTCAGATGCAATCTGCAGTCACCAGACTTCAGACCAGCTGTCCATGTAGCAGCAGATACAGCAGAGGCCTTGAGGACAGGGGAACCCTTGTCCAGTCAGCCAGAAAGTGAGGCTCCCAGTAGGTCGTCAACCAGTGAGTTTAGTAACATAGAGAGTCTGTGAACGTGATCTGCACATGGCAGAAAATGCAATTTGTGCGATTTCCTGATCTAGAGTGCTAGAGGTCTTGATGAGGCCCCTGACTGCTGAAGACATTGTGGCTCTGTTTAAACCATGCATGCCCCCCCCCCCCCCCCCCCCCACCCACCCACCCCAGTTGGCATGCAACCAGAGGTCAGTCAAAATCAGCATGATAGGTTTTTGGAACATGGAAAAAACACCACTCCATTCCTGCTTCATCACATGTGCTTAGATGTCATCAGTACTTAAAAATCTCCTCTTGTGAACATTACACTCTTCATGGACATTTGCCGAAGGTATTTTATGGAGCTCACACACCTGCTACTTTTGAAAAATAAATGAAGCATGACTGCATGTGGTCTTTAAATGTATCAATATGAAGCATAGTGCTTTGCATGCTAGTACCGGACACCAACCATAGGGAATGCATCCTGCAGCTGTTGCACCCCATTGTGCCATCTATTAACATTTTGTTGTTGTATTTACACCATATGTATCCCAGCTGCTCCATCATTATCATTGTTTTTAGTACCTGACATGCAGATCCAGCTGCCTCAGGACTGCATCACCTATGCTCTCTTGAGCCTCCAGGCCTTAACTGGGCTGCACCACCATCACCACAGCAAGGACCTCCAGCATGTCATCGAGTTCTCCGGACCAGCTGTTTTCCTTTATTCCCATCTAAAAGTGATTAAGAGTGATGTTGTAGGAGTGCAGGAATGAACGCAGCAGACAAGCTGCACACCTCTGTGGCCGTTTATTCCTCTCTCACAAACAAATCACCCGTGACACTGACATCTCGTCACCTTTAACGCCGTCTCATTGCCCTGGTTACGATACCGGCTCCTAAAGGGACCCTGTCACTTATATCGTAAGCCACCCCACTAGTCCTGTGAATTATGTGCTCCAAGCAGAGTCCCCTACAATGTGATGCAAAACTTGAGAGGGTGTCACGTTTTTGGAATATCGTACAATATTGATAGATTTTGTTGTGAGCCCACAAATAAGATAAGTTCAGATTTACAAAAGCAAAAAACATTATTTTGTCATTGTAAATGAGAATTGGTTCTCAATTGATTTTTACCTGGTTAAATTAAAAGGTAAAAAAAACACTTCAAATGTATTCTAAAAAGTCTACGAAACAACATTGGAGTCTGGAATTTAACCTCTAACTGGATCATCCTTTATGAAAAGGAGACAATGCTGTCCCACAATTCCTTGCAGCAGCACTATTTAAAGCGACACAGCATACCCACGTCTAACATCTGCCGCTGCATAACTACATGGCCTTGTGTAAGTACAGTCGGATTCTCCAAGCATCCTGTTTTTTGTTTCCTAAGATCTTATGAAATCTTCTTTTTTACAATTCTTACCGTGACCTCATATTTTCCATTGTGGTTAAGGAAAAGTGGTTCGAAAAACACAGGATATATACTTTATTTTGACTATTAGATTGCAGCTTAAGAGGCAAGTGCATACATTTTGGCTATCTATGTGGCTTTTAGGAATCCAACTGACCATCAGACCACCACTCCAGACTAAAAGATATAAGCTACTTATCAGATGGATTTGGTACAGATATTCAGAGGAAAACTCCACATGGCTTTCTCAATTCTCTGACTTTTCCTCTCAGCCACCAGCAGGTTGATGGTCTGTTTTTTTGAGTTTGGTGATACCCTGAATCCTCATCTAGTGCCACCAGCGGATCAAACTGTTCTATGAAATATGTCTATATCTTTTAAATGGGTTGGCAAGGCAGCCTATGCAAACATTCATGGTTCCCAGATTATCGATGTTAATGTTTGTTTTTTTTCTTTTGGATCCCTTGACTTTTCCTCTCACAGCTTCATAAAGTTGACATTTGCAGTATCAGATCAAATGTCTTGACAAATATTGCTATGACATTTGGGAAATACATTTATGTTCCCCACAAAATGAATAACCAAAATAGCTGCAAAGCTAATGAGATTTCCATCTAACTGTACGCTTTTACTTTGTGCTAAGTGTTGGCAAATACTAGTGCTAAACCCTAACCTTAGATGGCCATCATGGTAAACATTACCTGCTTCAGCATCTTGATATTGTTATTACGAGCACGTTAGCATGCTAATTGTAGCATCCAGCTCAAAGTCACGATAGTTTGGCTAGTTCAGCTGCATCAATTTTGACTTGAAAGAATCTCTTTACTCTTTCTTATTGTGCTATTGTCCAACCCAAAGAGACATTGACAACACCAGGGACTGGAACAAAGGCCAGCACATGTGGAGAAATGGATCACCACTGCCAACGCCTCTAAGATAATCTCAATTTTGTAAATGTATTCTCAAGAAGCATTGTTGGACTCAGCAGTGAAATTAGATTTTTTTGATTGAGCACACTGTCATCTGAAAAGGTGGAACATTGACAGTATCAAGACCGGAATGAAAGCATGAAGACAATTCATTGTGGTTTTATTTTTGCACATATGATGGATGGTTTGGTATCGGGTTATATCAAGACATCCTGTTGCACACCACAAGTTTGAATGTTATTTGTTGACTATGAGTCCTGTTCTCCTGTGATATTAATTACTTTGCTAAATTCTCTTGTCATTAGATCATAAGAACAACGATGGTTGGTCTTCTGATCTGAAAGAGTCAGTGTGGGACCATGTAGCTTGGGTTTCGTTAGGCTCGTCTGTTTTGTTCGGGATTTCCAGGTTGTCGGGTCACAAAGTATTTTAGGTTTTTTATCCTTTCCTGTGTAATCTTCCTGAAAATTCAACTTATTTGACTTCACTTTCCAAGAAGTCAGCAGGCTCATTCTCTCGGTCCGATTGGATTCCCAGTAAGAAAGGGCTGGCGTCACATCAAGGGGCTACTTTTCCTGTGTTGTTTTGCCCTAAATATGAAATAAAAATATTATTGAGTGTTGTTATTCGGGCTTATGACCCTAATGATCATTTTTCCAGTGCTTCACCATAAGGCCCGTGGCTTGCAGCCTCGTCTCTTGACAGGAAAGTCTGGTCTGTTGGAGCTGAGAGGGATACACATGTCAAGAGTACACAGGTCTAGTGTTATTGAGATAAGTGTATCAGGCAGTGACTCATGGTGTGGCAGACCATTTTGAATTTCATTGAATATTTGTAAGCACACTCATTTTGTATGTTTCTTTTCAAATGGTCCAGACAAGAAGGGTGTTTCTCTTGGCTTTAGCCGAAATGCAGCTGAGGTGTTTGGAGACCAAGCAAAGTACTGGATGATTCCTGTTTTCTCAAGGTGAGTATATTTTTAACTGATATACCTGCAGCTTTCAACTCTGACAGACTCCATCTCACAGAAGAAGTGTTTTTCATATCCTGATAACAGACGTATGTGGTTGTTGGGGGGGGTCAAAGTTCTCCCTTTATGGAAATGTGAGAGGAGGAAGTGGAGTGAAACGGGTGGCGGCTGTGGTGTGAGGAAGCGGAGCGGATGGACAGTAGCGCCGTCAAACGTTGGAGCGACAGAGCAGTGAAGCGGGGGAAAAGGAGATCTGACTTTTCCAATAATCAAGCTTTTTGAAGCAACTCTCAAAATGTATTCTGGTCTGGTGGACTCCAGCTGGCTAACAGAGAGAAACTACAATACGCCCCTCCTCCTCTTGAAGACTGTGATGCTGCCGATAGATGGACATGTTTTCCAATCCCAGGAAACCATATTATAGACAGTGTTAAAGTTCAAATGAATCTCGAGCTGCCTGGTGCTTGGAGGAAGAAGTCCCGGAGCCAGAGATATATAATCAAAAGTATTTAATCATAACGGAGGATCATCAGCACATACCCATACATCGGTCCTTCTGGATGCGCTCACGTGATTCCATTCACACAGTCCATTGCGGTTTCGAGCAGCCAACGCGCAACCGCATAAGAGGACAAATCTGCATCTCACAAAGCATCTTGACATTGTTTGATCCGCAGTCCATTCGTTGAGCTAAGCTCCCATTGGTTAGTGGAGGTATTCATGCAAATACCTTTCAGTGACACAACATGCTATACGCTAACCGGCTAAAAAGAGGCGAGACTTCGCGTAGAGATCACCAGCTGCTTCACACTTGCGGTTTTCGGAACTCTTCAAAATAAAAAGCTTCTTCTGCCTGGAAACGGCTGTTTTTACGATCTCTCAAGAGAAACCTACTACGTCCCAGAACCAATACATTTCATTCATACCTGAGTCATCCTATTATTAGGATAACCACAACACATCTTACAATCAGCATTACAGTTACAATAATACAGTAATCATACTTTCTCCTATGCTTTTCTAATACACATTCTTCATAATATCCCTTATTAATTATCATATCTTTCTTTATGTATTAATTTAAAACATAGACTCTCTTATTTACATATGCAAGTATACATACAATCCACTACAACTCTACAACCGGCACCAGTGTTACAGTTGCTATAGAAGCTTACTTTGCTGCTTCACCAAGAGGGTACCGGGGTTGAAGAGGATCCAGCGTCAGGGATCAGCACGCTGCAGGCAAGACTGCCATGTAGATGTTGAAATGTGCCTCTTTGTTTGCAAATTCAAAAACTTTCATGCACTCAAATGTTTGTCTGTGCGGGTTTCTGACAGACTTCACATTATTAAAGTGCCTGAAATGGATTTGAGGCATGAGTCTGCGGATGATTTCAATCTTCTATTCGTGTGACTTCATGGATTCTTTTTTATTTACTTGTTTGTTGTTGACAGTATGATCTAAGCTTAGAAAAGTCACTATGCACCGGAATTTGGTGGAAAACCTGTTTTTTCACTGGATTTAATTCTAATAAAGAGTCCAGAGATGGAAACCGGCATCATTTTGAAAGCTACAATGTCTATGTTCTCCAGATATATTGAAAGACATGCTTAAACATATTTCCTACCAATAAACTGACTTTGTACTAAGGCGAGGATCTCAAGAAACACAGGAAAAAAACAGTTGTGTAACTTGTAAGCACAGCTCCAGAGAGGTCATAATAAATATGCAATGCACAGCAGCAACTTATATTAAAACATTTTGGGTTAGTTTTTTTTCTCTTTTGTCCTGGATGTTGAGGCGTTTATAAAAACTCCCATGCACCAATACCTCATATGCCTCACGAGAACCTGAGAAGGCCTCTGCGATCTGACCAACCGCAGACATCATTACACCTACACCACAATGGCGGTTCATTTAGGGGTATCGCTTACATTACACTTCATGGTGTACGCACACGTACGCTACACCAGCACTACACCTGACATAACAAAATTAACTTAGTCGTGTGCAGAAGCAATTGTGGTGTTGACTGGAGCTACAATGGTCAGTTGTTTTACATGCTGCCCCAAATAAGAAAAGGAAAAAAAAGTAATTACGTGGAAACGGTCAAGGGCATCAATGATCCTCCCTCTGACTTTTGTCTCGTTCTGTTTCCTCCTTTTTCTGTTTGCCATAAAAATGTGTGGTATTATAATATATTGTTTAATTTAAAACCCTCATAGGTGCTGTATCCGCAGTACGAATAGAGATGTTCCCATCAGTAACAGATTTACAAGAACTGAAAGCTTTCTAATACAAAGGATATTTTACATGTTTGATTTACTTTGTCCATTCTGTATATGCCTGAAAAGAATACTTTACGTTCAATAATCACCACTTGTAAATCAACTTCTCACCAAGTGATGGAGAAAGATCTGGATGAATTGAAGTAATTGGGGGCTGCATTTAACATCAGCAAAACGACACAGAAACATCTCACTTTTTGTATTTTTTGTTCACCGTGGAGGCAAAAAAAAGTAAACGTTTTCCTTAACAACAAAAGCTAAGAATACAAGGCAGATAATTCATGCACAGAAGTCATTGTGTGCATGATATTTTCCTTGAAATGGCAATTGCAAACTTGCATGCTTCATCGTAAATTAATAGAAAACAAATCCTCACGTCATAGTCTCCAAGTCTGGTTTTCCCTGCTGGAAACTCATTTGCACAAATGCACTCATTTTATTATAAATCTTTGTGCCACCGCATTTTAGTCATCGCTGTCTGGCTGAACCATAATCATTTCCCCCAGCAGACATCTGTGCTTTATCTGCAACACCCAAGGTAATCCCCCATTAAACACAAACATTTACGTACGGCCACTGTCTGGTTTCCGTTGATTTCTTGAAACTGTTTTTTGGTGAGTGTGTTCCATCAGAGAGCGAGCGTGGCTTTTGGTATTCAGTGACGCTGCTCGCCTGTGACCGGCCGTGGTCGGTGTGCTGGAACAAGCCTTCCTTAGCCTTGCTCGATCACCACAAAACACTGGAATGAGGTGTGGGAGCATATCATAGCCATTGTGCTTCATGGACTCGAAAGGCTCCGCGAGTGGATGTCGGCACTAACCCACTCGCCGAATACTTTCATCATCAGTGCCGCACTCAGTGTGTTCATCTGAGTGAAAACAAAAGGAAATGGGTTTGAAGTTCAAAGCAGAAAGACGTCACAAATTAAACAGTCCCTCTTTGAAAGGAGCTCTAGCCGCGGTAAAAAAGGGGAAAAGCTTGCAGGGACTCGTGGACCCTCTGAAGCGCCAGCGGAGTCAGCTCAGCTCACTCGCCATTGGTGCACTCTTCTAGAATTCGAACAGTCTCCTACTCGCTCCCTTGTGGTCGATGCCTTTTCCCACTTCTCTCCTGAAGAGATGCACCCGGGGCCCTCGACAAGTCTTCACGTTCTCTCTGCAGCGTTACAGTCTGGATGGATTTCCTGTCAAACATCCAATCAGTCCGTGGGGTCCAGGAAGCCGTGGTGAAGAGACACTACAGCTCGGGTGGTGCAGCGAGAGCTTCTCGATGCACATTTGAGTACTGATGAACAGGGAAAGGGAGGGCTAGTAAATGCTTATTTTTGTGTAGGTCTTCAACATTTAAACAAACGAAGTTTCAGATTCCTTCATTGAATGTGGTGACAGCCACACTTCCAGCTTGTGTTGTCTTGGAGACAACTTGAACAACTTGGTTTGCAAATGAACCGAAAGGGAGAACTTTGACACCCCCCCGCCCATGAACCGTCAGATCGTAGACAGGATTCATCACTGTCAATCAGACTGGAGAAATCGCGTTAATTACCTTTTGAAAAACGTCTTTAATGGTCATAAAAGAATATTTTAAACATTCATTTTGAGACCCTCGACTGAACGATTGCTATTAATTGCTTTTTGTAGCAATCACCCATCATAAATTGCTCTGACTGACCTTCATAAAAACTGTGGGCAGCCCTATCCACATGATGAGTCATTCATATTTCATATCAGGGAAAGCAAATCATCATTATCATAACTTTATTTATGTATTCATTTAAAAACATAACCTCTTATTTACATGTGCAAGAGTATATAAAATCCACTACAACGCAACACTGGCCACACATTTCTAGTTTATGTATCCTAACAAGGCACAATGTTACTAGCTGGAGGCAATAATGGTTTCCATGGTTTTTCCTTGCTTACCGAAGACATTGCAACCAAAGGTCATCATTAGATAGACAAGGTATTAACATGATGACCTCCTGCTGAACACATTGGAGACTTTTATAAATCAATGAGCTCTTAAATCTTATTTGGGTTAACATTCTTTAACCCTCTGGGGCCATTTTCTTCATTTTAGACAATTTCTTAAATTCACCTTGTAAAGCCACTTTCATATGACATTTACCCATGTGTGACACTCTGCTAGTTCTGTGTTTGTCTCCCCAGTCTGTTGATTGCTCATTGCCTTCACCTGCCCTCAAGCCACTCATCCCCTTCAACTGTGGTTTTCCCCCTTATATATACTCCCATTCTTTGCCTGGTCCCCTGCCAGATTGTTGTTGTTTAGTCCTGTCCTTAGTTACTGTAGAGTCCCTGTGTAAATCCTGTGTCACTTTGCCTTCCAGCCTGAGTTCCTCGTGTGGTTTTATTTCTCAAGAGTTCTTTTTGTTTCACCTTTACCTGGACTCCTGCCCGTTTCCTCTGCGCCTGAGCTTTTGCCCCACCACACCCCGTGACGATGTGTTTTACATAAAAAATTGCAGAACAATCTCAGCTCTCTATATAACGAGGCACAATTGTAAAGAGATAATATGGCCCCAAAGCTGAAAATTCATATCTCCTGTGAAAAGTTTTTGAGTAATGTGGTCACACCATTCACCAAAATGATAAAAATGGGGGTGAGAAATGACTTCATACTGCAGATAAAGCTTTATTGGGTGTGTGCAAATGAAAAATGACCATAACAAAAATACGTACATAATATACAAATAAGACTATTTACAATATGGCTTCACTATGACGTCATACCACGTCATGCATTGAAACAGTTTCTGTCTGGCTGCAGGCAGAGGGAAACGTCACACTCCCTACACTTCCATGGTGTGACATTTTGCTAGCCGGGCTGGAGGGGCTGGCGGTGGTGAATTCTTTCTGTAAAATAAATGAAGATCCTAAGTTACGATTGAGCAGCAGCGTGCACGGTGCTCTCTGTAAAATACATTACTAGTCAGTACTAAGGTCACTGAAAGAAAGATGACGGTGGTCCTAACGATTGAGCAGCAGCGTGCACGGCGGTGCTCTCTCTGAACATTACTAGTCAGCCGTGTGCTGTCAGGACATGTAACGGACACCGTAACCGTGAGCTACATGTGCTCACTCTGCCAGCGTAAACATGTTAGTGCAAAACAAAGTTTAGTAAATACACTTACCCATCTTCAAATGGATCTCTTCTGGCTACATATTCCTCCTGGTCGCAGGAGTAGAAGCCTTCAGGCTCTGAAGCTCCGCCATCCTCCTCGTCGCTGCTCTCCAAAATCACTGCAACTGCTTCCTTTGTTGTGAACTCCGTCCTTTCCATGTTCTCTAGCTTGTCTCTGACTTAAAGTATGCTTATTAACTTATAAACTTTTGTGATTTATTGAGCGTTCATTGGTTGTTTTATTCACCAAATGTCGACAGACATGAATTGACAAATCCCGGCAAAGCATTTCGTGTGACGAGTACTTTTGGCACTGCGTCACCCGACACATCCATGCCCCTATCTCTCTGTGTGAATCGCGTACAAGCTCACGGGAGGAAGGAAACTGAAGTGGAAACCCTACTGATTACTGATTTAAACGTATTTCTGTCCTGTATTATCGCAGAGAAATTTATATTTTTAAAACTTAAACATTGTCAAACACACCGGTGCGTCTCAAGACCCAGAAGGGTTAAACATCAGTAATATTTGACAAAATAAACTCTTTAAAACGTGCTTTGTTTTCATTGAGCACGTTTTTAATAACTACTATATAAAAAGAAACCTTTTCAGTCTTCACTCATCCTCAAACATGAACACTGTCCGACACATTTCAACCAACATGTTCTGGGCAAAAGATCATTAACAAGACAACCTCAAAGAAAACATTAACATTTGTCTATTGACTCATTTTAACCAACATATTCTGGGCAAAAGACAGAACTTTAACAGGATATCCTCAAAGAAAACATGAACATTTGTCTGTAGATGCATTTTTCATTGTACTTTTTTAATGTAGTACTTTACTGCTTTCCAGTTTCTTAACTTGAGTTTGAAGCTCTGCTGTAATGCAGCGCTGACAATCCATTTACCCAGGAACTTTGTTCATCACAATCTTAAATATTTTTCTATGGCTGCACATTCCTCTGGTGTCCAGCTTCTTTTTATCTAGTAGGCATAAAAAGAACAGGCTATAGGTTTAAGAATAGTAAATCTTGATTGGAGCTGAAACACTATTGTATCAATCACAAAGGTTATCCATTGCATTACTGACTTAATTCAGAGAACATAAGACTCCCAGTCACCGAGAAATATAAATAGTATTATTCTCCACAACAGTTATTTGTTAAAAAAAATAAATAGTAATTGGGTCCTTGGAGCACCTTAATACATTCATAAAGCCATAACGTTGTCTCCCTGCTACCTTAGAGCTTTCATTTAAGAGTTTAAAGGGAAACTAATGATTTCAATGATGCAGAGCACTTCCATCGGTCACCTGCTCAGCACACGCAGGCAAAGTCGACGGACTTCTGTTGGGTGACTGCAGGTAAAAGTTTGAGCTTAGCCTGTGTTAAGGTCAATTAATCAACTAATCGGTGGAATTAAAGATCCATTAAATCGACAGAATATTAGTCATTAGTGGCAGCCCCATTATGCCTTGTACCACTTTTACACACAAACCACCGGTATGATGTTATGAAACCTAGGGGCAATCCTTGTCTGAAATAAAGCATTAAGTTGTATTCCCGTAGAAGCCCTGAAACGTGTAGTGACCAGTTTATGTAGGTCTTTTATAATCGGCACCTCTTTTTTTTGGGGCAGATGCTTTGGCGGAACATTCTTGCAGCGATGTCACACTGCCCTCATCATCCGATCCTAGTGATTCTAGCACAGTGGCATCTGGGTACAGAAAATAGTTTACACAAATATTCAAGAGAAATATTGACTTAAAATCTGAGGTAGCTTGCAGAAAAGCTGACTGGATTTGCATTTTTATCACGAGTAATGTTTTTTGTCATTGTGATAAAGACGCTAGTTTTTATCAAATTATATTGGCTTGGTCAATAACAACAAAATAAATCAATTCACTGTTAGATGTGAAAATATACAATGGGGCGTGATTTAGCAAAAGGCGAATAAAGTACCTATATTCTTGAGTGATTTTCATGGCTGAAATACATGGGGCACGGATGAGAGGCGTCATGTAAGATCATGGATACACTGATTTATTTACTTTAATAAACTAAACACCCATAGTGTTGCTCTGCTGGGTCTCATTGCCTCTGGAGTTATTCATGTTTTTATCTTTTTTTAAAAATAGATCGTACTTGGTTTACCTGTTGCAGTAAAGCGTTTCCACATAAATCTAAAAATAAAGATGACCAGTGTGACTAACGTTGCGAGTATAGTAACTTCAGTGGATTATATATATCATCAAATGTGAATTTCATCCAGACTTTTCCCTTTGTATTCTCCTAGCCGTCCCAATGCCAGAAGAACTTTGCTTATTTTGGCTAGCTGTAGGGTGCCCTCTGGAAGGCGATAGTGCTTTCTGTGGACATTAATGTTATGCCCAAGGAAATCTGCCAGCTGGTCAAGTTCTGTAGTCTTAAGATTCAGAACGGTCGAGAGGGGAGCAATGTGTTTCCCGAGTTTGGTTGAGGTTAGCGCTTTGGGATCACATTCATGCACAAACTGCCTGATGCAGTCAGAACCCCTAATGTAATGGACAGAATGTGGCATGGCAAACAAGAATCCATTTTCTTTCAGCACCCCACATTCTTCTCGAACAAAAATATCCAGCGATTCCCTCTGAGTGGGGTGAGGAGAACAGGAACTTTCTTTCCTACGATGTTATGCGGACAAAATATCTGCAAAGCTTCTGCTCCAGTGGTGTAAGGGCCAAGTTCACATCTGTATGCACTTCTGACGTGTCTCTTAATTGGTATGAAGACAAGGGCATTCTTTCTCTCAGACGGTTGAACAGAATAACTTGCGCCAGGGTAACTTTAGCAAGGTCTTTCCATTGTGAGGTGGAAACCTTCTGTCATGGCATCCACATGTTGCTGCTGTTTCTCAGACAAATGAGAATGAAGATGTTGGGACATCCTCCGTGACTGGTAGAAGAAGTTCAGGAGAATTCCACTTGGCTTGGTCAATTTGAGTAAGCGCTTGGCTTGCTATATCAAATTTCCCACTTTCTTGATATAGCTGTGCAAATTCATCTTCAACCGGTCTTAAATCAATCGGTCTTAAGTAACATGGCTAAAGAATGCAAGCTGTGTCCAACTTTGCGAGCGAGAGATGGACGTTGATATTTGCCAGTTTCATCACTGAATCCGGCTAAACATCTTGCAGCAGTGACAACATGACTGTACTTGTCTGGTTTTATGAGATCTTTGATTGTCTTCACAGGTGTAACTTCTTTAGCAGTCATAAATCTACCAAGCTCTCTCAGCTTCTGTCAGATGTATTGGTGTTGGCTGATTACCTTCTCATTATTCTTAAAAAGTCTGTATCCATAATCAAGAATGCGGCAGTCTTGCTTCACAGCAAGTGCAATTGAATCCTGATTCATATCGTTTGAAAACTTCCAGTATGCATCGCAAAATCCAATTGGAACAGGTTCAGCAAAAGCACACAATGCTTGGACTAGATTTCTCACCCTGAGGCTTGAATTTGCAGACCTGAAAATGTCGCCACATCACTCTTCTTGTAAACAACTCATAGCAGTACAAACAATGCATGAATTCTTCTCTTTCAGTCTTTTTCTTTGGTTGCTTGCATTGTATGAGTTTGACTTTCTGTTTCTCCCAAACTTCAGTATTATGTTGAAAGTTCACCCGATTTCGGATGTAGTCCAACTGCTCTTGTGTTCTTTGGAAAACGTAATGCTTTTGCAACATCATTGTCAGTGTGTTTACAAGTGTCTTGACATTTTCTAAACTACTTCACAACAATACAAGCAGTGATGTTTTTTGTTGTATTTCCTTGCACCGTCCTCCTCTTTCATAACTGAATCGACAGACATAAGTTTTCAAGGGAAGTTGGAACACTCGCCTCCTTGTTAGTATATGTTTTTGCCATTTGCTCTTTAAATGCATCAGCTCTGCAATCGGGACATATATGTGTGGAGTCATGACTTGTAAAGCTTCTGCTCTCCAAGGAAGACTTGGCGCCACTCTCACTGGAAGGCTTGCATTTCTTTTGACTAGTTGATGCAATTCTCTTCTCATTTCCAAGCATTAATTTCAAGCTGCAATTGTAGCAACCGGAAATGCACAGACTGCAGTGACAAAACTTCCAAAATGAAAGACATAAAAAAGGGAACAAACTATTTAAATACTTTACAGTTTCACAGGTCCTTTACACTCCCACCAAATTGCGAGTGGTTTTAAGAATAAAATGGAATACAAAGCACGAATGATTTCTAAACTCAAAATGACCTTAACTCTAAAGGCTCAGTAAATACCACATGTAACTTTGGCAAATGTCCACATTTAAACTCTTCATACAGTAAAGGCTGCTTTCTCCATGACAATGTCGCCGACCTTCAGGTTTCCTTTTGGGGTATGCCAGCGTTGTCTGGTGGCAATATTGGAGAGATACTCTCTTTTCCAGCGGCTCCAGAATTGCTCTGTGAGGTACTGAATGTGACGCCGTGTGGCAACGACTGTTCCTTTGAATACTTTCCTTTTAACATGCCAAGAAAGCGTATGTCATCCCGAGACACCGCGTCTTACTAACAACTTCTGGTTATGTACTTTCAAAATAAAAGCGCAACCGGAAATGCACCGACTGCTTTGACAAAACTTCCAAAATAAGATATAAAAAAAGGGAACAAACTATTAAAATACTTTACACTTTCAGAAGTCCTTTACAGCAATCACTGTCTGTCTTTCCTCCTTGGGATATACTCCTTTGCTACCTACACTAGAGTCATCTGATCCTATGAGATTCAATTGAATCTTCAGAAGAAACAAAATCTAAATTAATACTACATCCTGTAGCTCATGGAGAGAGTGGTCGTCCCGTAACCACAAGGTACCCGGTTCAATCCCTGTGTAACGGATCCCCGTATATGAAGTGGCATGAAACTTACTGCTGGTGAAATTACTCTTTTATTTTCTTCTTCTGGGTCACAATACATTCATTAAACGTGTAAACTATCATCACCGTAAGAGCTTTAGCCTCATACGGGTCCATTAAACTATTACACTTTCTTGGTCCGTAACAAGTTCCGTAGTCGCACCGTCAAGTTCGCATTCGAACGTAAAACTAAACTGCGTTTCCTTTTAACCTTTTCAGAATAAAAGTCTTATTTACCTATTAGAGAGGAAGTAGCATAAAGCCTCTATAAATTCTTCAAACAATACAATAACTATGCATACGTCTAAGGCAAATGCAATGCAGGCAATAAAAACAAAACAATAAACCTTCCATTGGGTTATTTACACCCTGCTCTCCCCATAGTTGCATGTTGAAGTGTCCTTGAGCACTGAACCCCCAGTTGCTTCACTGCAGCCCACTGCTCCTTAATAACTAAGGATGGGTCAAATGCAGAGAAGTGCATGCTGGTCCAAGTAGTCAGTGGGAGGTATGTATGAGCGATGCATAGATACTGGTATCAGATATTGAGCTGATATTTGTGCAAATGGTATTGCATTAAATAAAGATGTAATTATTTGTTAAAGATTTAACTCTTTAAATTAATTATTTCGCTCATGGAAGCATGTTGGATCTCGTGTCACGTTCGGTAATGTTTCCGAGGGCAGTGGCAGAGACTCGGGAGCAGATGAACACACGGGAGTCGAGGTGAAAAAAAAAAACTCTTACTTGGAAAAAAGTCAGATGAGGATGAGGCTTAGAACAAGGGGAAGACAGAGAATAAATATTCAGGGGAAGACACAGGTATAGGGAATGAACAATCGGACCGGGCAGACAATCACAGGGACAGGAAGTGGAGGGAAACAGACGACACAAGAGACAGGACTTCAAAATAAAACAGGATGTGACATTTTGCTATTGAGTACCGGCAGAAACAGAACAGGCAAAAACACTACAGAACACTGGCGCGCTTTGTTGGAAAAACACAAGACAATCTGGCAGAGGACGAGGAACTGCAAGTGAGGGGACCTAAGTAGTGAGGAACTAATGAGGGAATGGGCTGCAGGTGAGATGGGCGTGAGGGATCAGGTGTGAAGCAGGGTCTGGAATGACATGAGAGTTAGTAAAACAGGCAGACAGGATGAAAACAACTAGTAAGAGAAGGAAGGTGTGGAGCTGAACTGTTACAAACTCTGTGCCATCACAATAATCATGCATATATCATCAACATGTTTTTTTTAGATTGCTTAGAGTCTTTGCATCTTTTCACTTTTTAAAGAGAAACCTTATAGTATCAATAATGAAGATAAACTGGCAAGTGTCCCGGCTTTCTTGCTGTGTCCCCTCTGTACCCTAAGAACATTTCTGTGGGCTTGACAAGGGAGTGTTTTTAAAAAAAAATATTTGCACATTCGTAGGGAGTATCCACCTCTGAAAACATGCTTCGTGCATTTTCAAAATCCTGCATCAAAGATTGGACAGCGTCATCATTATTTGATATAGAGTAGCTATCAATCACAGATGCCGTTTTATCCTTTAAAGAATCAAATGTCTGGTTCAGTAGCTCTTTGGTGCACACAATGCTTTTTTGCACATCAGTTAGGGTGGAATTTGATGCGGAGTACATTTTGGCAACAAATGAAGCTGCAGGGTCACAGTGGTCTAAAAAAAATTAAGTTAACTATTGGAGTGTCCAAATCTGTTTCTGGACTGGCACTGGCATTGGAGCATGATGAGGTAGAAACATCCTCTGACACACAACTGAAATTGACCATTTGTTCCAAATGTACTGGGTTTGTTCTCGGTTGAGATGTCTGGCATAATAATTAAAGTTGCGGTAAGTTCTTTGACAGTAGTTTTGACTACATACAATTGTATAATCATGTCCATCTTAAATTGCATGGACTTGCCTAAGATGTCTGATAAGTGTCCTTACTTGTTTTTAAATGGATTTCTTAAGTGTACATGGTGGTACAACCTACAGCACTGCCTGGAGCTTTGTGATAACCTCCATAACTTTTGAGATGGGCATGTCATAAACATGCTCAAAGAAACCAAAGACAGATTTGAGTTGGGCAGCATATGCCATGTTGCAAAACCTGAACACTTTGAACTTGTCAATGGCGCATGTCAAACCCTCGTCTTGAAGAGGGATGGCGACTTTGTCGTTCTTTGCAATGATGATGTACTGAACACACAAGTTTGGGCTGGTGGACTTCCACTGCTCAGGATGCTTGTTCCAGTCTAGGAAAGCACAAGTATATCAAATAGGGCTTGTAAGATATCACATTACACACATTTGATCCAAAGCTAAATATATAATTTAGTCATATTTCATAACAAAGTTTTGGATATATTTGAGAATACCAATGATAACATTGTAATACTGTAGAATATATCCCCTTATCATGTAGTCTAGTATGATTAACAACTGGATTATCTAACTTCTGATTCTCCATACCTAAGCAGATATTGAAAAAGTCAGACATAGCCCTCATGTCAAAGCAAAAGCCTGATTAGCATGTGTTGATACTTGAAATGTACAGATAAGAAAGAGGTGGATATTCAAAGATCAGAGCAACTTTTCTTACAGGTTTTATGTCCACGATTTACGAAAAGGCTGATTTCACACTGCATTTGATCCACCCTTCCTGACGCAGTTGGAGCTATTACATTACATTACATGTCATTTAGCTGACGCTTTTTTTATCCAAAGCGACTTACAATCATGTTACATTCATACACTGTAGACACAGATACAGGGAACAATGCAGGGTTAACACAAAAGGTATTCATACAATTAGTGATGCCATCTCAGACATTAAGTTGTCCACCAAATTATCAAAATAGAAAAAGCTCAGTCCACAAGGGTGTGCTGGGGGAATTCAGACTATCACTTAAAATAGTCACAATTAAATATTTGTTCTAAAAGCCCTGGGATTCAGACACCTCATGCCTGTCAATATATATGTGTATGTATATACATATATATGTATGTATGTATGTATGTGTATATATGTGTGTATGTATATATATATATATATATATATATGTGTGTGTGTGTGTGTGTGTGTGTATATATATATATATATATATATATATATATATATATATATATATATATATATATCTCAATTGTATTTGTTAAACAAACGTGTTTGTTTAAATGACACCTTTTATAGTTCATATAACCCCTTTGTTGTATGAGTATTTATATATTGTAAAGAAGCGCCAAGTTTCCCATGACCTTCCTAATTCTTTTTCCAATTGCAAAGGTTGAGATGGCTGAATCTGAAGCTCTGCTCGACATTGATAGAATACAAGCATGCAGTACAGTGGTCCTGTAACACTGGAGAAAAAGGAAGCAATTATAAAGTGAGGGTATTTTCTAAGTGGTTCATTTGTTTGCGATGTAATTTTGATACTTACTTGTACAGTCACCCATTCTCCTTAACACTTATTATTATTAATTGTGTGCACTCAAATATTTTTTTTTTTATTCAGAATTTTATATTTGTTTGCCAACATCCAGTTTCTGATCTATTCAGTTTTATACATCTTACTGAATTATAGGGCCATTATCTTGCACTCATATGTCCGCATCCTACCGATGCTGCAGCAGATATGCTCAGGCATGAAGCTGTATGTGTCACACCTGTATGTCAAGTTGGGTTTTTGTCCTGTCTCCATGTTTGTTTTGTGACTTCCTGTTTTATTTTGGAAATTAACTCTCCTTTGGTTTCAGGTTCCGTGCCCTTCCTCTTGTGTCTCCAGTCTGATTGTCTGCCCTGATTCCTGGTTGTGTCCACCTGTTTCCCCACTTCCCTCATGTGTCCTTATAGTCTGTGTCTCCCCTTGTCCTGTGCCAGTGTGTCTGATCCTTCGTCCTGCACACACGCCTAGTCATAGTCATGTCCAGGAACCTAGTGTTAGTCATTTCCAGGTTTTTTTTCCCTGTGATTTTTTGTTAAGAAATAAATATACGGTTAGTTAAACCTCCACTCTGCGTCCTCCTCCTCCTCCTCCTCCTCCACAGTTCCCTCCGCGTGACAGTATGGCTTGAGTGAGATGATTTTACAGCAATGACTCAACTTCCGCCAAATGTTTGTGCCTGGCCTTTTGGAAAATGTCAGTTATGTCATTAGTCAAATTTTTTTTCCTCAATGAATGTCAAACCTTAAGCTCATGTGATATTGAGAATAAAGCTTTCTCTTCTTCTTAACCCTTGTATGGTGTTCGGGTCTGTGGGACCCGTTTTCATTTTTCATCAAAACAAAAATAATGATTAATTATTTTTTCAAACTCCGACTTATTGGAATTGGCTCATTTTCTGCGAAGAATATATCAGACAACATTTTCATCGACCACACACCGTAACCCCCTACACACACACACGTATATTACATACAGGGTGTTCGGGTCTGTGTTCAATGTATTGTACTAGGTTACCCTCGTGAGCAAGCTGCTGCAAAGTCCAGATGTTTCTCTGGAAACTCTTAGAACAGAAACACAGGGAGTGAGGCAGTACCTGGAAAACTTCAGGGACAGTGGGCTTGCTTCATGTCAATCTGATGCAGTAGAAATTGCAGAAGAACTGGAAATTGAAATGGAGCGTCCAGAGAAAAGGCAGAGAAAAGCAGCAAAACGCTTTCAGCATGAGGGAGCAGCAGAAACCCAGTCCTTCAAAAGGGAGTTCTTTCTCCCTTTTTAGATACAGCCCTTAGAAGCCTGAATGACAGATTCTCAAAAATGGAAGCTGTCTGTTCTCTACAGTTTCCTGTTTTCAAAGAAAAGCATGCAACAGGTGCTAAAGAGTGGCAAGCTTCGTGCAAGTTGCAAGAACTTGGAGAAAACAATGCATGACATTGAGGCAGATGATTTAGAATTGGGAGATCAATTCTGCTGTCTCCACGTTTCCAGACCACGCCTCCAACTGCCCAAATGACATGTTAAATTACATATACAGTGAAAACCTTCTGGATCTGTATAGTAATTTAAGCATTGCACTGCGCCTCCTCTTGACTTCCTGTCTCCGTTGCCTCTGGTGAGAGGAGCTTTTCTTCATTAAAGTTGATCAAAACCTATTTGAGGTCAACCATGTGCCAGGAGAGGCTCACAGGACTGTCACTGATTTCCATAGAAAGATGTTCGGAGGCCCTTAAATATGGAAGACATAGTGGCTGTATTTGCAGAAGCCAAGGCAAGCAGCAGTTAAAAAAAAAAAGGCACTACTATTGGACTGTGGATATAGGACCACGGTGTCACAGCAAGGGTTAAGTTCTTCCGTTTCCTTGTTTGTTTTTTTTGCTTGGTTGCGTTTTTATCATTCTGAAAACGTTGCACATTTCAGTTATGTTTGTTTTTCTGTTATTTATATATTGTATGTAAAGTTTGCATTCAGATAGTTATGTTATTGCTTATTTATTGTATATGTTAATTGTTTAATAAAAGATTTCTTTACTGATCTGTAGTCCTGGACTTCATTCATCATGATTCTGGGGGGCCCCATGGTCCTTCTTGCCTAGGGCACCCAGGGGGTCTAGAAACGCCCCTGAGTACACTGCACAGGGATGGAAGAAGAGAAAGACACTGGTGAAACCATAAATCCTGAGAAGACAGCTTGTTCCGAGAACCTCACCCTCTGCAGCCACCGTGAGGAGGATTCAGGAGGACAATGCTGGTGCCTCATCCACCCAACCTACAGAACCACCGTGTGTGTGTGTGTGTGTGTGTTCATGCTCTGCCCCCTTGATTAACACACCCACCTAGCCCTCCTCTCTCTGCTGCATAAGCAGGCGTGCTGCTGTTTAAGCCTTTGATGTTGGCTCCGTTGGCCCCCACAGGACTCTGCAGGACTGTAAGACTACAGTGCAGTGTGTGTGTGTGTGTGTGTGTGTGACACTCATACCTTGCGAGACAGAGGTTTTAGTCAAATGTATGATCTTTTCATCATTCTAGGTTGCGGCCGGCAGCAACAAAAAGAAACGCTGCGAAGTGTGTGGACCCAATACGGACAGAAAGATGCAATATACATGCATCAAGTGCAATAAATACATATGCAACACACACAGTAAAACTCTGCCACTCATGTGTTGTATAGGCTGGTATCAAAAGGCAATGTGTTCAATGTAAACTGTGTTGTGCTATGTAAAATGACCTGATTACTAATGAAATTCAAATAAATAAAAGTCAATAGTTATAAACAACCTTGCTTTATTTGTAAATGTTGAATTTTGTCCACTTGATAATTGATTTTCTTGATTTCATAAAAAAAGAAATGAGTAGCGCTTTAATTCGTAAATGTGTTATAACAAAGTTAAAGGGCAAATATTAACCATATTTGCTGTTTATATTGCTTCTAATTGGGATGAAAAAATAACATAACATTGATTGTGTTGAATTAAAACCCCCAAAATAGAGCGGGTTCAACAGACCCACAACACCTGCTGAGTAACAAGGGTTAAGCTGGATGCTGAGTTCTGATAGGATCCATGTTCCCAATCTTTAGTGAGCTGGGCTCACTGAGACGCCAGAGGGAATCAAAGATTGTTAACTTAATGCAAGAATTCATCCAGAGCTGGAAGATGGTGATACATTAGCCCTGAACCTGAAGAATAAAATGTTTGTTTTTTCCAGTCATGGAAATGTCGTTTGTGTGATCTCACTCTGTTTGAGAATATTTAATCATGTGCAGCTCCGATAGTAATCTTTTGACAATGAAACAGGAATGCAGGAATTAGTGTCTCTTCTTGAAAATATCATTATATACTTTTTAAAAAAGCAATTATAAATAAGGCCATTTTATTAATATGGTGTAAGTACTGATTTCCTTAAATGCTAACTTGTTACAGAGGAAGAAGAGAGGACTACTGTGAACAAAATGGAGAGTGATCTTGAAGTTGGACGTCGACTGATGAGATGAACTGTCAGTTGCTTCCTTCAATGGCTTGCTGGACAGGCACATGTCCCCATCACCTCAACAGAGAGCAATTCAAACTTCAAATTTAATTCGACCACGATTGTGAAGTGCGCTATGGTACACACACCATTTGATTTCCTGTCGTCAATGCATGCTCTAACTCTATGACATTGCCGAGACAGCAACTCAGCTCATATCCAGAGTTTGTGAGCAATGTAACACAGTATGGAGTTTGGTCGGTCATAGATGTAGTTTTAGTACTTTATGTACATTGTTTATAACACTTGACTACGGTTTTGAAATTACTTTTACTTGTAAGATATATGTCAAATGTGACTGTTCTAAAAATGTCAGTGATTTTAAGTTTGACTTGTTAATGTTCAATGTTTTTTTTAACCATGGCTCTAGATCCTTGACCGGGTCAAAATACTTTTTAGTAAAATAAACAGCATTGTTAAATATAATTGGATCATGTTTTAATCAAATAAGATCAAAGCATTTCTTTGTGCTGTTCACAAAAAATGTGACTATCGAACAAAATTGTATGTAACAGAATGATTGAAAAAAATTAAATTAATCTGAGCAATTGTACACCAGTTTACTAACAAGAGAGACACAATGGGAGGTAATGTTTGTGCTTCATAGACTTAAAATGCTTTTGCATTTAATCAGCTTATACAGGCCTTTTCTCTTTAATCAAGAGCCATATCTTTAAGTTACATACGCGCGGCAGAGCAGGTACAGTTCTTTGATGGGAGTGTTGGGGTTGTATTGTTCAAATGTTGACTGAAGTTCAGTTATGGCCTCTGGGCTCAAAGGGCACGCAAATTCAGGAACAATAATCCCTACATCCTCGTCTTCCCCCTAGTGGTCAACATCTGGCTCCTGGAAATTATAATAGAGGCTTAGATCATGGTGTTTAGAGTTCCCATTCAGTGACAATCCTATAAAGCAAACTTAGATTGCTAATAATGGCAGTTATTATTGAAACATATAATGAATACCTCTGGAGCCTCAGGCTGGTCATTGTTTGTGTGCATCAGTCCAATCTGCCACATCTGCTCTGGACTCTTTCCTTCAGTGCTGAGTGGATGATGGTTCTAGCATTCTGTAAATATCTCCAAGTCTGTCTGGAGTCTGGAAAGAAGTATGTAGTGTACACAGAACAGGTCCTCAGACGAGTTCTATTTCATCCTTCCTGACCGCTTAGCACTGGATATCTTCCATCTCGCGCGCACGCAGGTCGAGTTTTAATAACAACAAAGTCCCTTGTGACCTCGGATGACCCCCAGCCGGGTATAAGTTCCGATGTCCTCCCGAGATCAGTCCTTTTTCATCTTCTCGCTACGCAGTCTAACTATTGTGTTAGCATCAGCTAAGCTGAAATTGTACAAATAATAATTCTGAAGCTCGTCTCGTGGTCGGAGTTGCGGGTCTCTCGCCCTCCAAAGGCTGCGACAAGCTGTCCCTCTTAGGAGGGAGACGGTGCGTTTCTCTACGTCGGACCATAGAGCCGGAGGACGCACAGGTCTATCTTCGGGCTCGGTTCTCATCCAAGTGTCCCATCACCCCAAAAGAACGAGAAACGTTCTTCTGATGAGCACTCTGATGATGCTGCTGTGAGCAACAGGGATGACGAAAGACCAAAAATCATCGGAGATTACAATCACAACAAAGGGGGTGTCGATAACCTTGACAAGGTGATGCACATTTGTTATTCATAATATTATATATCGAAAGGATAATGCATTGAATTTGTGTGTAGGTAAATAAATGTACATTTCTGAATATTTTTTGCTTTCTGCAAAAGAATCACAGCCGGTTGGCATACAACTCTTTTTGTCCGGTGGTCTGAGATCAAACCAGCCTGGAATCAGGGGAAGTACACCAGGAGGAGGCTGTACATGGAGGAGATGGGCGACAACTGGTTATACCTCACATCAAGCGACGCAAGGTCAGCTTTAAACTACATTTCTGTTGCTCTTCCTTCTGTAGTGAACAATTTGTATTTGCACTGTGATTTGTTATAATAAAGTTTGACTTGACAGGTTATTCCCCGCACGCCAGTCGCTGACAGATTGGTCATGGAGATCCAGCAGTTCTGCTCCAGCTCTACCTCTGCAGCATGTCCCCCTCACCCAGCTGCCCCTCCTGGTCCATCTCCCAAAAGGAGTAGGTGCAAATTCTGCCCTCGCCAGAGTGATCTGAAGACATCGAAAATGTGCCAACGATGCAATGCATACACCTGCAAAGATCACGCCATGTTTACCTGCCTCGCATGCAACTGAGGGCACATTCAGGCATTATATTCTGAAAAGTTAAATGTTTCGGAAAGGAATGTTGACATGTTGTATATGTCAGGTAATGAGTTGGAATACAATTGGCTAAAAAGTTGAAACAGAGTTGGGTGATAATTTATACTTTATAAACAGTCAAAGCAGAGGACAACAGGTGGGATTATGTGCTGCCATTGTGGTTTAAAAACAGCATCCTCACTAAACTTTGACATATACCAGTCTGTGATGATCTATCAACACAGAAGACTCTGATTGTTAACTATAGTCAGAATAATCGATCATTTTATTTATTTTTACAAAAAAAGAGAAGTAAAAGTTCATGTAAATGAGGTATTATTAGCCTTAAATTTAAAATGGAATAAAGAAATGCTGTAATTGTGTTTGAATGAAGCTGTTATTAAGGTATAACTCAGAATTGGGGGAAGTATCCACTTTATAGTCTTTAAATAAATTGCCAACAGGTGTGATTATGTGCTGCCATTAGAAAAATGTAAATGATTCAAAAACAGCATCCTCACTAAACTTTGACATGTACCACTCTGTAAGTCAAATAGTCAAAATAATATAAAGTGAAAATAATTAATTGTTACATTTAATTTCCATTCAAAAACAGGGTATACTTTTTTATAAACAAGGTCTATTGGCCCTAAATTCCCAAAACAAAGAGAAAATGTGTGACAATGGGTTGGACTGAAGTAAGACTAAAGGTGTAAAACAGAATTGATTGACAATTTATACTATATGCTTTAAATAACGGTCAAACCAGGCGGGGTCATTTTTGACCCCAGAGGACAAAAGGTGTATGGCCAACGGGAAGACATTACGAGGGTTAAAGGGAGTTTTCCACACAGATCTTTTGGGTAGAATATGTTTCTGACCGGCTGTAGTGGTCCAGGCTCGTGAGTAATTTGGAACCCTTTTCCTGGTAGGCAAAAGCAATGAGGGGCACCAGCTGTCTCTCATTGACCCTTTATTTTGTTTGTTTGTTATTTTTGTGCAGCAAGTAGTTAGAGCAGTTGCTCGGGGGCACTTCCATAACTGTCTAGGTGATTTTCAGCTTGCTGAAGGTTCACCGGGTTACTGGGATTTGTGCTTAATTCATCCTGCCTGCACGAAGACTAGGGATGAGTTAGTTACACAGCAAGTTGATGCTTTAAACCTCTTTCAAATTGTAGCTGAGCCAACCAGACTTAAATTTGCCACACTGATCGATATTATTCTCACTAACACTCCATCAAACTACTGATCTGGAGTCTTCAGTCAAGATTTGAGTGACCACTGTGCCATTGCATGCGTTCGCTCCGGCTTCTCTGTCAAACGTCCACCGGTGATTGTGACCAAGCGCTCACTGAAAAACTTTGACAATCAGGCCTTCCTGCAAGATGTTGCAGCTGCGTCTTCGGAAAAAATCGATCTTATCCCCCTCAGTGGAAGATGCCTGGTCTTATTTCAAAAACACCTTTAGCCTAATCATTGAGAAACACGCCCCATTGAAACGATTCCGGACGAAGAATCGCTACAGCCCCTGGCTTAGTCACGATTTGGCGGCTCTGATCCGCCTAAAAAACACCTCATGGCGGAGGGCGAGGTCTTCTCAGTCTGCTGCCGACTGGCTGGCCTTCAGACAATGCAGGAACAAAACAACACAGGCGATTAGGAAAGCTAAAATCAGTCATTTCAAAGAAGAATTCTCAGCCAGTGGCTCTGACGCCAAGAAATTTTGGAAAACAGTCAAATCCATGGAAAACAAACTTGCTTCTCTACATCTACCCACTTCTTTGATTTTTGGTGACATTGTTGTTACTGATAAACAACGCATGGCCACACACTTCAACCAACATTTCGTGAACTCATCTAAGTTCTTTGGTGCAGCTGCCCCTGAAACAGATTCATCAAACACCTCATTACCCAGTGTTAGCAGCTTCTCCCTTTGACCTGTTCAAGGTTTCGGAAGTCCTGGATGAGATCATTAAGTTGGATTCAAACAAGTCAGCTGGCTCTGATGGGCTTGACCCTGTGTTTTTAAAACCCAGCCGCTGATATTATTGCTTCCCCTATTACAAGACTGTTTAACCTGTCATTTCATTTATCTGTTTTCCCCCTTGACTGGAAATCGGCTACGATTCTCCCCCTCTTTAAAAGGAGGCTCTGGCTCCGACCCAAACTGCTACAGGCCGATTTCCATCTTGCTCTGTCTGGCCAAAGTCATAGAGAATCTCGTACATAAACAACTAATTCACCATCTCTAAAGGTGTGCCTCAAGGCTCCATCTTAGGCCCTATTTTGTTTTCCATTTATATTAACGATGTAGCCAAAGCTGCTGGAAATTCCAGGATTCATCTGTATGCTGATGACACCATCATATATTCAGCTGGTCCTTCACTCCACTCTGCTGTGTCCACTATTCAACAAAGCCTTACCTCTGTCCAACAGTCTTTCAACAACCTCCTCCTGCTCCTCAACTCAAAAAAGACCAAATGTATGCTGTTTGACCGGAAAAACCTCATCATCCCCAGCCCTCCCAAGATCTACAGTGCTGATGGCTCGGAGCTGGAGTTTGTCACCTCCTACAAATACCTTGGCTTCTGGTTGGACTCATCTCTCTCATTTAACACACACATCAATAACCTTCTTGCTAAAGTCAAAGCTAGACTGGCTTTCCTGTATCGAAACAAGGCCTCCTTCACACACTGCCAAATTCACCCTTGTGAAAATGACCATCCTTCCTCTATTTGACTACGGCGATATCATTTATAAAATGGCATCAAAGACCACCCTCAGAAAACTGGACCCACTTCACCACTCAGCGATCCGTTTTTCCACATGTGCACCCTTCACGACCCACCACTGTGATCTTTACAGATTGGTGGATTGGCCCTCCCTTCATACCAGGCGGCTACAACACTGGCTGCTCGTAGTCTACAAATCCATTTTCGGAATGACCCCTCGCTACCTCTCAAATCTTTTGCACATTTCTGACAGCAATCGCCGTTTAAGATCCAGTGACTTCATTAGGCTCATCAGTCCAAAAGTCCGTACTGTGTTTGGTCATAACGCCTTTCATTTTGCCGCTGCAAGTGAGTGGAACTCACTACAAAACTCGCTCAAACTAACAGCTCTCACCTCATTTTCAAACAAAAGTCAACAAGTCAGAGTTGACTGCTGTACTTGCTGACCAGCCATCACTTCTCTCTCTCTTCCTTTTTTTTTTAACAAAGAACATTCAGTAATTTTTTTTGTTGGTGTACATAGTGTTTATTAATTTACCTATATTGTTTTTAGCCATTTTCTCATGTGTCATACTGTATTGTATCTGTGCTGTATTGTATCTTTGTTGTCTGGACTGTGCTACTGCCTCTTGGCCAGGTCATCATTGAAAATGAGAATTGGTTCTCAACTGATTTTACCTGGTTAAATAAAGGTCAAATAAAAAATTAAAAAAGTTAGGAAGTTAGACCTGGTTGGGCAGTTGGGTTCTTATTTACAGCAGCCTGTCGGACATTTTGTTTTGGTGGAAAAGCTTTGTTGTGGGTGAGCTGAGAAAATGGCTTCCATTGAAGACTTTGTGCGGTCTCCCGATGAGGGTTTGCTAGATTCTTTCAAAAAAGATGAGCTCTTGAAATTAGCGGACCACTATGGTATTGAACTTACTGAAAAGTTGAATAAAGCTGAGATGTTGGTCACCTTGAAGGGTCACTTGTTGGAGAAAAAAGTGTTGCCTGTTGTGGTGAGTGAGCCAAGGCAAGTCTCCAAAGTGGCTGACGGGGTTGGGTTAATGTTTGAGCAGCAAAGGCAACTTATGCAAGATGAACATAGAAATACTATGGGGCTTGAAAGAGTAAGGCAAGATGCACGTCTCCAGGATGCTGAATTTGAAAAAGTAAAGGCAAGATGCACGTCTCCAGCAGGCTGAAATTGCCCATGCTCAGGTGAGACAACAGTTGGAGCGATATAAGCTGGAGCTTATAAGTGAAGTAAAGCTTAAGGCAGATCCACACAAGGGAGAGCCGTTATCATTTGATGTTTCTGTTAACTTAAGGTTGGTTCCTAAGTTTAATGAAAGGGACCCTGCTGTTTTCTTTGTTTTGTTCAAACGTTTAGCAGATGCTCGGAAGTGGTCAGATGCTGAGCTCTTGCTGCAGTGTGTGCTTACTGGCAAGGCCCAGGAGGCTTTTTCAGCCATGAGTGTTACTGACAGTAGTAGCTCCCAATTGATCAAAGCTGCTGTACTTAAGATTTATTTAGTTGGTACTGTCGTGGTAGTGAAATCAGGACTTGAGACGAGCAAATTAAAATCAAACAATTAACATTTATTCAATCGTAACAGCAGTATTATGTCCAGCAGTTAAACATGCATGGACCTGAATCTAGCTAAAAATAGCACAGAAAAAGGTGCCAAGCAGAGTGCGCACTTAGCCTATATCGTCCTTAGGGGCATTTCTGATTGGTCGACTATATGGTGGAGGCGGCTATGGTTTAGACTTCCTGAGAGCCTCATTTGGAGCACCGGGCGGTCCCGCCCTCTTGGCTCACGGATCATCTGGCCTCCAGGTGGCGTAGCAGATCAGTGTGTGTGTATGTTGTGCAATCTTATGTGCGAAGCGGGGGCATAGTCTCTCAGTTTCAGGGAGTCGGTTAGTAGGTGTTCTTTATCTGATACGATATGTAGACAGTTCGTCAAACAGGAATCGCTCCTTCGAGCAGCCTCCTGCAATCTATCAGAGTCCCTGAGAACCTTAAGGATTATACACACACACACGGCCATTGACATACAATGCGACCGACTGCGACCTCTCGCTCCTCTCCCCCCTTCTCAGTCGCCATTAGTCCTTATTGGGGAGAGACACACAAACACACCGACAGATTTACCCCCAGCTGAGTCTGATTAACCCTCATCGCCAGCTGAGGCTGATTAGACATCATTCCAGCACCGAGCTTAACCACACCCCGCTGCCACATAGAGTAAACTCACTATATAGGTACCTACCACAAAGTTTGTAGCTGCTCCTGTTATGCGGTTTGCAGCGTAAAAACGCCTTAATCCTAGATCGATTCAATATTAGGAGAAATAAAACATACATTTTAAAGATGGATAATATAGAGAACAGATGCATGTATCCGTCTTAGTTCTGCTGCTCGTGGAATGCGTATATGTTTGCAGTAATCGGGAGGGCAAAGTCGTAAAACACACCACCAACAGGAGATTCTTTCTTATGTTGAAATGCACCAAGCCCCCTTTACCATTGAGGCCGGAAGATTCACGGTTACATTAATTTGTTTATAGCCTCTCAGGCCCCTAGGCCCTGTTAACACACAACTACATGTGTGCCTGTTTATGGCCTATTCATACAGAGCTCTCCATCCTGTGACCTAAGGAAAAGTATTAATCTCAGCCTTCGTCTTAGGATAACTTCACATTTAATTGCAGGCCTTCCAACAAACTGACCAGACGACACAATGCTCCGTAACCATAGCAACTCATACCTGCCTGCGTGCACTTGAAGAGGGGACAGGTGAGATGCTGCAAAAGCTGGAGGAGATGCTGGCGAAACTAATCCTCACGTCACATAGTCTCCAAGTCTGGTTTTCCCTGCTGGAAACTCATTTGCACAAATGCCCTCACTTAATTATAAATCTTTGTGCCACCGCATTTTAGTCATCGCTCGCGTCTGGCTGAACAATAATCGTTTTCCCCAGCAGACGTCTGTGCTTTATCTGCAACACCCAAGGTAATCCTCCATTAAACACACACACACACTGAAAACTTGCTGAGTACAGCGACAAAGTTGCCAACTTGGCAACAAGGTGTGTGTGTGTGTCCCACAATAAACACGTGATATTACATACTCACTGTAGCTCAAGCTAAAGTACAGCCAGGAAGACACTCTTTACACTCTGGTTCATTCATAAGCAGTCTCTTAGTCTCCATCAGCTGATTGGGGGGTAGCCCGAGCTCCGCAGGCGAAGAGGAGCACGGCGCTTCCCGTATTTTCTCCGCCAGCAACTCGTCTTCCTCTACGGCAGACAACGCCGTCATCTCCACCATGCAGTCACTGAGTACCTCATCCACACCAACGATGCTCGCTTCAATCCCGGTAAACGCTGAATCTTTACTACATTGTTACTGGCGGCGCCACCAGGGCTCCATGCGGTATCAGCCAATATGCTAAACAAGCTCCACAGGACGGGTCAGTCTCCTCGCTGCTTAAACTGGAACTTGTTCTGCTCCGTGGTTTGTAACTAACAGATGAACTATGGGTTCAGACTCGCGTCCGGACCATCGATTTAATCAGTACGAACCGTTCCTTCCAGTCACAGAAGGGGAGTGTTTCTGCAAGACTACAAATCACATTGCCCGAGTAATAACATAACGATGCAGCAGTTAACGTAGGTTAACATCGCCGTAGTGAGTAATCGCGGCCAGCAGATGACGCAGATAGGCCCGCGGCTTGGTCGTGACGTCTCAATGTCCAACGTGTGTTCTATATATTGACATAGCCTAACAGTTGTATCAACGGTTACGTAGTCTAAATAAATAATGCACTTAGCTTGAGATATGTTAACAATAAATTCAGTTTAGAAAATAATAATGGAGAAAGTAGGATACATACTATATAATAAATACATGTTTCTCATTTCCGGCTGCACGGTGGTGTAGTGGCTAGCACTGTCGCCTCACAGCAAGAGGGCCGCGGGTTCAATTCCCGGTCGGAGCGGTCCTTCTGTGTGGAGTTTGCATGTTCTCCCCGTGGCAGCGTGGGTTCTCTCCGGACTCTCCGGCTTCCTCCCACAGTCCAAAGACATGCTGCAGGTTAATTGATCTCTAAATGTCCCATAGGTGTGAATGTGAGAGTGAATGGTTGTATGTCCCTACATGTGCCCTCGATGGACTGGCGGCCTGTCCAGGGTGTCCCCTGCCTTCGCCCTATGTCAGCTGGGATAGGCTCCAGCGCCCCCGCGACCCTAATGAGGATAAGCGGTATTGAAAATGGATGGATGGATGGATGGATGTTTCTCATTTCAAGTAAAGTTAAGGATGCAGTTACAATTAAATAATACATTACGGGTTTTAAGTATTTGACTGCAGCGGTAAGTACATTAACTGGAAGCATGTCAATAAAAAAAATTATATATATATTATAATAATAAAGAAGTACAAAAGTCATTGAGCCTGTAAAGTCGGGAGAAAGCATTGAGCCTGTAAAGGCAGGCGGGAGCAAGCACTGAGCCTCTGAAGTTGGGGAACGTGAGTCGCTCCGTTGGAGGCTTGAGACTTGCAAAAAATGTTGCTTTCTGCTCACCCGTTTATGGTAATTTTAGCTCTACTTTGATCATATACTTGTAGGTGTTTAGCAGAATAATGTAAAAGCCGGAGTGGGCTTATAAGTATAAAACATTTGGAACTATAAACAGATAGCAGTGTCCTTCTGTATATTTTCTTGATTAGTCGCAACACGTTACATCTACAGCATGTCATTTTACGGAAGTAACATTGTGATGACTTCTTTGTCTGGTTTTCGAGCATAGCTGACAAATGTCGATCAATAGGGTAAAAAGCGATTTTCATCGGTACATGCTTCTTGTTTTACTATAAAATCCTAAAGAGAAATGTTGTTGAGCTAATGCTCATTGTTCAGAATATCGTATTCACGTTCTCAATCTATAAACTTCAGTGTGGCAATTCAAATTAACCTCTAGCTGTGCGCTTTGACACTCGAGAGCAGTAATTCAGCATGAAATCTGATGGACAGGTCAGCAGCGTTGCATATGGAATGACTTTGAATAGAGAGAGAAAAAGAGAGAGCAATTATCTATCAGTGGTAGGTCCAGGGTCCGGACAATAGCACCTGGGTCTGGACCGGGGTCTGCCTGGTAGTGACCCGTGCATAAAGTATAAATGGCTGCATTCAGGCTTAGAGTCGTGCACGTCTGCGAAGGCTTGGTGTATGACACAAGAACAAATTAAAACAAACTTACTCTTACTCTCTCCTGGCCATTCTCACGTTCGGCATGTGCATCATACCTTAGGAACGCTCGTTTATCGCCTGCTCTCTGGCATCTTCCTAGTCCAAATATGCCCAATATTAGCTATCTGGTTGACGGGGCCGGTCTTTGTACGATTACCATAATGGTGTAACATTTTCTTCTAAAGGCTGGGGCATTTCTCTCATTCAGTCAACGGCTATACGGATGCAGGCCATCCGTGGGTTTTGGGGTTACCTGCCTCCCTTTTCGTCACAGTTGCAGTCCATCAGTGGCGAGCGTAGGACACTCCTCTTACTAAGAACTCAGGCCCATTTGCTGATCTGGCATGTCTTCCTAGTCAATACTCCAAGTACCTAGGCCGTGCTCTGTACTTGCCTCTTTTCTTCGATCAACGTAGCATAATTCAGGACAAAGGGGTAGAACAGAGGCTGCTACGTCGGCTACCACCTAGGCATCGCAGTTACACTGATGCCGAAAATGGGACAGTGGTCAATCTCTACTTTTCCTCCTAATCTAACCTGACCTCAACCTCATGTTGGTAAATGAAAGATTATTGAAGTCTTACACTATATGGTAAGTCATGCATATAACTAGTGGTGGTGTCCATTTCCCGTCTTGGTTGGCATTATTGACGTGTTAGTCATTTGTTGTACAGCCGTATCTCATTACGACTAAGGTTCCGGATCCGCTCGCTAAAACCAATTCTCAATTCAATTCTCAATTCTTCGTGCAAATGTGATCTGCTTTATTATGATCTTTTCTCAGTTCCTGCTTTTACGTTGCCTCGCTTAAACGTGTTCTTCGAGCATTCTCTGGTTTTACGTTGCCCGGAACTAACGTAAAGTTTCTCCTTCCCTGGTTGACGTTGCCCAGCTTAACGTGATCTTTTCTCATTTTCTTGGCTTAACGTTATCCTTTTCATTTTCCTAGGTTTACGTTACCTGGCAAAATGTAATCTTCCAGTTTCCTATGCATATAAAAGATGGCAGGGAAACCCACTCTCATTTCTCGGTCCTGAAGGTGACCCGTCAAAGATGACATGAAGTTTGTTTCCTGGATATTTCTGGTTTCGTGGTCTGAAGAGTGACAGTCAAAGATGACAATTTCTTTTTTTCCGGAAGAACTTCTAGAGTGCGGCAGTGGTCCGACTATGCGATCCGACTCTACCTGTCTTGCAGCCTTGAAAGTAACCCTGACTATTCCGTTCTGCGGTCTAAGAAATGTGACCATTGGCTATTCTGTTCTGCGGGCTACACAGGACCTCAACCTATTCTTGTCTGCGGTCTGACTTGACCCCAACCTATCCATTTCTAGGGTGCGACGAGACCCCCCACTATCAATTTAGAATCCCCCTATCCTTTACAATGGTAGTTCTGATCCACACTGTCCTTTTCTGCGGTCTACACTAGACCCCATTCTGTCCTCGTCTGCGTGCATCTTCACCCCAAGCCTATCTTTCTGCGGTCAGTCCGGACCCCGCTATCATGTTCAGTATCCGTTCGGATCCTGCTATTCTTAGTGCCGATCTAGATATACAGCACTACTAGCTTCTGCGGTCGATAAGAGACTTGTCTGCAGTCCATCGAGGCCTTCCTCTCTTTTTTGCTTTGTTAACTAGACCCTCTTAACTCTGGGTTGATATTTACTCGTGCTGCTCGCCCTATCTCATTCTAACCATAACAATTTATTTCATGAAATATGTCTATGGGTGCCTAGGAAACCTCTGCGGTTGTAGGTAAGGTTTGAATTTATTTTATCCATATAAAATAATTCCTTTTGGGGGATTCTGCCTTTGCAGATATCAGCGTCTCTACCCCTTGCTTATCCTAATCCAGGATGGAGTCCAATCGCCAAAGACTGCACTATTTCAATATGCAATTGTAAATAAATTATAGTTAAACTCTAAATACCAGTCCCTTCTGATTGTGCTGATGTTGCACGATATCTGAATACAAAAGAAACATTTGGATAACACACATCCATAACAACAATAGTGATAGTAATAAATCACAACAGAAATATATAATGACAATTAAAACAAAAAAAAAAAATGATTCATCCTGTGAAGGGGGGAGAGGAGGATGAAAAATGGAGTAAGAGAGAAATAGAAATGACGAGAGAGAGGAAAAGAGCCAGTTGGAGATTAATGGTGGAGCAGCTGAAACACAATTGATCACTCATAATATTCAATATGCTGGGTGGAACCCAACTTCAGCACAGTGAGAAGGTTATTTGTGCAGTCAAGCCCAAGAGGAAGGACAGAGGATGTTGTTTGTTTTACAGATTGTGAAGCCTTCTGAGTTTTAAGAGGGACAATATTAGATTCCTTTTTAACTCCAAATTAGACATTCACTGTGCAACACTAATTTATAAAAAAATTCTGTTTTGGTTATTTTTTCCTGTGACTTTGGAGAGCCACTTGAATCCATTTTAACTGCCAGGAGGATCTTCCACGAGAAAACCCCTCTACAGACCGCAGGGCTTTCAGAGGCACCTTCTGAGGTCAAAAGATTTACGGTGTAGTTTTCCTTTAACAGTCCAATCAGTGGTTGTGTCCCAGTTCGGTGGATTGGAGCCGAGAGAAATACGAGTTATTTGTTCCGGCTGAGCTCTCATTGCACATCTTCTTGATTTATTAACTAAAGAAGCTAACTATATATTACACACACTTATCCTCACTTAATTACACCAACCTCGTTGTTGCAGCTGCAAATAGAAACTCCCCGACAGTCACACAAGTTTATTTGGCTCAACTCTGCCTGATTATCATGAGTTATGTAGTGACAGCTAGATGTTTGCAATTACAGTCCCCTAAATAAATATACCGTTTTTAAAAATGACAACTGAGCTCCAGGGCCTTTGAGGACTCCGCGCTGATGCTCCCGCTTGCCTTTACAGGCTCAATGACTTTTGTACTTCTTTAATATTATTCTGAGCATCGAGATGTGAGGTTTTCCTCGACAGGAGCTCCGCCCTGACTGCGACCAGGAAGAGGCCGATGACTTATTGCGGGAATCCCATTGAAACGCTAATCGCCGCGCTCCGTGTTCAATAGACCAAACACACATTGTCTGTGCATCATTGCACATAAAACCCCCCAAAGAAAACAACTTGACTTTTTATTTAGAAACTTACAATCATTCTGCTACAGTTTCATATGAACAAAGCTGAATAATCTAACTAGGAGAGAGAGAGAGAGAACACCGTTAGATTTGGTCTTTTGAAAAAGGAACTGGGCGAGTGGCGGACTGTGGTGGGTGGCTGGAAAGAGCAAGAGCGGAAAAAAGAAAAATGAGAGTTGTGTCTTTTAGTTCCAACATGGCTGCCAGCTCTCCTGTCCCCTGAAGGACGACCCCAGTTCAAGCAAGGACGCTCGCCATATTGGATTGATCATTCACACGAGACAAAGTCTTTTATAATCGAATCTGGGTGAACCTTCCAATTCTTAGGATATATGAGGTCCACGCTGCTGTCTCATCGGTTTGGCTTGTCAAAGCCACTTTATGCAAACTCAGTTTAATTGTACAAGCCACTAGTCTCTGCCAACTACCCCAGACTGCCTGCATTATTGGACACAAGTTGAACTTCTTCAAGAAGGAAAGCAGCAGTTTGTCTGCCAGCCGATCTGCGGAGCACTAGAGGTGACCTGTGGTCTTAGGCCACATTTACACATAGCCGGGTATTTACAGAAACGAGTATTTCTGCCCCTCCGTTTTCAAAAATAACGTCGTACACACAAGGTCGTTTTCAAAAAAGTTTCTGTTTATATGAACCCGCTTAAATACGCCCCCGGGCGCCATCATAACTATGCCAAACCTGTAGTCGGCAGTGTAACGAGAAGGATAAAGACATCAACTTCCTTTTCGTTGGCAGGCAATGTACCTACGGTCTTGGAGTATAGAAAGCTGAAGGACTGCTGACATCCGTGCAGTTCTTCGCCTCTGCTCCTCGATGTAAACAATCAGTTGTGTTTGTAAAACCAGGCCAACAAGGGTTTGCATTAACGCACAAATGAGCACTACCTTGACACCATCCATGCATCAGTAGCCTAAGTAAACTAACTGTAAACATCGGACGCTCACATGACGTGAAGCATTTTTAGTCGCATACTGTGACGTTTGACAACCTAAAGCTCCGTTTGACCTAGTTCACACGCAAACACAAAAACTGAGTTTTCAGAAATCTCCACTTTGGCCCGAGTTTTTAGAAATGATCGTTTTCCGTGATAAAACCTCCGTTTTTGTGTAAATGAAAGGCCAAAACGCATGAAAATATATGCGTTGTCCCATCGTGTAAACGGGGTCTAAAAGAAAAAAGAAACCCTCTCTGGGCCTATCAATGAGTGTGTTTTCCTTAATTATAGCAGACTGTCTCTCATTAAACTGGTCTGAATGAATTAATGAATGTTAAAAAGTATACGGCCCCCTAAGTGTCGGTCAGGTAAGTCGTGTCAGAGATGGAGTGGAAGACAAACACTCCCTGCAGTGCAATGCCACACTAGAAATAAGTGGACAATATTAATATAAAAGGTGCCCAATACGAACATTTCAATTACATCTCAACGAGGGAGACGCCGTCATTCTCTGCAAAGGTAGATATTGCTTCACTATAGCACTTTTTTTTCTGCTCAATTAATGCTCTGAATTAGTTAGTTGCTGCGATAAAAAGGTCACAGTTGGTGACAGACATGTTTCGTTATTTTTAACAAGCCTAATAAAAGGCTAAACTCACAATTAATTTCTACTACTAAAAAATATTGTGTGTATTCTATCACTCGGCCAAACTCACGACAGTGACAAACTATTGGTGTGCGGCAAATTAATGCTTGCTTCATGAATTAATTGTGACACCCTGCCAGCAAGAGAAGACCGCACACCCGAGATGTTTATTGGAAAATGTATATTAGAAGACTTTGTGAGCCTCGGATTAAACAGTCTTTATGAATCTGTTGCAGTGTGAGCCTGCTGGTTGTTACATTTGATCTATTCTTCTCGAGTTCAGATTAATAATGAAGCGAGGCCGAGTCCTGAACACTCCTCTCCATCTACGTCTTTGTTCACATACCCTCACTCATATCAATCTCACACACACAAATGGACATACTCTCTGTTATGTTGATAAATGGGATAATGCAGATTTTGAATGTGTTGAATGTGTTAATGTGTTGTTAATACTTATTTGGAGTGGGTATGGTAGTGTGATTTAATAAGTTTCATTCTTTGGCTCACAGATGCTTGCGTTTCATGAATGATTATGGGAGCTGTATTTAATATTCTGAACATTAGCGCAGCAACTATTAAAAGCGGTGGGAGAGCGTGCGGCGTGCGTGGTCTGAGCCGGGGCTCGATGGCCAATCACAACCAGTTTGCATCTACGTCATAGAATCCACCGTAGCCTCGTCTGTCGGGATGCGGACGTTGCGGTGAAAAAAATTGTGTTTGGGTGTCACGACCTCTTTCGAAATGACAACTTTCACAGATCAATTTTGGTTCCTTTAACATTGGAATAGGCTTAATGAGTCGCACGATTAGATCATTTTCACCCCGGTTCAAATAAGCGCGGGGCTGAAAAAAGGAAGTTGGTTTGTTGCCAACAAGAAGGACGGAAGAGAAAATGGCAAAAACTCAAAGAGGGAAAAGAAAAAAAAGACGCCGGCATTAAAAGGCACATGCTTCCAAATGTATATCAATGTGGATACTATTGAGGCATCAGCACCCTCAAGTGGACAGCAGCGGCAACGCTACTTTTTAGAAGCAGACTGAAGTGGTAAAGTGCGTGCTGGCGTCCATAGAGGGTGGGAAAGGCATAACGAAACGTGGGCCACCTGTTCACCAGCAAAACTGCAGACTCGCTGGGTTACCTTCTGTGAGCACTATGATGTGCACCTGCAGCCGTCCCCCTGTGGCGCCACTAGACGGTTGTCATGCTGCTGCTTTTTGTCATGAAATATCTCCCTGAATATGTATGTGGAGGGGTTCTCACTGACAGTGTGTACAAACAAAGCCACCAATACAACTGTCCAACGGCTCACTTTGAGACGGAGGCCTCAGGTCCTGGTCATTCTTCATAGCGGGGGAAGTATTTGGAGGATAAATGTCATTAAAGTACCCCTGTGCTTTCTCCAATGAAATATATATATTTTTTTTTTACAGTTAAATTAATTTTGAAGGAAAGAGAAATAAATTGCAATTTCATGCAAACTGAAGCGAGCCTCAAGTTTAAAAAACAAAGAGTGGTTACTATAAAAATGTCTCTGAATTAGTAATTGAATCCATTTCTAAACGTATTGCTTTTTAATATTTTACCCATGCTCCGATTACATTTTTTTTTTTAAAAGAATGTCAATGTGAATAATTCAGAAGGTTCCACTGATGTCCCCACAGAGCATTCTATAGTCTATCAGATATGTTTCTGTTTCATATGTGGAGTCAAACAATACTAGGTTTACAGATCCAATTATATCCACCCTCAGACAGACTGACATCAATTATAAACACTGATTTCAGATGAAAAATTCAAATGCGCATGTGGGCGGTTTTGATAGGGCTGGTTTCACCTGTTTTGGGGAATTCGATAGAGAACAATAACCCAGGTTGGATGCTGAAGGGGAGAAAAAGTTCTAAAAGTTAAAACCGTCGCGTTTCACACAGCTAAAATGCAGAATCGAGGCTGACATTTTGGGAGAAACCCTGTGGGTCACGGGATTCCTGTAGCAGCCCCGCGAGAGTCAATTTCACTATTAATCATCTTGGATGGGACAGGAAATAAGCCAATGGGAACAGGCAGGACGGGCATCATAGTAGCAATAGGTCCATTTTAGTTTTATACTATATATATATATATATATATAGTTGTATAAAACTAAAATGGACCTATTAAATATACAGTTCTAATATGAATAACATGGGAACGAGATGGAGCGGGAGTCATTTTTCTTGGATAACAACTTTGATCTTTAACTAACAACTCGTGATGTACGCAACTAATGGGCTGTAACGCCTCATTAAACACGCTTCATGCAATCTAAAAAACAAGTGGCGATCTGTCCAAGCCCAATTAATAAACCAAATGTCCATGTTGTAAAGACAATGAATATATACACAGTATATTAAACAAATATTTTACAAATGAGTCAATTAACGCATTGTGATGGACCAATGGCTACCATTTTAGTTCAGCACAGCCCAAAATCTGTCACATCACAGATGAAAAAGTCAGCATTTAAAAAAAAACATGATTAAAGAAAATAACGATTCATGGAAATTAGACATCAGATATGGACAGTGAAGTTGTAATCATACAGACGTACAGTGTTCAAAACCAAAAATGATACACGTGTTTAATAATAATCCAACCAATCTCAGACGGCATGCCGCTCTCAACCATGAAATATAAAAATGAAAATATTTTTAAAAAACAGGCAGATGAGAGACAAAGCAGTGGGGAGTGTAATGGGAAAGTGAGAACGGAGGATGACGGAGACTCGCTCACAGAAAATAAAACTATTTGAAATGTTTTTTGTTTTTTGTAGTCGTCTCAGACAATTTATTAGGTGCATTAAATGAAAGTGGAAATGCCAGTCTGGTCTGTTATTTGATACATTTGCCAACGCTCGGGATTGGTTACACGTGTCGAGAGAGATTTCAGACGACTTCAACCAACTTCCAAATGAAAGCGATTACGAGTTCTCTATAGTTGGAACTCAAAGCATCGTCGGTCATCATTGCATTTCAAATCCTCAGATGATCTCCTCTCAGAGACGCCCGATGCCCCTCGCTGCTGCAAAGAGGTTCCTGTTGAGGTTTATAAGCAGTCGAGAGGGAAGATTTTATTTTTTATTTGATGCCATGTTTGTGCGGACGTTCGTGGTCCCCAGAAGATAAAGTGTACCGGTGCCAGTGATCATGGTACATGTCCTCTGACATTGTTCTGCTTTAAGGATTTTGTTTTAATCTTGTTTATGCCGACTCCCAGTGCTGCTGCAGTGACGTAGACGTGTGTCACTGCTTTTTAAAAATCTAGCTGTTAGATTACACCTAATGAGAAATGTCACAACTATTGGATGGATTGCCATGAAACTTGGCACAGATATTCACGTCCCTCCAAAAATAATAATCATAATAATTGCCAATAAGCAAATGTTAGCATGCCAGGAGTCGGGTCAGGACGTTTCTGTGGTCAAGCGTCTCCCTTTGAATTCACTGTCGGTGCTGCAAATCATCTGACGTCCTCCGTGGAGGATCAATTACAAACTCTTCTCAGCCGCGTTTTAAGCCCACGGATGGCATTTTATTATGTTTGAGCAATAAGCGCTTATGTAACCGTGTCATTATATGCACGGCTGCCTGTGCACACTGAGAACATGATACAAACTAAAAAGCTCATGAGAGTAAGAAGAGTGTTGAATGCTGAACGTCTCCCAGACTTCAACCCTGCTGTCAGTACACGATGTTGTGGTTGTAACAGTGTACTGTTGTAAAGTGAGTGGCAGGTCATATTTAAATTAATTAAGCATATTTACATAATCAGGGCCTTTGCTGTTTTGCTGGTTGTTTAAGATGCTAATTTGGATCACCAAGCTCATTTTCAAGCTACCTGTGTTATTGTTGTCAGTAACGCTTATCTCTCTCTCTCTCACACACACACACACACACGACTTTTGGGGACATTATGTTGACTTCCATTCATTTCCTGGAGACCTACCGTAACTCTAACATGTACTTGGTTATGTATGGGGGACGTGCATTTTGTCCTCAAGGTGAGTCCCCCTCAAACGTAATTGTGTCATCAGATTCATTCAACTTGGACGGATGTGATCGGACCGAGTCTCGCTCCGAAAGAGTGCTCCGTCAATTTAACGATGTCGGACGATGGACCGGTTCAAAATAATAGGGGACAAGAATCGCTGTGGCAGATAACGTCTTCTTTATTCCACTCTTCGTCCTTGTCCCAAACCCTGGCGCCTATATTACCCACAATGCAACTTGACCGTCAACAGCCGGATTGGAAAGTGCACGTGTGCTCTGCTAGCGGCAGGCCAATGCGGCCTCGAGCAGATATGAGGAGCGCGATACAGCGGGCTCACTAAGGTAAACTCACCTCTTTCTAGCCCAGATTCCTTATCGTCGTCGGACTCAACCAACCCTGACCTCGAGTGACGTCACTCGAGGTCATTTTGTAGCCCACTTCCCAAAGCTCAATACCACTTTATATGCAGCAGTGCACGTGTGTTTGATCGTATTGCCCACATTGAAGGTTTTCCTAGGATGCAGACCAATGCTGAGCTACGAACACGCCAAGATTCAGAGTTTACTTCGGGGCAACTTCTATTTGGCCTTGTCTGCTGAACACGAGGCTCCTGAGGTGCATTCAGCCCGTTACGTTCGGTCTCCAATGTCGAGAGGAAAGATCTGCTCGATTGTGCTCGTGGGTTTGGGCAACCTACGAGTCAAGTGCCTGGTGCCGACAAAAGGAAGTCAAAGTGGAAGTGACACATTTTACAGCAGAGATAGGAACATGTTTGCCCCCTCCCTCGTGACAGTTAGTCGTCAGTTGGATGAGCAAATTCTAAGAAGAAAAGGTAAAAGAGAAAAACAGTCGAATCAATTTTAAATTGCTGTTTTGGGGAAATTGATCTCGTCTGTCTCAGTGGAGTCAAGCAATCAGTGGAAAAACATTCAAGTGCAACCTCTTGTTTACTCTCACAATCAAACCACCACAGTCTAATGCTTGTGCTTAAAAATCCAAACTCAGTTAATGACTTTTTTTTCTCATATATATCTATATATATTATATATAGATATGTATATATATATATTTATATATTATTCCTACAAATACATGGTTTTCAGCACTTTGAAAAACGTTCACTTTCCTCAGTAAACCAAGAGAGCTAGAAATATCCTACAATGAAAAAAAAGGACACAAGACAAACCATTTTAGACAAAAAAAAACATGGGAAAAAAACAATCGAAAGAAAACAACAACATCCTGTACAAACACTATGGCCCAATAATTTAAGAAAATAGTGTTTCTAAAACGTTCATATTGCTTTGTACCTCCACTGACCGCGCAAAGCCCACCCTGTGTAACACCAGGCAGTTCGAATGGCGACCACAGAGGGCGCCAAATCCTGGAGGGGGGTGAGGGGGTGGGCTGATGTCACTCCAGAGGTTATGGGGTCAAGCTGCAGCCAGTGGCATGCAGACGGAGCAGAAGAGAAACAGTCACGTCTCGTGTCGTTGTTTCCGGCGTTCTCTTCTTCCCGGGTTCTTTTGGCAGTAACAATACAAAGACAAGGGATGGTCACACTACGACAGTACGCACGCCTTATGAAACAAGGATGTTTTTTACTGTTGGTTGTAGTTTTCACCTTTATTACTCTCTACAGCATTATTACTAGAACTATCACCATCACAGATACACAGTGTGCATCGTGTGTGTGTGTGTGTGTGTGAAGGGTTCATCCAGCTGTGTGTGTCTGTGTGTGGCCGTATCAGTGTTCAGTGCTCAGGGCTTGTCTTCTCTGGGAAGAGTCAGTAGCTTGGGGTTGGTGTTGGGGTTTGGGGGGCTTCCGTCCTGTCCCGAGCCCTCCCCAACTCCCAGGTCAAAGGAGTCCTTGGAGTCACTGGAGGGCGCTCTCCTCCTCAGGCAGGTGTCCCTGCTGGGCAGAGGAGGGGGCATCCCTAATCCCCCAAGCCCCATGCTCCCGAGTCCACCCACGCCCGGGTAGAGGCCCTCCTGTTCGTCGGGGGGGTCCACGGAGATGCAGGGCGGACTCATCTTCTTCTTGTGTCGGGGCGAGGTCTGGCTGTGGATCTGCAGGCTGTTGGCCCGCGACACAAAGCCGGAGGCGCTGCGCTGGGGGCCGGACTCCACCGAGGAGCGTGCCCCCACGGAGGGACACCTCGGGTCGTCCAACCAGGAGTACGGGCGGAGGCGGGGCGGGGGGGGGCTGCGACCCTGCGTGTCAGCGCTGTGGAACCTCTTCAGCGGCCTCTGGCTTGCACTCCGGCTCCCCTCGGCGCCGCCGTCGCCACTCGCCTCTGCCGTGACGCCACCGCTGCCGGCCAACACCCCATCGATAATGAGGGACACTTCCTGGTCCGCCGAGGCCTCCTCCTGTTGGTGCGGCCTGGCTGGCAAGAGCGGACGCGGCGAGGGGGAGTGGGAGGCGAGGCAGTGCTGGTCATGAAGCTGGGTGTGCACGCTGCCCGGGCGGGGGGGTTTAGGGGAGGCGCCTGGTGTGGCGGGGACCAGGCAGAGAGCAAGCTGCTGATAATGATGGGAGCGGGGAGAGGCGGAGGGGGACGGAGGGAGGCCCAGTGAGGCCACATTCACAAGTCCTTCATTGCTCTCCCCTCTGTCTGAACACAGGGCCTCTTGAGAATCAGTAGACACTGCAACCTGGAAGACGGGGCATGTACGGGGGGGGGGGAGTATTCAGGAGAGAAGGGTGAGGGAGATGGAGGTAAATGTGCGGTGAAGAAATGGAGGAGGAGATGGGGGATAGCGAGGGTACGGGGGATCAGGGAGATGAGAGGAGGGGGAGACTAGTTAGTCTAAGGTGAGGAGGATGAGAAGCAGCAGTTTGGGTCAAAGTTCACCCTCTGGCCAGCATATTCCCAGAGTCCTCTACGTGCTGCTCATCGGCGGCGTGGGGTTGAATTGCAATTGCAACGCCATCTATAGAATATATTGCGATCTGAACTTTGGTCCTTTATCGATTGTTTTAATCATTGTGAATGAATCCTCCACACGTTTCTCTTGGGTCTCAGTGTAACACACAACACGGATGGAGGTGACTAGTTTGGTCGCCAATCCTGATCTCGTCTGCGAGTTACAGAGTGTTGGCGATGAACTAGGAGACATCCAGTTCAACTTTTGAGATAAAAAATTAGATTTACCAAGTGACGTGAATGCTGTTTCCATGTAAGAAGATCTGATCTTTATTTCCTTTTGTTGGACAGAAGGACTCGTCAGACTGAGCGCTGGCTAACACAGTGAACTCTGAACCAGACCACCTAACCCTCGAACCTTTGACTCACTCAACACCCTGTAAACCATTTTGGAGTTAAATTTACAACCAAATTGTGATCTGTGTCCCCCCCCCCCGAACAAAACCATCCGCAGGGTGTGAGGCCAACAGCCAAGAGGGCAACCGTACGCATGCAGCTACTGTGGGAGAAGGTTTCGTGCTAAAACTCATAAAATGTCCGTATGATTTGTTTCCCGGCGGACCAGAATGTGTAGAAATGAGGAAGCGAGGCATGTGTGGGTTTAAGGGGCACAGCACTCAGCGTCCCTGTCTCCATCCGAGTGGTGGGGCCACAGGGACAACCTTGTGGCCAAAGATATCACGACCAGGCCATCACACAGCCACACTTGGGAACATGGGTGCAAATAACTACTGTATATAGTATATAGTTGACAGCTATATGCCTTCAATGCACTACCTAGTCTATAGAAAAGTCACGAGTGCGCTATCACTGTGGTACACTGCATGTACAAAATGGTCCAAATGCATGTGGTCAGCACTCGCTGTCTGTTCTGTAGCCACCCCCTGAGTTAAGTAGTAGTTAAGTGCACTGCATTTGGGTAAATGCCGAAGCCAACGGCATCTTTTGCTTGGCTTGAATACGTTCCGTCCCTCAGCGCTCGAATCCGCTGACGCAATGCTACATGAAGAGTATCGTAGAACTGGTCCGAGCCTTGGACGCTTTGTTGCTGATGGTTTAGCAGGAGATAACAAATCAAATGAGTGATGGGGGGGTCAGGGGAGGGAGGAAGCCTGTGTGTCTGTGTTCAATCTGGTTGTCTCTTGGAAGATGAACATGGGAGTCCATTGTTTCTGAAAGTAGCTGAAGTCTGCCGGCGTTTCAGAAACTAGGAGTATCTGTGTTTGAGCAGTAGCTCGGGTCGGGCGGCTTTTGAGCCCAACTGAGCTGAGATCAGAGAGTAAACAGATACCGTGTGGAGGATGAGGCAGCGGATACGTTTAATACCAGATAGGAAAACCAGGAGGAAGGGGAGGGAGGAGGAGGGAGAAGAGTGAAACTGTTTAGAACATGCGACGAGGAACGGGATTCTGGAAAGCTGTGAACCAGATTCTCTGCAACAAGGCGTCAGCACGGAGGCCCTGAGAAGCCAGTGGGAAAGACAATGACAACAACGAGGGTTTTCTCTCCTGCGTTTATGATTTAAGAACATCTGGGGGAATAAAGAGTTTTCGCCAGGTTCCGTACTTTATTTGTATCTGTGAAAAAGGTGGGAGAAGAATGTTTTGCAGGTTTTTTTTTCTTCTATTTTCTTTATTTTTTTTGTCAGGATCACCTTTCAAAGTGTTTGTTTGTTGTAATATTAATTTCGGCAAAAGGAGACCGTAGTGCACCACAACCTCATGTTTCATGTTGATTTAAATACATTTCTAGCAAAAAGAAAGACAAGAATGTGATGTTAAATAGCTGGCTAACACACAATATACGTGAATTATGTTTAGAGTGCTTGGAGAAATTAAAACATTTTCAGTCCTATTTAGAAAATAGGGCTGTAGTGCACTTCTGCCTCTTGTGGCCACAATGAGAATTACAATAACACTGATCCTATGAAAAAAGTAACTTAGAAAAATGATTATTGGCAAAAACACGTGCTTTAGTCAAAATGGAAAGAAACCCATTTAGTTCAGATGTTTCTCTCTTCCCTCTCAGGGCTATACCGTCGCTCTGGGCCACAATTGTTTGGGAAAATCTGAGATTTAAAGATATTTTGTCTTGAGCTTTCATCCCCATACAGTACAGACACAGGCAGGAGAAGGTCATGGAAGCGATTTTCGGAGTAAAGGGAAGATCTGACGACCGTTTATAGTCACCTGTCTGCGGAGCGTCCGGCTGAGCGTGTGCGCCCGCCTGGGAGGGGGAAGTCGTGGTATGCACTCGGAGTCGGAGTGGCTGTGGGGGCTGATGGGTCTGAAGAGGTCCGCGGGCACGTTCAGCTGCTGGGAGCGCTCCTCCGGTTGGGAACGCACTGAGCTGCTGGAACCTGCACAATATAAGACGACAACAGAAAGGCTCCAGCTGGTGTGTTGCTTCTCAGAGGAATGACCTTCCTTGGTTGACGTCAACTCGCATTATGTTACAAATGCACATCTTTACGTGGCCTCACCATGTCTCACTTCTCCCAATTTCGGATCAACGTGAGTGAATAAGCTGCCCAGATGCATTACAATACACTAAATAGGTGCTAGTTTAAAGTTGTTGTGAGGCTTTTTAATTAAATTAAATGAATACCGTATCGTACATTACCTGATTGGCCCCTGTAGGTGCCCAGTATGTGCTGGGGCTCCTGTGTCTGTGCTAGAGGATGTGCTGGAGCCGGGCCCGCGTTGCCAACGGGCTGCAGGGGGAGGAACATGTAGCTGTCGTTGGGCAGGGAGTGTGTGCGTCCCACCACCGGCTTCCTGACACTCAGCAGGTTGTCCTCCAGCGGCTCCCCAGGATCCAGCTGCTCCGGCTGGGGAAAGAGACGAGGGAGTCAGGGTCCTCTCTGGGGCTGGAGGAATTGGATCCTCTTCTTTAACTCAAAGCACTTTCACACTCTTAACGCTCTAAGACACCATTGTGAGCAAAGAGGCCGAGGTCATCGGCACACACGGAACAACAGATATTTGCATGTTGGGGTTGACGGGCACAGAGCTGCCACAGATCACAGAAACCAGACCACGCAAGGTCCAACATTTCCAAACGCTTTCTTTGTCTTTTTTTATTTTTATTTGTGAGACGCTGGACTTATCACAGTCGTGTCACTTTAATTTCGCCATTCCGTGATTGTGTGTGAGCTGGGGCAGTCTGACCCATTACAGAACCGGTTCACAGCCATCACAGAGCTACTGGGGCTCCAGCGCACTTCACCCCCCCACCCCCACCCCCACCCCCCCCCCCCCCCAGTGGCAAACACACACGGCAACTCAAGGAAAAAGAAACTAGAGGACGGAAGACGAGTACAGACACGGACGAAGGAGACTGAACAGGAAAAGGACCACGAGTCTCACATGTGAAGCACATAAGAAGAAGAAGAAAAAAAGAGAGAGAGGAGAAAGAAAACTAAGAGGTACGAGTAGAGACAAAGGAGAGAAAACCGCAAACTGGCAGGTGAGGAGGCGCACTAGTCTACTGGACTGGAGAGGCACACACATTAGGCTGGAAAGGTGGAATGAGAAAGTTGGAGGGCACATGGTTAGATTCACCGGGGTCTTTCAACGCCTCTTGTACTCCTTTTCTTCTCAACCCACCACCTCCTCCTCCTCTTTTTTTTTTTCCCAGCACAGTCCCGTCAACGGCGACTTTGTGCCACGTGTTGCCCCCGGGCCTTTCCATTATTGAGACTGCCACGGTTACAGTGGTCACAGTCTCTGGGGAAGACACGTGATCATTAAAGTGCCAAACTGTTTTTTTTATTAATCCCCGACACCCGGTTGGCATTCAATTAATTATCAATTAAATGGGAAGACGTCCTTGCCGTTGAGGAATGTACCCACTAATCCTGGGATGCATTTATAGGTCTAAAAGCATGACATCGTGTCCTTGTGAGGAGAAAATAATGGACGAGGTGGTGACAGTCATTCATCACATGTCACCATACCTAGAATGTGTAAATGTCCAACTTTGGCGCCTGTATTGTTATAACAAAACAAACAAAAAACACTGCAACTGAAAGCAATTATTTGTTTGTAATCTTTTTGCTGTGGCTGAAAATAGTTTCCTACTGCAGCAACAGTGAGAGCACTGAGAGTTAATCCCAACAGGAACGTTGCGGGTCAGAAATACCAAAACAATGAGCCGAAGAACCTCATAAAGCTGAGCGGAAGAGCCGGATCAGGGGTGGAACTCTCTGCGGCTTCATTAGGAAAGCACAAACACCTTTTACATACGAGTCATTTGATCCAAATATTAACATAAGAAAAGCTCATTTCAATGTTTTTAATTGTGCTGGGATTACCGCCGCAACATTTGCTGTTAGCTAATTGAGCATACACTTGGTGCCCCCCCCCCACCCCCCCACCCACCCCCACGTCAATGTGAACCTGTAGCACCCAAGTATGTGAGAGCAAGTGGCTTTGGAAGAGCCCAGTGAAGGGAAAAAACACTACAAGAGACTGCGGAGCGGAAGAGGGAGGGATGGAGAAAGAGAAAGAGAGGTGCTGTCAGTACATTGCACTCCAGACTGGTTAGAAAGAGGGGGTTAAAATCTCCGGGGGCCGAGTCGTCGGTCAGAGCTAGGGACCAGGACGTCTCAGAGGCCAGAGACAGAGCTTCCATCTCCGCTAGAGGGATCTAGACAGGGAGAGACAACGGCTGGTGAGCAGAGAAAACAAAACGCAGCAAGATAAGGACGGTACACACACACACACACATACAAGCACACACAAGAGCTGCAGCTAACGGAGACACACGTGTGAAACTGGAAGGGTGTTGCCGAGCGACGCAACGAGGAAGGACGGAGAGAACATGTGGAGGCTGGGAGCTATATGGATGGAAGACCTTTTGATTTGTTTGTTAATGAGGGGTTTTATTCTTAGAAAAGGGAACATGTTTCTGATGTAAGGCAGGCGGCAACCAAACAGCGGTCTGACAATTGAAGCCTTCTGGTTGGAAAAAGAAGTCAGGTCGTATAAAAGTCTATATAAAATGACTCTACTCCTCTCTTGATTTATTACCTCAGTAAACATTATAAACATTAGTTGATGGTCTCAATCTCTAGTTTCAAGTCTTCTTTAATACAGCATGATGTTCATTTAGTTAATTATGGTCCATTTAGAGTCAAACAGACCATAAAGCAGGGTATGCTTTAGGGGCGTGGCTACCTGGTGTTCTTGTCCTAACACTGAATTATTAATTCTTTGATGCATTTTACTGGTTGGTTTCAAGTCTGTCGTCTCCTTTATGTGAACTTATTTGAATGATTGTATGAGACCACCTGGTAAAAGAGATACAAATCCACACTATTTACATTATTCAATTGTGTGATGAACAGCAGTGTGATGACACACACACACACACACACACAGCCTGATGATTCTGAGGAGACGTGATGCAAGTGGGACAATCGCACTCGTTCACAGCAGCAAACGAGCGGACTCATTCACGCCGTGTGCGATGAACAGAGACGTCGTGTTAAAGCAAACACCTCCAAGTGGATGTTGAATTGGCGTCACTGAACACTGCAGAGCTCGGCGTCGTTCTTGCAGTGTTTTGAAGCCTCGGGCGTTTCTGGGGGGCTGCTTAGCGGGGAGTGTGTGTGTGTGTGTGTGTGTGTGGGGGGGGGGGGGGGGGGGGGGGGGGGCTTTCTGACCCATCCCAGCAGAGCGGGGTGAGGCTCGGATGCGAAGGGGAGAGGTGGCCCACATGGCGTCTCAGAATGACGTCTCAGAACCCATTTAAAGCTTTTAGAAGATGGGCTTTTGCAATGCTGATGTGATCGTGACGCCATTTGCCTTCACGTGAGGAAAAAGAGGACCATGTCTTTCTTCCAGCTGGCGCCGTGATCCAGAGCTCTCTTTGAGAGGCTGTTTTTAGCAAAGTATGACACGTGTGCAGGAGACGCAGCGAACGCTAAAGCGTCTCTAAGTGTGGGCCAGGGAGGGATTCTGCACACACACACTTTATTCTCCAATTAATTAATTCAAGTGAGTCATAACATTTCAGGAAAAAAAAGTGGTAAATGCTGCCAATAACGGTGAATGGTGTTTCATCTATTGAGTCGACCAAACTCATCTCATTCCTCGTAAACTTGATCAAATCTTCATTTAAATAATAAAATTTCAACTAACCAGCGGCTCCAAAACTTTGTTTTTTTTTTGCTTGTGACCTCATTGAACAACGTTTACTACTCATGTAAATGAACGTTTGTCTGCGAGTCGAGATCATTTCAATCAGTTTGATTTGCTTCTTTATGAGAAATGAAAAGACGTCTGAAAAAATAAAAAGAGTCCTGAGATGCTAAAAGACCCCCCCCCCCCCCCCCCCCAAAAGAAACATGTATGTAGAGTAAGATGAGTGAAATAGAATGAATCAGAACAAATCAACACACCTAAGTACAAAATAAATACACTTAAATGCGAATCATAACAATAAAACAGGTTGTGCTGCTCACAACACTGGAAAATGACATTTAAAACCACAACGTCTCTGTTTAGAATCATTGTTAATAATAATAATCCACAGAACACCCTGTGGGGAGTCTTCATGGGGACTATTTCCTCAGTTGAAAGTAGTTCCAGTGAGGTCTGTGAATTATCCTGAGTGGCCAAGGCATTGTTTCATAAACAACGGCTATTGTTTATTTGTAACACTTCATTATTAAATGCAGAGAGCACAAAAACAGCCCAAATCAAAATTCCATTCACCTTTTAATGCATTTTGAGTGCTTTCAAAGACAAATATCTCAAAACCTCTGGAGTGAGATCATGGGATGTATTGTTATTTAGATGAACTGACCCTTGAAAGGCACTCTCTCTCATTTTAGGAAAGTCCCTTTGTGAGACTGTATTGACAACAGAGCATATTATGGTATTTAATCTTGTGTATAGGACACAAAACCATGTCTGTAATGTTTCAGGGTTCGTTCTTGATAATCAGAAATGACAGCAGCAATTTCTGTTTTGCAATTTTCATTTCTTTTCCCCCGAAAAAATGAGACCCGTGAGACGTGACGTATGAAAATGGAGGCAGTGAGTCATCATTCTGGTGATTATTGACCTTCTCGGCGCTGCTGTGCCTGCGGGGCTTGGGGGGCTTGGGGGGCAGCGCGTAGTAGTGGCACACAGAGCCAGACAGGTTGTCCATCAAGCTCAACTCTCCCTCCATTGAACCCTGCATGACCAGGGAGACCGAGTCAAACGGCGCCCTCCGCTGGACAAACTTAGATGATGCAGAGGGAGAAGACAGAAGGAAGGGGAGAGAAGGAGGGGATGGAAGAAGTCGTAGAAAATGGAAAGTCAAGAGACACGGGAATAAAGGTGGAAAGAGAGAGTGGATCACAAAGAAAGAAAGACAGAATCGATCAGGTCGAAAAACAAACAGATATACAAGCAGAAGCAAGACATAAGACAAGATAAAAGATGAGATAAAACACATCCAAGGACGAGAACTAGAGTCACACTTTGCCTTAGTTAGTATCCAGACCTGTAAGGGTCGTCCTAAATAACCTGAAACTTCCAAGCAGCAAGTGAATATATATATATATATATATATAACCTCCCTCCAAACATCCACCCTTGCGCTTGTTGCCATTTAACCCCACCAGGGGGCACTACAGCACCGCAGGTCTCCCAGAGGAGATTGCGGCTTAACCACACATGTTTTTGGAGGAAAGAGGGATAACATCTCACAGGGGAAACACACAACGACAGCGAGACCTCTACTTCCTATCGCAACCCCCCCTTACAAAAAGTTCCCCGCTGTCTGGAAATAGCTGTTTAAGTGAACAACAAGGCCCTGTGGTCCAGCTTTCCCATGGCACTGTGACCTGTCTATGACTGGCATGTCACACACACACACACACACACACACACACACACACACACACAGTATACACACCACACTGATATGGGTCAGTATGGGTTATACAAAATTAGACATTTGCATATCCAGTGCATGACTCTGATTTTGGATACCTCCCTCATAAATGCATCCCCCTTATGTTTTGAAACGACGCCAGAATGCAGAGGGAACATGTCCTATTATGGCCAATTCCACCACAGTCCGTTTACATGTGGGCTACGGTTTAGGCAGCGAAGAGACATTCCTCCCAAGACATCTATGATGTCAGATGCCATCCAGCATGCTCAGTGTCCCTCGGCATGGGCCGGAGAGTAAACGGATGGTTTCACAACGGGGTGATGAGGACATTGATAGCGAAGGCGTGGAGCTATACAGGCACAGGTGCCACAACAAAACAACCAAAAGAAAAGGCTCAAAGTATGTCTAACGCAAACACTTATTGAGCAACACCAAAAAGATTCCTCACCTCCAGCGGGGGCTCCAGGCATGAAGGGGGGTCTGCTCCGATGTTTACAGAGTCTCTGGTTATATCAGCAGTGGGCGAGTCCGTAGAACACTCTCTCTCCTGGTCCATGTCCCCGTCCCCCCCGCTGGTGGACCTCCAGGGGGAACCCCCTGAGCTCGACCTGTCCATGCCCAGCGCCATAGGGTTGAGCTGGGGCGACCTCGTCACCACGTCTCCTCCCCCTTGCATCTGGCGCTCCAGCGCCAACTCGGCCTCCAGCTCCGCCTCCTCCTTGGCTTCCTTGTTGCTCTCCTCCAGGTGCTTCATCAGCACAGCAATGACCACGTTGACCAGGACAAACTGAGCGGTCAAAACGAAGGAGACGAAGTAGAGGGGCGAGACCACGGTGTTGTAGCAGGTGCTGTTCTGGCCGCAGTTCCTCAGTGTGTCCTGGGAGGAGCACGGGCACATGACATGAACAGCTTTTACCAGCAAGCAGATGTATCAACCTGGATAACGTTCAATAAGGACCGTGAGAGCTTCCTCTCTGGGGGATGGCGACGCCAATCGGTCCTGAAATGTCTCGCCTGCTATCGGAACGTTGCGCCAAAAGAGGGAAAAAAGCCTGCTCACTTCAGCTTGTTATCTAGCGTCACTAGCAGGTGAACGTTTTCACTTATCCAGTCAAATATGCAAATATCTTATCATATGGATTTGCCACGAGACATTGGCGATCCCATAATTCGAGCCACCAGTTGTTGGAGGAATTGGTTCGCAATTTATAATAAACGCACTTAACAATAATCATTGTTTTGTAATCCCCTGAATCTTTACCCAAATCTGTCTCGAAAAAGGAACGCGGAGACAACACACCAACAGCCATATAAAAAGTGTGTGAGAATCATTTTGAGGTAACTGGCATCTTAGTTGTCTCAACGCAACGATGTACCAGCTGTTATTTGGCGCCATGGGTGAAAAAGAATCCCCTTTTTAACACTGAATCATAACCATCTACAAAAATGGGGGTCCGCATGTCAACACATCTCTCAGCGTGCCTTAAAGAATCAATGTGCATCATGTGTGTGTGTGTGTGTGTGTGTGTGTGTGTTTGCAGGGGTCCCACACTGCAGTGGTAGTTTCACCTTCATTATGCCGTTCCAGTTGTCTCCGGTGGAAACTCTGAAGAGCAGCAGAAATGCCATCCCAAAGTTTTTGAACGTCGCATAGCGCCCCAGACCTTCACATGGATGTAATTCATCGCAGACTTGGGAAAGAAGGAGGAGGAGGGGGAGGAGGGGGGGAGGGAGGGAGGGGGGGGGGGGGGAAGAAGGGAAGGAATGGCCAGACAGTAAAGAAGAGAGGTGGAGACAAAGAGAGTTGTAACAACACCGGGCTTTTGCGATTATATGATAATAACCGTAATAGTGTTTTATTAGTCCGAAAGCGACAAGCTAGAATGTGAAAAAGAGAAATCAATATGGCATCTCAACAAAGGGCTTTGGAAAGCAATTAACATCGGATGGATTAAAACCCACAGAGGGGAGAATGGAATACTGCGGGTGGTGTGTCTGTGTGTGTCCCTTACTCAAGTCGCCAAACAGCTCCACACCCAGCGCTGCGAAAATAAAGAAGAGAAGCATGAAGAGGAGACCCAGGTTCCCCACCTGCAGAGAGACAACAGGAAGAGAGAGAGAGAGAGCGAGAGGGGATTAGTCAGAGGAGAGAAATCCTTGGCAAAATAAACCAACAACGGGGGACAACAAACAAGTCCTTCCAGTGAGAAAGTGAACGGAGGGTCGTGATGAAGCAGCCAAGAGGGGGAAAAGAAAACAAGCGTTTGCGACTGTCCAATTACAGCCTAGAGACCGTAACTGGGCACGGCCGGCCTGTCGAGCCCTGGATCGCTGTGTGCGGCGAGCACGGGGACGTAAGTAAGAGGGAGACTTTGGACCATAATTCGCTTTCTCTTTGCCCGAAACCCAAAAAACCGGGAGACGGACGTAAAGGAAACGGATCTCACTGCCTGTTTATCTGCTCAGACGCGAGCTGTGAATATTAGCATGCGGGGCTAAACTCTCTGAGCAGTGGTAACGAGTAGTCAAACATGTGTTCCCATTGCGTGGGAGCTGTTCCGGGAAAATGTGGACTGAAGTTAGCAGCCCCGTTTCTGGGGGTGAGTCCTGTCCCCCGGGGGTCCTTGAAGTAGTTCCATTGCAAAAGAACAAAGGCATTCAGGGAGTATATATATCGTCAGTAGGATATAAAACTGTTGGTGGATGATTTTAATGAATAAAGAACACACACTTTGGACATTTGACTCGGGTTAAAAACATTGCTAAGACCATGAAAAGCCTTTGAAGAGTCTTCTGAGCGTGTTGAACTAGTATATCGAGCTGGGAGACATAAAACCCCGCCAGCACTGATACGCTCTCCCTTGTCCCCGATGCTCTGCTGGGTTTAGGGAAGATTAGAATCCAGGAGACGCAGCTAAACCCGTCGTTCAAGACGACGTGACGTTCCTCAAACACGGCGGTGCAGCTTATTTGGTCACCCTGCGATACAAGAGCATTTCCAGGTGGTCTTCTTTTTTTTTCTCGTGGATCATCAACTTGTAAGAAGCTTAACACAAAAGACACAAAAAAAAACTAAGACTAAACAAACAAAACAAATGTGAATAAAAACACGAGGAGCTCTAGTCGTGCAGCTGATCCTGGACGAGAGCGGTACATCAGGTGGGTTGAGGTGATGAAAAGCTTGAGGATTTGTGGCTGCCGCTGCTGCCACCGTCAATGCTAATCAGCATGCGGCAACCTGCTCCCACTCCCACCACCGCCTATTATGGGATGTATTAATCATGAACACTTCTGACAAGCTCCAGGAGGAATTAGCCTGGAACGGGCGGCAGTACAGAGGTAGCATTAAAGAAGGCCGTGAACGACAGGGACGAGAGTTAATTCTCTCTCGCTCCAAACACCGCAGAAGTTGTTCTCATTTACCAACTCCACCGCCCCGGCATCCACCCACCGCCGCTCAAAACAAAGAACCTGAAGCTACATTCGCTCCCCGGTCTCTTGGCAGGGGGTGGTTATGCAAATAAGGATCTCTGGAGTCGGCGAAAAAACAACAAAATAAAAAGAAAGCTCAAGGGAGACGAGGCGCCCAACCCCCCCCCCCCCCCCCCCCCCCCCCCGAAACAGAAGACTGTGTACCCAACATAAAAAAAAGGATTCCAGGATGTAATTTTAGGGACAGCTTCTGTGGGACATGTTATAATAATTATGTATTTAAAAAAAAGAAGAGAATTCAGTGGCTTCGGTGGATGTTATTTAACAGAGTTGACGGTGTACCTGAGGCAGGGCTTGCATAACGGTGTCCAGCAAAGCTCTCATCCCCACCGCCATCTTCAAGAGCTTCAACACTGCGGGGACACACACACACACACACACAAACGCACACACACACACACAGAAAGTGAAAAATTGTCTCACCAATATGAAGATGGTTCACTCTTACATAACAGAACAGAACAGGGACTTGTGCCATCACGCCTTCTTTGAAATTGAAAGGACTCAACATCTTCCTTACTTGCAGGCTAATCCGATAGTGGAGTCACACACGTGGGCTTTTATTACTTTTAGGTCACCGGTATGGGGATCGGGGTACCGATTGAGGTACGCCAAGACAAGGGGTGGAAAGGTAGAGATGCTCGAAAAATGTAGGTTTTTCTTGAAGGAGCTTCCACCAGTTGCCTAGCAACCTCAGTGATGACAAAACTCCAGGCCTAGACCAAGAAATATTTAACCTAAACATGTAAATGAAAACATGAAACAGCCGGGATTGTAGCCGGTGGGCAGAGACGTTTGGGTCGAGACAGGCTAGCTGTTTCCCCCTGCTTCCAGTCTTTGTGCTAAGCTAAGCTAACTGGCTGACAGCGTTGCCCTTAATGAAATTAAGAGTGGTAATGATGATCGTCCCTAAAGGCGGACAAGCATATTTCCGCAAAACGTCACACTATTCCTTTAATAGTCAATCAACGTCGGCGAGGAACGTCCCAATGTGATTACAGTGGAGCCAGAGTGGAAATGATATGGCCTGAACATGTGCACGTTGATGCCAGATAGAGAAGGAGGAGACTACTGTACCCAGCCAAATCACGGCTTCCCACACACACACACACACACACACAGGAGCATGTGTTTGTGCCCGGTCTTCTGTGTGACAGTAATCGATAACGACTTCCCCCGCTACTTCTTTTTCTATTCCAGGTCCATTAATCAGACAAAACAGGTGAGCTTCCCTCCCGCTTGTCTTATCTCCTCTTTCTGCCGGGTCTCTTCTCCTCTTTGCACCCCGTTTCCTCCCCTCCGACCTCTTTTTTATCTTTAATTACCTGGACAGTAATCAGCTTGAAGCACACAGCGCTGCCCTCCCCTTCCTCTTCTTCCCTCCCCGGCCACCCCTGTCTATTGAACTCGACCTTTCCGAATTTCCGAACCACCTCCACCTGCCCCGCCATTTATTCTCCTTTCAAATAACCTGTACGCCCACTCCGTCTCTCTCACCCATCGAAATACCTTTTTCTTCCTTTCATGCATCTCCTCGTCAGGTCAGACATGAGCCGTGCCTCCTCCTCTCATTTGATCCCCCCCGTGCCTCGTCTCATATTCTCTGAGTTTAATCCAATTACTGCTATAATGTGCCTGGACTCTCCCCCACCCTTGGCTATCTCTCCTCATCTCTCCCATTTTCTCTCCCTTTGTCTCTACATTTTAACTGTGCGCTCCTTCCCAGCACTGTGTTTGCCAGCTCGCTGTGTTTCTCTGTGCCATCTGGTCGACTCACACCCTGCCTGAACCCCGCTGAGACTTGCCGTGCAAAAAAATGAAAACGATGGGAGGTCTCCGGGACGAGGCTGTTTAACCAGGCATCTTAAAAGTTACAGCACTGTGAAAGAGAGAGTGTGAGGTAGAGGTTGGGGCGGACGGATGGACGGGCGGGGGAAGACATGTGGGAGTTCCATACCTCGTGCTATCCTCAGCACTCTCATGATGCGGATGATGGTGGGGTTGATGGGCAGCGCGTTGCCATCAATCTCCTCCAGAGTGATGCCCATGATGGACAGCAGCACGATGGCCAGATCCAGCTGGTTCCACCTACACACACACACACACACACACACACACACACACGACCCGTCGGTCCCTAGCACTGACTTAGAGCACTTCTTTTCACTTAAAACCTATGATACATGTGACTGGCTGCACAAATCTGATCGCACAGACTTTGCAACCCAATTTTGGCTTTAGAAAAAATAAGTTGAGACTTCCCCGGAGCCAAAATCTGTCAATTTCATTTTAATTTTAACACCTGCTATATGAACATGTACACCTTGTTAGCTCTTGGTTTTAAAACTATGTGCTTATTTGTAAAATAGAACACATCAGACTTTTGTCATGAACAGAACAATGGTGTTTTACTAACCAGGAGTCAATGAATTCAAACTGAAAGGATCTGAGCTGCCGACCACTGCGGTGCTTTTGGGAAGGGGCGAACAACGCACTTTTTTAAACAACCTTCAAGCCTACAGGGGTGAGTGCTTGACACACACAGCTTACTAATCACTTAAACGTCAGATTTAGAGACAATTTCCTGGATGCATGGGAGTGTGCAGAATGTTTTAGTGTTATTAGGCCGATTAAAAAAGCAGCAACGGCATCATTTCAATTTGAGTGTATCATAAGAATAGATGCAGCAGACTCCGATAAGGAGTCGGCAGTGTGTTCAAAATCTAGATTCCCAGCTCCTGTGCAATTAATGTGTCCGAAACACATGTCTGGAACAAAATGGGAGAATGAAAGTCAGGGAGGATGGTGGTGGGTGGTCGTACTAATCAGGTTTATCAATGGCCATTGTCCCCTCCATAGCTTTTCCTTAACATCCTTAATCACACGATCAAAGTGTGAATCAACGCAAGAACTTCTACTCAAAATACCAATAAGATTTGTAAATTAGTCCCTGGGGTCTTGGGTGAATGTTGTGTTTGTGTGTACCTGTGTGTGAGTTTATGCGTATAGTGGTAATATCAAAAGATTAATGGTCGACTCTGGCAAAGAGAGTGGACATCATGGAGCCCCTGGTGGTCAGCGCTGTTCCAAAAACATGACTCCTCCACTGAGGTGTGTGTGTGTGTGTGTGTGTGTGTGTGTGTGTGTGTGCATCGACGTGCATGTCACGTGTAGTAACATACATTTGTGCTGTTGCGCGATTGTGTTTGTGTGTTATTTGTGTGGTTTTCAGCGGGAAGCCAGGGATTTCAAAGCTATGACATCATCTAAGGCAGCGTGTTTTATGGGTGTTTAACGAGGCCGTTTGTATTCATACAGGCCTCACTGAGAAACCATCCACTGGAGCCCGTTAGAAAACGCTCATTTAAGCTCTCTGAACGTTGCCTCAGATTTTCCACATGACTCAGAGGTTAAAGAGCCGTACCTTTAACCACCGCTCCATTACAATATCACGTCCGCCAACGTGTCAAAACCCTAAACTGGGAGTTAAATGTTCTTTTCAGGATTTCGGTCAGATCTTTGTCAGAGATGTTTGACAAAGGCGCCACTTAAAGGACCAGCGTGTATGAGGAAGTGGCGTCTCCTGGTGTGGTTGCAGATTGCATCCAACTGAAAGCCTCAACCCTCCTTTTCCAAGCGTGTTTTAGTATGTAAGTATGTAGTAAGCATGTTGGCCTTCAGGTAATGTACAAAAGGCTCCAAGAATGGTTTGTCCATTGGCGGCACAACATGGCGGACTCTGTGAAGAGGACCCGCAATGAGGAGATATGAGTGGCTGGTTCTGGCGTAACAAAAACGCAAATATTCTTCAGTTCAGTTCATTATACACTTATGAAAACATGAATATTATTTTACATTTCTGGCAATAAATCCCCAATAATCCTACACAGTGTTCCTTTAAGGGGATCATGGCAATTGAATACTGACTTGTCCTTGAAGAAGCGTCGGAAGCCGAAGGCCACCAACTTCAAGACCGACTCCAGGACAAAGATGACGGTGAAGATGTAGTTACAGATCGTCAATGCCTTTTTCAACTCCTGAGGATGTCAGGGAGAGAAATATTAAAGATTAATAAACTGCACAAGTATCCATCGTGATGAGTCAGTAGAGCTAGCATTACGTGTTCTGGTATCTTAGCAGGGTGAGCTGTGGATTTCATTGTCTCTCATTATATGAAATGTGCTTAAACTTGGCTGAAAGTAAATTTAAGGATCTTGCCCTATTGTTGTTGTTTTAATTATTTTTATAAATAAAACCAATTTTCCGATGTCAATCAGTTAAACTAATTTACTTGCTATGGTGGATATCTTTGCGGTCTTAACTACACATCATTCCTGCATGCATAGTTTTTAAAGTCCATATTGTAAACTCTGTCCTCTTTTCCAAAATTAGCTGTTCTTGATCACTCACATTGTCCAACCCCTCCCTCATGATCCATGAAAAGGCCACTAGAATATAAGAGTCCATTTTAGCCTGTGGGAGAATTCACAGTTGCCATCTGCATGTAAAAACTGACCTTTAGTTGTGAGACAGGGAGAGAACTGGTGGTCAAGAGGGATTTTACTAAATCCTTACTGGTGGCAATTCATCGACTCACAGCTAGTTCCAGTTTGTGATACATCCTTTTACTCAATTCCATTCCATTCAGCCAAACAATAAAGTATCAACTGTATATCCATTTGCTACAAATTGTGAAATCCTTAACACCCCTGACTTAAATACCTACTTTACCCAACACTTATGGAGCTTGTTTTCTTTCTCGATTCAAGAGCAGGTTTTTATTTTTCAATTTGCTAAGGGTTTTGAGGGAAAACATTACAAAAATCAGTGAGTCCTGCTCTTAAAAGAAAAGAACACACTCTTGAATAAAGATAGAAAACCAGACAAAAACCTTCTATTGAACCCAGAGACTTTATATTATACCCAACAACCTTCTATTGTACTTTCAGACTATCTATTTTACTTAAAAGAAAACATATTGTACCCAAAGACTTTGTTTTCTACCCAAGAAAGTTGTATTGTACCTTTAAGACTATCTATTCTACCCAATAACCTTCTATTGTACCCAAAGACTTTCTATTCTACCCAATAACCTTCTATTGTACCCAAATACTTTCTATTCTACCCAATAACCTTCTATTGTACCTTAAGACTTTCTATTCTACCCAATAACCTTCTATTGTACATAAAAACTTTCTATTCTACCCAATAACCTTCTATTGTATCTTAAGACTTTCTATTCTACCCAATAACCTTCTATTGTACCCAAAGACTTTCTATTCTACCCAATAACCTTCTATTGTACCCAAAGACTTTCTATTCTACCCAATAACCTTCTATTGTACCTTAAGACTTTCTATTCTACCCAATAACCTTCTATTGTACATAAAAACTTTATATTCTACCCAATAACCTTCTATTGTATCTTAAGACTTTCTATTCTACCCAATAACCTTCTATTGTACCCAAGACTTTCTATTCTACCCAATAACCTTCTATTGTACCCAAAGACTTTCTATTCTACCCAATAACCTTTTATTGTACCCAAGACTTTCTATTCTACCCAATAACCTTTTATTGTACCCAAAGACTTTCTATTCTACCCAATAACCTTTTATTGTACCCAAGACTTTCTATTCTACCCAATAACCTTCTATTGTACCCAAAGACTTTCTATTCTACCCAATAACCTTCTATTGTACATAAAAACTTTATATTCTACCCAATAACCTTCTATTGTATCTTAAGACTTTCTATTCTACCCAATAACCTTCTATTGTACCCAAGACTTTCTATTCTACCCAATAACCTTCTATTGTACCCAAAGACTTTCTATTCTACCCAATAACCTTTTATTGTACCCAAAGACTTTCTATTCTACCCAATAACCTTTTGTTCTGTTAACAACTTTTACTCAAAGTTCCATTCATCCCAAGGATAATTCCACTATTCTATACTTCCTATGTCTTTACCAACCTTACTACCTTCCCATTTCCATCCACTATGCCACACTGCCGCCGTATCTCAAATGTTCTTCTGGTAATACCTCTCTCCTTTACGCTGCATCACTTTGCCTCTTGTTGCATTTTGCTAAATACCATCTCTCCCTCCACCTCCCTCAGCCATCTTTTGTTCTACCTCCACCTCAGGGTTGTGATCGGTTCTGAACAGGTGGCCAACAATATGTTGAAATGATAGAAATATTTCTAATTTGAGGGACAAAAGACAAATTCCAGCTGGAACAGCTGCCTGGTGGCGATTAACATATGGGCTATACAAGTATTCATAGCAGACCTTGGTGTGGTTACTTAGGATACATATGATTTATATTACCTGTTGGGTGTACCAGAATGTGTCTTTCTCTCTTTTATTGGCTGTGTAATAATCTCATATGTATTGTTTTGACTTCTATTTTATAGTTCACAAGGCTTTTCCAATTCTTAATTTATTTTTACTTTATTTTCTGTTGACCCAATCCCTTTCTCGCCCTTGTTTAAAGAACAAGTAACAATGTTTTGACATGCTATTTTTCTTTTTATTATTGGCATGTTTATTATCAGTGGCACAGCTATCATTTCTGACACAAACTGAAGTACTGTGAAGCCATAAACCTGGAGTTCTAGGAGTTTTTAAATGAATATTCCAATAATATTTCATTTTAACATCCAAAGTAGATATTTTTCAGATTATGTGGCAATATTTGTATGCGCCCCCCAAAAAAATCATTTGTCAGAATTTGATATTTGTGGACTGGTGTAAATGGCTTTGAAACAGTTGTAACACAGAATAAAATGAATTTACTGACTCAGTATGCAAACAAACCAACAAACCTATCCATCATACCACACTTAAATGTCACCAAGACCAACATGTGGTTGCAATGAGTGACCGATAAGACACATTTGAAATTATTATTCAAGCGCTGGTATGAATAGTTAAAGCGAAAAGCCCCTCTTTACCCCACCAGATCTGACCTTGGGCTGCTGGTAGTGCTCCATGGACATGGTGATGACGTTGAGCCCTATGATGATGGTGATGAACAGGTCCAGGTAGTGGCTGGTGCACATCTTGTGGATGAGCAGGCGAGTGGGGGAGTAATCTGAGTAGTAGGGCTTACTCTGAGCTTCTGTTAGAAGTGGGAAGTAGTGGGGGGAGGGGAGAGGGGAGGAGGAGGAGGATGGGGGGGGTAGCGTCCATAAAGTGAGATAGGAGGTAATAGACTGGGACACTGTACAGTAGACCTTGTGTGCAGAGGACCGGAGCCTCCGAAGCTGCTTATAAAAAAAAGTGGTTAGTGAAAGACAACAACCTCACGGTAAGAAGAAGAGATATGTAAAGAGAGGTGTGAAACATTAAGAAAGGGGGAAGACGGATCAGATAACGGACAGAGAGAAAGAGAGACTCCAGCCAAGCCCTCCTGTGGTCTGCTCTCATGACTAATCAAATCAAATTTCCCCTCCTCTGATCCACAATTTTTTTAATTGACTCTCCCCTGAGCGGGTGGAGCTGTGTGTGTGTGTGTGTGTGTGTGTGTGTGTGCATGAAAGACTTTGTGGAGGAGGCTGCTGTCTAGACTTTCCTGTTTAGAGATTTGGCCATTTTTTTCCCTCTGTCTCTGAACGTCATGTGTCACCCCCACTTACTTCTTTCACTTCCATCCTCTCAGGAGGAGAACATAACAGGAGAAAAGTTTTCCCCCACACTCCATCCATCACTTTGCTCCTCACCTCTCACCTCCATCCAGAGAGGATGGATGGATGGATGGGCTGGGAGATGAGGATGAGGAAGAAGAGAGAGGAAGCTTGCACCATCTATCACCTTATCAGCGAAGGAGAGGCTCTAGGTCATACAGGAAGAAGGGGGAGAGACACACACACACACACTCAGAACGCTAGCGTCCTTTGGGTGCCGTGAGCTCTCCCTATCTGCCCAATTAGTCCAGGTGTGCTCCGCTGGAACGATTCCCACGAGTGTAAGAGCGTGTGTGTGTGTGTGTGTGTGTGTGCCGAGCGGTCTCCCTATTGTATCTGTGAAACTCCCTCCCAGAGATCAGGGAATAAGGCAGGAGAGCTGAGTAAGCAGACTCCATGAACAGAATACCCACTCATTCCTGATGTTGAATTTATTTCTGCGTCTTTTGGGATTGAAATTCGTCTCTTGAGAGAAGCCCCATCAGGGACACAGTCACTATCAGTGGAGAGCACGGAATACTATCACCGTGTCCGGGCATAGAAGACTTGATTGCATCATAGCAAACCGCCAATCAAACCCTGGGTGGAAATCAGAACACGGGGAAGGGGCCTCATTAGAGTTTCCTATCCAATTATTTAAACAGGTGAACAATAAGAATAGGGACCCTGACCGAATTGAGCCCCGCGTTAATTATTCCTCATTTGTGCTCAGGACCGTCTTTGCTGAAAAGTCATTTTGCGCCTGCTGGTGATTATTGATATTGACGACAGGGGAGACGAACCTGAATGGCGGTGACGCCTATGATGCGGCCTCTGGGGTGCTTTGGTCCGGTTTTTAAAACAGCTTTTTTTTTTGCATGTTGCCTTTTTGTTGCTAACCCTCTTCTGAATTTGTCTCTGCAGCAACACTTCCTCAACTTGTCTGCCGTTTTTTATTAATGAGGCCACACGTTTTCCCGGGTAGACAATGATAAAGCCGATTCAAAGCACCGAGGGAGAGTCTGGCTTGTCTTTGAATCGGGGCTGTTAGGTATTTCCCTCGTGGAGTGCAACAACTTGGTTCATTCACTGGGAGTTCATACTTAGGGGATGCTCCATCATCTTTGGATAAGCAAACATTATTCTTTACTCTGTTCTACTTACTGTCTGCAGGTGCGCCGGCGAGACACGCTCACACACACCAGCAGCCCCCTTTTTTCTTTCACATCCTCTTCTTTCACCCCCCCCCCCCATTCATTTAAATATGAGCACGGCGTACCTGCATACAGGGGCCAAGAAAAAGAGTTGAATGGGGACGGATGAAATAAGTAGGGCAGATTGGTTCGCCGTTAATATTATGGATGGGGCGAAGAGGGGGCGAGACATTACTGGAGGAGAAATGGAAGGAAAGAGAGAGAGAGACAGAAACCTTTTGGCTGAAGCTCAACTCGTCTCGAGAGGAGAAGGGAAACGAAGTGAACGGTGAAAGTTTAAGGGAACCAAATTTGCACGAGCCGCTCTTAATGAGGAAAGGAGTCGACGCCGCCTCCTACTTTGAACCACGCTCGCCTGGCATCCCAATTTTCTTTCTGAGAAATGGTAGCAACAGATGGGAAAGGTATTAAGTGCACTGGAGGAAATGATTTAGCTCCCACTTTTACAGCCCCCCCCTCCCCCATCCCCTCCTCTCCTTCGCTGATGCGGCAGTCTTCGCTCTCGACTGTGACCCAATGACAGAGGGAGGAGGCCGGGGGCCGAAGCCCAGAGGGGGCTTCACAGACCGCAAACCGCCGCTCTGTTTCTTTTTTAAAATCTTTTTTAAGTAGCCTGCTCTCTGCTTCTCCATCCTCATATTTCACACCAATTCTGTGGACGTTGAACAGACCGGCCAGGACAATCGTCTCACGGGGGCTTGGATCTCGTTATGTCCTGGATGACCCGCAAAAACAGGCTGGGCTGTTTCATTAAAAAAAATTCACGGCCAATGTCCACGGGATCCCGCTGCCATTCTAACCGTTGTTGACATGAGCGTCTTTGAATATTATGAAATTGCGATTCACACGTGGCTCATAGTCGTACCGGGCTGCTGCACTGCGATGCTGATCAAATCATTATTTACATCCTTATCATAAAGTCACTGACATTTAAAATGAATGATTACGGGAGGCGGCACAAGGTTGTTGTTGAATGAAACCCGGCCGCCCACCATCGCTTTTATTTATTAATAATGATTATGTTCACATTAAAATAGGCCCTGCTAGGCTGGCTCCCTGCACACTGAGGCGGTGGCAATGTAACGGCAGTTTCTATGGAACAAAAATATTTAATTTTTATTGGGTTTTGTCTCCTTATTAATATTATTATTTGTATTATGCCATTAGTAGGATGGCTTTGATAACTGGCTTGAACTCGGATTGGTCTGGTGGAGGGGATTTGCTCCACTTTCCTCTGTCCTCTGAGTTTTGGTTGCCAGTAGCTCTTTTAGCAGCTGACTTTGTTACTTAGCATCTGTAACCCCCCCCCCCCCCCCCCCCCCCCCCCCCCCCCCCCCCCTGTGACCCTTTCACTTAAGCAAACATGGCAACACATTAGTGAAACATTTTCCTCTCAGAGTGCAAAGGAACTAGAGGACATGTGGTTAATAAATCATGGTCTCTTGATCTGGGCCACCGGTTTTGTAAACTACAGTAGAAATGTGGCCGATGAGGAACAGACGCTCTGTTTGGGAAACGTTTCCCGTGGCCACGGAGACAACTGGATCGCAAAGCAGCTGGACCGCGTGGACATTCCGTTTCAGGTCTCCTGTATGACTTTACAGACATGAGGAGATCTATAAACCCCCATTGAAAGTCTGCCTGAGGCCCGACAGCAAGAAGGAAACACTCTGTGACTGGAAACAAAAAGACAGTAAATAATTCCCTGTCCAAAAACAACCCCAAGAGCCTCATTCCTCTTTGTTGCCCTTCCAGTGTACTCACCTTCCCCTTTCGTGGACGCCTACTCTGAGCTCACCTATGGGAGTGAGGAGGTCAAGGGCTGGAGATTCGGCCTGGGAGTTGCTTTTGGACGCGGCCACGCTCCAAAACATATTCCATACATTTCCGAGGCGGTCTTTGTTGGGAAATACAGACACAGTAAGGGTCCTCAAGTGTGGTTGCCGATGAGTAGGAAAGGCACAGTACAGCACCATGGCTGTACTGTGCCTGTGTGGGTGAGCGCAGGTTGGGTTGGATTGGATATGTGGAGAATGGGTCTGGAACGGAGTGGACCTACAGCTGTCCAGAATGTGGTGATCACGTGGCGGTGTCTACGGTAGGTTGTGAGGTGGAAAGGATGCTGTGCCAGCTACTCTGATGGAAACGGGGGCCTCACCGTGAATCTCAAAACAACACGAGACTCTGCTACAGCTTCGATTCTTGTGCAATGGTTTCTGCTTAGCTGGATCTCCTCTGGATGTATCCGAAGGCCTTCATGGGTTTGGTAGTTCCATCAGAGATGTACGGGTATTGGACTATTTGGGTAAGAAGTGCGGATATGCTATGGCTGACGGGAAATGGATGAGATGTAGGGACTTAAAGGTTTGGAACCCACATGACAAAAAAGAGTGGCTGTGAAAGAACGGGCAGGGCAATGGGCCGTAAAAGCAGCAACAGTGCACTTCAAGGTCAAAGATCTGGATGGAAATGAGTAAAATATCGTCGCGAAACGTTTCAAATTTTGACATTTCAGAGGCAGCAGTTTGGTTGGATGCTGCGGCTGCTTTTACGCCCCTGTCCCTCATGGTGAATGGCTCAGTAGTAAACCTTGAGACTCAGTGTCTGCCTGGAAAAATGTGTCAATGTCAAGGACGCGGAACGTCCAATTTAGAAATCCAGCAAACACTGAGTCTTAAAAAAGAAAAAAAGAGAGAAACATTTGTCAACACAGTCGCTGTAAAACAATCAAAAAGAAAAGATTTAACTGGAATTCCCGAGTGCTCTGCTGCCTTGCTCAAATATTCAGCAGAGAGAAAGAGACACGGAGACACAGAGAAACGATAGTAAAGAGAACTGAATTAAACGGGGTGGGGGGGGGGGGCGGGGGGCAACAACAGAGAGGAGCAGCAGAGCTAATTGAGGGAGTCCAGAAGAAAACAGGCAAAGAAATAAGGAAACATGACATCATTCAAAATGACAGGGCATGATAACACACACACACATACCAACACACACACACATACACACACCTACACACACACACACACACACACAGTGCTGGTTCACATAGTAGACTGACACACCTCTTTCTGAGTCATACTTGAGCAGGATGGACCAATTGAAATGTGGGACTGAATGGTGAAGGCAAGCGATTGGACGGCGTGGGTGGAGGGCGGAGCAACAGGGATAACACTGATGACAAGTTACAGACCGATGGGAAGCTTTTCAACAGTATAATGTGTCACCCTTCCTCCCTCTGCGGACTCCAGGATCATACGCAGAGCAGCGATATCCACACGGTCCCTGTCAACCGTGACGCAACTGGACAGAAGAAGTCCTCGTAAGGTAGATGATATCAAGATCTGAGCCTCCCTTGGTTAAAAGGGCCCAGGCTTGGATTTGGACCTGTTCTACCCCTTCAGTAAAAACAATATACAACGCCTTCAAAAGCTATAAACCAAACGTGAATTAGCTTAAGTAAATTAGAAAGGAGAAATTAGCATATGTTCGAAGGATGGAGTAAATAGGACAACACGCTGGTGCACCCAAATTTCCACAAGTTCCCGTACCAATATCCATCAAAAACAGATTCAGAAGAAGGCAAAGAAACGGAAATGAGATAGTGGGAAACAGGAAAGGGAAACTCTAGAGAGAGCCGGGGTGAGTTGTGGCCGTGCACTGTAATCGGTTGAACTTGATAAATAATCCTCACTCAAATGTATCTGTAGCTCGACTTTAGGGATGATGATGATGATGATGCTGTTGGCCTGCTGGTTGGTCTGTCGCTCCACCACTTTGGTCCAGACGAAACGGCTTCGCAACTATTGGATCGATCGTAGTGTTCATTTTGCCAGCTACCTTTTGTAAATGTCGTCTTCGGCCTTGTTTACACGCATCAGGTGTAAAGGTCTGTACGACACCGAGATCGGATCCTGCCAGCCCGTCCGCATGCTAATGTGGCCTCGCTCCCATTGGGGGTTGTCACAAAAGGTCCCGTTGAAAAGACGAGGGTACCCACGGCCTTGGTGTCAAATGTCCCCGTCAATCTTGATCATATTTCATCAACCTCATCGTGTCAAGTTTTAATCGACCAAGGGTGTGAGCATTTTATTATTAACTATTAAAGTGTAACTATTTTAGTAGCACAGTAAAATTTAACTAAAATGTGCATGTTGATATAATATTCGTTTGTTTATGATGTGGTAGGTGCCTTCTCGTCATCGTCTCATTTGTTGTCGAACATCTTTTTTTTAAGGAAGATCACACTTGTGGCCGTGACAATTTTGTGCATTTATGACACACATGGATCCCAAAGAATGAAGCCTAGGGCCTTGGGTGATCCCCGGACTTTTCCTCTACAGCACCACCATCAGGTCGATATTAACGGAATTGAGCGAAGCCTCTCAACAGCCATTGGAACGATCGCCATTGGAGTTTGGTCCAGACATCGCTGTTCCCCCTCGGGTGTAAAACCTTTACCTTCTAACCTGCTGCCACCACTTGTCCAATAATTTAGGACCAAACCAACGACCTTCCCATCAGCTTCAGTTGCCCTTTGAGTCAACCAGCCAGTGTCAGCATGCTAACACCCTAAACGGTATGTCCACTGAACATTTAGCACCGATGTCGTCCTCGCCAAACCCCCCGTGCCTAGTTGACAGGAAGGTTACATTCAAAAGTCCATCTGGAGGCTCTTTCAGCACTACATTGAGAGCAGCAGGGCAGCACTATGGTGGGACGCGGCCTGCCACTCCACTCCGTTCCCTCCTCGATATTTCTGCAGATGAAATATTCATGGTGAAAGTACCCCAAATGAAACATTCAGAGTTGTCTGGGCAGTTTCTTCTCGCACAAAACAGCTTTTCAATCAAAGTTCGCCAAATGCTGTATGAGCTTTCACAGCAATTATTAATGTTACAACGTTCCGCTTGCTGTGGAAATTAATGAACTTAATTAGCCCCCTATATTACTTTCGATTTTAGCCTTTTGCAGGCATATCAACGTCATCCATTAGTTTCTGTTTCTGTCACAGTACATATCCGTCATCGGTCCGTATATATTTAATGTCATCCAGGAGGCAAATTTGCTTCATTAGCACGCTCTCTGATATGAAACCTAGACGGCGAGTGGCACACCCCAAAGCAGTTCTATTAACATGGCTTCCAGTCGCACGCTGACCCCCAAAAGTTATGAAAGATTCATCACATTGACACCGCCACCTACACCCATGGCATTACACTTTAACTCCCTGAGATCTGCATCTGAGACTTTCTGGCCAAGTTACATCACTCTTTCTCCTCTGAGAATCCCCCCCCCCCCCCTGCTCTTATTCCCCTCCCTCCCCTTCTAAAGGATTGGTGTTATTAATCACATCTCAGCAACAGAGGAACAGAAGAAAGAAAGAAAGGGGAACAATGTGAAAACTTCAGTAAGATTCATCTCTGTTAGCTCTGACCCAGATACAGCTGAGGATTGGCACCGGCTGGTTTACGTGTGTGTGTGTGTGTGTGTGTGTGTGTGAGAGAGAGTGTGTGAGAGCCAGTAGATGAAGAACAGCTATTAATGGAATGTCAAGCTGCTTTGCATGTTTTTGGATGTCTGTGTGTGTGTGTGTGTGTGTGTGATCCTATTATCCTCACGTTGTTGTTGACTGCTGGTCGTGTAGTGACAACAGAGATTAACAGCAGAACATATGAAAGGGACTTTTGTTTACCGACCTCAAGGTGATGAGGATTTATGAATCTACATGCAGAACACAGCAGCCACATTGTCCGCATCAGCTGCTGCTGTGACTCCACCATCGGCACACCTGTAAACTCACTTTTCTGACAACACCGTTCTCCAAGTTTAAAAGTCACGATTCAATTTTCTTACCGACCGTAGTAGTAGTAGACTCGCGTTACGTGGCGTAAGATTTACACTGTGAAAAGTTTGCCAACCTCAAAGTAAGTTTTAGGATTATTAAAGTTTCACAAAGATATTTTTTCAAATGGCAAAGTCTATAATCCGAAATGTAAGACTGGAGTATTCCAATTAGGTTTAATATGAGCAGATGTTGTCAATTCATCACTTCTTTTATTACTTGGTCAATTTCCACATTTTTCGATTTGCATTAAGATAAGACATAAAATGCACAAGCAAAGATAATGTGCTGTTTCAGAGAATGTAATGCTACGTAATAGGCGTGTTCATTTTGCATCAGCATATTTCACTGTGCTTTACTCTTTACCCAACAGGGAATATCCAAAATAATAGATAAGTTGTTGAACGGCGGAATAGCATGAAACAAGGCAGGAACGTGCATGGTGCCGCCACCACGTGCTTGATGCCCACACTACTACGTTTCCATTTTCAAACGCATATCTTAAGTTTGAATGTCTTGGTGTGGACGGGCGTAAAAGGATAAGTTTGGAAACGATGACGTACACACTGGCGTTCACTACTCGATTGGGTCTCAGAGCAAAGAAATCTACGATCCCTCTTTTCGCCATCGCCGTTCTTCCTCAGCAGTATTTTCTGCAACTTAAACCAACTGCATTGTGTAGAAAATGTGCTTCCGGTTTTACACCGTCACGCACGTGCGTGACGGTGTAAAACCGGAAGCACATTTTCCAAAAGCCCAGTGCACGTGAGCGGTCATGTGATGTGCATTTTCAAGAGGTTGGCGTGTGGACGAAGAAGCGATGCAGAACCGTCTGTGTGGATGGACATACGTATTACTGTGGATGTAGCCTCAGTTGCAGGTGAACAAAAAAAGTTCCCTCCCGTTCACCTACAGGTGCTCCAAAGGGTCAAAATGTCTCTGAAGGGCAGCTTGAGACGGTTTGATTGGCAGGAACAGAAAGCGGCGTATACAGCGCGACGGCCATACACGGTAATCATGAGGATGCCTACGCTGTTGGCAGGGCCTGAAGTGTGCATGCTGTTCCATCCATGCACTTGCACTCCTTGATAGAGAGATGACTGTTTCAGGCGATGTGATGAGAGAGTGTGATGAGAGAGTCAACTCTGTCTTATTCATGTGGGGGCTGACCCAGCCAGTGCTCACTCGGGCTGCAGTGTCGATCTGTTCAGCCCGCTTGGGAAGTCGAGGGCCATCTGTTAACATGGCAAGAGCCAGAACTCTCTGACAGACCCATTGGAGGTACACACACACACACACACACACACACACACACACACAGCCACACGTGGAGATAAACGACACTGAATGTATCTGCTCAGTTATAAAAATATTTCATTTGTTTTCCTGCCTTTTTGCCCTTTTGCAGAAGAATATACCTTCTTCCAGCCAATAATTAAACTTGTATACGTTCACAGTTAACAACTTAGGGCACTTGGCTAAGAGAGAGATTTAAAAAAGATCTCAGCTCTCTATATTGTGATCTCTGCCTTGGTGTGAAAAAGACAAACAAACATTTAGTTTAATAAAAAAACACGATGTTCCCCTGACCTAAATCGAAGGGGATTTAAACACCGGTCTCTGGTGACAACGCCTTGTGTTTTGCACACCCACCGGGTGGACACCCTGAACCACCCACATGCAACATCTGGGCGGTACAAAACAATGTGGTTTCTTCAAGTCAGTCAAGTCTCTGAGACTTGCGTCTGACTCGAGTCCAAGCCCACAAGGCTCTAGTTTCTAACCCTTGCATGTCTGCGGCTACATAGTCACAATTTGAATCGGTGTGTTTCTTGGTGCAACTCCACCACCTTTCCCATCCACCCTTATGCATCCCTACTCCTTCCTCCATCAACATCTCAGGCAAAATCCAAATGTGCCTCCTCAATCGTCTCCTCCCCTCTCTTTGTTCAGGTCATCCGCTAACTATATGAATCCGTGATAGCACAGTCATGCCGTGCTAACAGCTAACATTATCGGAGGCTGCATAGAGTAAAATAGTGATAATGTTCAAGCTCTATTCTGCACCAAAAAAAAAAGAGAGTATTAGGTGAAGGTAAATTGGAACATTATCATGATGTGTTCAAATGTAATCTTGTAAAATTTAGTTTTGAGGGGTAAACTTGAAGAAATGATTGAAGCAGCAATATAAACAAGATATGAGACTGACTTCCTAACACGAAGCCCAACGTTTTGTTTTATACCGTGGCATAAAAAATTGGTATCGAGAATCCTGTAAGTTTGGTAATATTGCTATCAAGTGCTACATTCTTTGTAACGTGACATCTCTTATACAAGCACCTTATTCTCTGAGTGTTGACCATCCTAACACAAAGACACGACTGGCACACGGTATTCTCTGTGTGTGTTTTGTGTTCTTGGCACTTCTGCAGTTGCCTTTGGGTAAAGTTAACAAAATACTGCAAACACTTGGGAAACACACACACACAGTAATATATGTGTGAACAAAGACAGAACCTCGAGCACAACGCACCAACATTCAGTAGTTCAGGAAGGGGGCCGTCGTTCTCGAATTGATCGCCATGGAAACAAGTTGCGACCATGTGTGCCGGCAAACCAGTCGGAGTGCTCAGACAGACCTGAGACGACCCTTAAGGCCAACAAGAGCCGACCCGCTGTGGTCTCTCGCTTAATAACAGCTCGTACTGCGGTGACCTTCATACAGTGTGTTGCAGTAAATCAGCCATTAGGTGGAGATCAATTCATGCAGTTTGGCCAGTGCGTGAACTCTATTTCATGATTCAATAACGGTAACCTACCGACTTCTGATAAAACATAAACAGATTGTTCTCCACCAAAGAAACTATTCAAGCCCTCTTTGTAGCCAACAACAAGCTATTTGGAGCCAAAGCTGTGGAGATTGCAGCCGGAAAAAAAAACTAGTTATATCCAACAGAGTTTGTTGCAGTTTAATTTACTGTGGCCACATTTACTATGGCCCGTTGCCCTTTAAAGGAGGCCAGTGACTTTTAAAAGAGGGTTTTATATATAAAGAACGTCAGCAACAGAGATAATCTGTTCATCCAAGAGGGCCCTTGTTCAACCTGAGAACGCTCTCTAATCTAGATAGATAGATATATACTTTATTCATCCCCAGGGGTAAATTTGGTTGTAGCATCTCTTGGCCTCTCATCTACTGTAGCAGCAGTAAGTTGAAATCACAGAGCTCAAAAAGAGAAATGCAACTCAGTAAAGTTTGAAGGATGATTCCAAGCTATCAAAACTTGGGCCTTATTACAAGCGCTTTGGCCATCATTCCTATTGGTAATAATAATAATATTGTACTCAGCAAGTCAACAAGACTACACAAGCAGTCAGATAATCAGAAAAGGTTCACAACTTATTTGGAAGAGGCATGTGGTAAATGACGACCTGTACTGTCCATTGTAAACATCCATTACAGTTTACAGAGCTCCCCTGAACTCAATTTATAGTTGTTGGCCAGAGAGACACACTGTCTGTGTGAACAATTCGACAAAATACTGTCAAAGTCATTTGCATCAACCTCAACTATACTTTTTTTTGGTTTCGAGCTAAGTAGCAAGTCGGAGGTTTAAGGTACTTATATTGTCCCCGAGAGGATATATTTGTCTTGGATACTAACAAGCTTAACATATATGGTTAGTTCAAAGTAGTGAAGTAGTCATCACTATAAACATGTCGGCATATGAATGCAGAATCTGTAGGTGACGGGATAAGATTTTGGTATATGAAGCCTTTCCGTCAGAGTAGTATTGACCAATCACAATTGAGCGGCCACTGCTTGTGTCCAGATTAACAGTCAGTGTTGGAGAAATACTACGACCTTGGAATCTTGCAATCTTGGAAACGCCTAGCACCCATATGATGACAATGTATCTATTTATTATTAGCTTCACATTAGCTTTTAATTAGAAATATTGTCCGTTGGTCCTTATCAGGCCGATAACTGATGGGTTCCAAGGTTGCTTCAATAGAGTCTCACAGAGCTGCTGGCATGACTGTTGACCTTTAGTCTTGTTTTTAGCCGTGCTGGCAAGGCTCTAAGGATGTCAGTCGGGTTGGTCCACCACTTCAGTCAGACTGAAATATCTCTACTGAATGGGATTGCAAATTCACATTCATGGTCCCAACAGGAACTCCAATGACTTTGGTGATCCCCTGACTTTTCATCTAGAGCTATCAGCAGGTTTAAATGTTTCTCTTACTCAAGTAAATACCTCAACATCTACTGAATGGATCAAAGCACCAGTCATGTTACAACCCGTGTAATAGTCTTAGCGCTCATGCCTCTTGCCCTACACTGCCCGGAGCTCAGCAATTACTTTGCTGAGAACTATAGTCTCACAGAAAAGATGGTTATCCCTAGAGAAAAGTGGATGTAGTAAACTGGAATTATTCTTTAAAAGTGTCCTGTAATAATTATTTGACTGCAGCGTGAGGAAAAATACACTCTGGAATCCTTTACCAAAAAACAAGTCCAACATTTGCTGCGCATCAGAACCCTTTCCCTGTCTCGCCACATCCCCATCTCAGTTTCCCTGCCACCCTAACAAGACAAGAGTCTCCTTCTCTTGTGGTGGTGGTGGTGGTTGTGGTGGTTGTGGTTGTGGTGGCGGTGCAGTGCCGTGGACGGTGGATGGATCGCGGTGGGTGTGGATGTGCTGTGAAAGACAAAGCCACGACAGAGAAAACAGGTAACAGCATGTCCAGTGGACTGAGAGCTGATGGGAGAGAGGCAGGGGGGCGGGGACGCGAGAGGGGCCCTACCTCCCGTGATCATTTGAACTTAGAACCCTAGCCACCATGGTGGGTGGTCGTGGTCGGTGGTGAGGGTTTTAAAAAGGGACACACAGAACATGCTGAAATCTCTGTACCTTTCAATGTGCCTTCAGAGAGGGCCCAACTCACCCCCGGAACCAATAAATCTAGAGGAATGAGACCGGGTTAGTCAGACAGAAGCAGAAGAAAGCAAGGAAGGAAGGTTGACTGAGAGTTTGAAACAGGAGAGTCAAAGAGAGAGAAAGAGGGAAAGAGGGATGGAGTAAGGCCAGAAGGAAGTGACGTCAGATTAAGCTGGTTTATGTTCCTACGTTTTGTCTTTCCAGTAATTCTGAGTCCAGTTCTTTAGATTAACACTTTTGTTTTGTTTTGTAACAACCAGGAAGCCGTTATCTCTCAAACCAAAGTTCTTGAACCAAAGCAGACATTTACAACCACCTTAAAAACTGTATTCTACTGACTTGCACAAGTAAGCTGCCTCTTTCTCTGAGCAACCAGCCTTTCTGTCTTCCTATTTTACTAATAAACTAAACTGTTATCCCCCCTAAATCATACCGGAAAAAAGGTTTTCCTGGCAAAAATACCAAGCCAGTGGAAAACAACAACCTTTTCAACCAACAAATTTGAAAAGGGAGAAGCAAAAACAGGGAGACCAATTTAGTAATATGAAAGATTTTGTGTGCTTTCAGGAGAAGAAGGGGCCTTGAGGTATAAAGTGTACATGTGTTGGACTGAGTGAGCAAGGGTCTGGGAGAGTTTCTCGATTGGTTGGATACTCTTGGCAGACGCCTCCTGAAAAAAGAAGTTCGATTTCCATCTGTATTTCTCAAGAGTTGGATGGAAACATTTCTATTGTCAAAGAAAACGATCAAGTCATATAGACGGCGCTTTAAGAAAACTATAATGTCCACTGCTCCTTGTAGTAATTTAATGAAATGCCTTTGGATTAAGTGGGTAAAATGTATAGGCGCCAAATCCACAAAAAAGTCTAATGCTAGCATATGCTAGCACTGGCGTTTCTGCATATAGGAGGAGGCAGTGGAAAGTATAAAAAACCAAACTCCTTTACAGCCAAAAGGGAGGGGGAACGGGCAGGAAATTAGGGCTAACTCCTACAAATCTCACCCAAATGATCTCCGATCTTAGCGACAGGAACACTACAGGGAGAAGCTCTTCATTGACTTGCAGATTTAGTCTATCCCTGCCCCTTCGGCTGTACTAAACCACATGCAGAAGAGGGGAAGGGAGGGGGGTCGTCTCGTTTTCGTTTGTGGCGATTTGAATGACCAACAACTCCCCCTCCCTCTAGCTCTGTGTGTCCGCTACCATGCAAGCCCCGTCTGTCAGCACTCACTGGGCATGCTCCAAGGGGCCATCCCAAGCACGACGTCTACGGAAGGCCAGGCAAGGGAGCAAGGGAAAGGGGGGGGGGGGGGGATGCTAACGCCAGCGGTCAGCTGTCCTAGCTCGACAAACCGGCCGATTATGGAAGCTTTTCTTCAAATCCAACCTGATCAATTCGTTGCTGGAGTTGAAGAAGAGCCTCCACAGAGAGCAGAGTCTGCAGAGCCATAATAGGTGACCATCGGACAAAAACTGGCAGGGCCTACAGGGAAAGGAAAAGGGAAGGTTCTACCGCAGAATAGCATCTGTAGTTGGTACTAGCTCACTAATTGCGTTCTTCCGAATTAGGCCAAACCAAATCAAAAAGCAAAAGAACAAAAAGAAGGCTCAGGCTCAAATCAAGCAGGACTCAGAAAGATGTGGAAAGACTACCGACCAGCCAGCTCCTTCTCCTTACTCCGTCTCTTTTTCTCCATGCGTTTCAGTCTCTTTTCCTCCCTGCGCTTGGCCTCGGCGGCCTCCTGGTGGCGCCGGCACTTGTGGAAGTTCTCCACCACGACGCCCACGAACATGTTGAGCACGAAGAAGGCAACGATCAGCAGGAAGGAGATGAAGTAGAGCAGCATCCACGGGTTGTGGTTCTTTGAGGGCTGAAACACACACCGGCCACAGAGGGTTTTCGTAGACATGTGCAGCGGAAGACTGCTTTGCCTTCTAACTTAAAAATAACTGTTGACAGTAAATATTTTTGAGGGGGGGCCCAAATGATTTTCCTCAGCTATAGCCAAAATATATGTGCTATGGACCAACTTTACATGATTGTTTTTGTGTTAAGACTTTGAATATATTTACCTGTTGGTCAACTCCTACAGCGTCTAGTCCGTTATACATAATGTCCACCCAGCCATCTTTTGACGCCAGAACAAACAGAGACATCAAGGCCTGAGATGGAGAAAGGGAAGACGCGGTGTGAGAGAAATACATAGTACACTGAAATGCTTGCCAAAACCAAATTTCTGAAGAAGAAGCTAAACAAATAGTAAAAAAAAAACATTTATTTACGCATTTATTGGCCAGAAATCTTGGCACCTCTGAGGCCTCACCTGTCCCAGGTTGTCAAAGTTGTACTTGTGTCTCTCCCATTTGTTTTTGTTCAGCAAACAGTCGGACTTGTTGGTGATGTTCATAAGTTCGTCTCCTACGCAAACGAAGAACTTCCCTTTGAAGAGCTGAGGGGAGAAAAACACAGACTTGCCCGTCATTTGGTACGGTGAACTTCAACAGAAGAGTGGGTCATAAAACCAAATGATGGCGTTTGTGGAAAGTTTGGTTTCAGACATTTCTCATATCATCTCATAAGTATATTTCCAGAAAATTCCTACACCTTAATTAAAAGTATAAGATTTTGTTTTTTCAGGAAGTCAAGTCAGTGTTTTTTTGGTTGCCGCTTGGTATAAAATATATCACAAATAAATCATAGGTCAGTGAATAACCACACTCGAACTGCCAACATTTTGCACTTTTTCAACCCCGCAGGAGCAGTTCAGTCTATTTATAAACTAAGTCACTTCCAATCCCCGTTTCATGGTATCGGCTTTACTTCGACATCTGGTTTATGAACATACACATGTTGATAGGCAGGAGCCTGAAGTACGCCAAGGGCACGTAGCTCGTTGGGAGAGATTGGTCCTCGGGGCTGTTGCTGCCATGAATCTCCATTACGACGAGATACGCGTGTACATACATGTGCACGGGGGAGAAGAAATATTTTTCCGTGATGAAAGCCGTTACTAGCGTGGTAGTTTAACTGCCCTTTTGTTTTTTATTGTGTATATTTCTGTGTCTGTATCCTCCCTTCTCCTCAACCTTCCCTTCTCACCTGCACTCCCAGGATGCCGAAGATAATGAAGAAGGCGCAGCAGATGACCACGATGTTGCCGATGGGCTTCAGAGACGACATCAGGGTCTCCACCACCAGCTTCAGCCCCGGGGCTCTGCTGATCACACTGAAAACAAATGCATGCGTTAGTGCTTGTGCAGGGCCCTCTTTGGTCTCTCACGGTGCTGCCGGTACCAAATAGAGCAGGTATCCCTCGCCGTGGCTGCACACACTTCCTTAGTTTTTCTTAGGTTCCCTTATGTAGCCCGGTCAGAAGCCCTTCTTCACATTTGCACACATTCCACGACATTTCAAGCCTAAAAGAGTTCAAATTAAATTATCTTTCGTTCACTCCTGCTCTTTAAAGCTCTTATTTTTCTTTCTCTCACTACTCTTCCTGCCTCCTTTCATTTCTGCATTAAAGGAAGCAGACACATCCAATTTAGCTGACAGACTGATGTTTAATTAGTGCCAGCATGGCACCCGGCACTGCACCGCACTGCAGTTGAGCTTCTCCGACAGGGTAAAAAAATAAATAATCAAAATCACACACACACACACACACACACACAAACACACACACACACACAATGTAAAACCTGCCAGTGCACACACACGTCCATCTGCACAGGCTCTCACACTCAAAAACAACACATGCACGCACACGCACACACAAGAAGACACAAGGAGAAAAACAATGCTACATGGGCAAAAGAGAAAAGAGGCTGCTCCGGTGATATTCTGCTCTGCCTCTGTCACGTCTGTTCAGTCCATGTCTAACTTTTATGTTTTACCCTGAACACACAGCTGAGTGAAGGAGAAGCCAATAGCCCGTTAGGAGACGACCTGACATAATGAAAGGGGGCCGCGACCAACCACCGATCAATAGCCCCCATCGGAAAAATAACGAACCGATGGCTACGCCTCATCGCTTTCCACTTTGATATTCTATTGAAGAACACGCCGGGATGCAGTACCACTGTCGAGCTACAGAGGGCGCTAGTGCTCAAGAGCCGCGGCAGCATGCGTCCCCTTCTGGGAATAGATGCAGTTCTTTGCAGCTATGATGAGAACATGTACAGTATGTGTTGGCTCACTGGCCGGAGGCAAGGATGGATGTCCGGTTAATCCTTTTTTGTCTGGAGAAGACTCTGTTTTAAGCAGTTATGACAATCTCTTTGCAGTGGAGTAGAAACGCGAAACCCTGCACGAATTGGTTGCAGATGCTGTTGAATCCTTTTTTTTTTTGGGGGGGGGGGGGGGGGGGGGGTCAAATGTTGAGCTAATTTTTGATGTTATAAAGGGGCTTTTATTGGTTCATTTGTATCCTCTCTTGGTCCTGATCTATTCAACTCGTCAACCTTTCATGTCTCGCTAAACAGTTGAGGAAAAACAACTGAGAGGAAAAAGAAGCCGAGTAGAAACTCAGAGAAAGACTAAAGTGCAAGTCGGGGAAGTCGGTGAGTTCATCAAGGACAGAAATGCATCGTGCACCACGCTCAATCCCTCTGATCAACATTACTGTAAAAAAACACAAGAAAACAAATGTGCCCACGCATTGCTGCTTTTGCATATATAAACCCCCTCAGCCTCAGCTCTACCTCTTTTCATCATGCTCTGCTTATTAAGGAGGGGAGCGGGCGGAGAGACGAGCCTCTCATGCAGAGTCAATGCAAGATGATGGGTTCCTCTCCATAAAACTCTATTTGCACATGCCACACACACACACACACACACACACACACACACACAAACACACACAACAATATAGAAGGATGGCGGGATGAGCAGGAGCTGGACTGAAGGGGAGCCAGAGGGAGAAAAAGCCGCTTAAGTTTCATAGCAGCTCCCAGTGTGTCCTTGTTTTGAGCGGGAAGGAGTCCACCCGCCCGTCTCCCTCCTCCACCCGGCGTCTCCCTCCTCCACCCGCCCGTGTCCCTCCTCCACCCGCCCGTCTCCCTCCTCCACCCGCCCGTGTCCCTCCTCCACCCGCCCGTCTCCCTCCTCCACCCGGCGTGTCCCTCCTCCACCCGCCCCCGTCTCCCTCCTCCACCCCGGCGTGTCCTCCTCCACCCGCCCATCTCCCTCATCCCACCCGGCGTGTCCCTCCTCCACCCACCCGTCTCCCTCCTCCACCCGCCCGTCTCCCTCATCCACCCGGCGTGTCCCTCCTCCACCCGCCCGTCTCCCTCATCCACCCGGCGTGTCCCTCCTCCACCCACCCGTCTCCCTCCTCCACCCGCCCGTCTCCCTCATCCACCCGGCGTGTCCCTCCTCCACCCGGCGTGTCCCTCCTCCACCCACCCGTCTCCCTCCTCCACCCGCCCGTCTCCCTCATCCACCCGGCGTGTCCCTCCTCCACCCGGCGTGTCCCTCCTCCACCCGCCCGTCTCCCTCATCCACCCGGCGTGTCCCTCCTCCACCCAACCATCTCCCTCCTCCACCCGCCCGTCTCCCTCCTCCACCCACCCGTCTCCCTCCTCCACCCGCCCGTCTCCCTCCACCCGGCGTGTCCCTCCTCCACCCACCCGTGTCCCTCCTCCACCCGCCCGTCTCCCTCATCCACCCGGCGTGTCCCCCGCACTGAGGAAGGAGAACAACAAGTCGGGCCACAAGTGGCAGACGTGTTCCCACAGCGCAAGCACAGGGTGTAATTAGGAGACGCATGGAGATAGCATATAGGCAATAGAGGGAGGAGGGGAGGGCTGGTAGGTGAGCGGGGATGAACAGGGAATAAAAATCGAGGCAGCAGCTATTTTTTTTGTCTCAACTTAATCGCCTTGCTGTGTAAATTCCTCTCTTGTTGTTCAGCCTACACCTGTCCCTCATCTTCAGCTGTCAAACTCCGCCACTCGCCGCTCTCGTACCCTTCTGGAAATGAGCGAAATGCGAACGCAGACTGTAAGCAGATGAATTTTGGTGCGTCACACAAACGCGATCTGCGTACGTGCGTAATTTGGCATTGCGGATAGCGAGGGGTGCGAGAGCATACACCTTGAGATGACTACATCGAGTGTATGGATGAGCTCAGGGGTCAGCGACGGTGGGGATGGGCGGAGGAATAATCAATAAACAAGAAAGTAAAGCCTTTTAGACACCTAAAAGAAAGATGTGCACTGTGTTCAGAATCCCTTTAAGGCCTATTTTACTAATGACAGCAGTTAAAGGCATTACTTTTTGAATCCCACACGTTGCATTTATTGTTACTATATTTAGTCAAAAGACTTTGAGTTTAACTTGATTTGATTAGAAAGGCTATTAGCAACAATTAAACTATTCGGGCTGTTGATTTGCAATAAATTGCACTAAAGTGGAAGATGGAAACTTAGTTAACTGACTTTCACTTTTGTTTACTGACTTCATGAATCACCATGCCATGTGATGCATATTTTGAGAGTGGCGAACAGTTAGCACACCTTGCATATTTTTTGTAGGGGGGGGGGGGGGCTTAGGGGGGCCTGAGATGCAACTTTAGTTGGGACGAAAGAGTTGTTTTCTTTCTTTTGTCAGCTTTCGTGAGTGTTTTTTTGTTGCTTTAACTTTTAAAGTGAATTCATTTCTTGCACAATGTAATAGCTACAGATTAATGACAGTCTTTTGGATTTGAATTGGTCACAATTGTGTGCCAGCGGGTTGCAGTCTCCTGTCTAGCGATCGGTAGCTATCCCCAGCTACCACGGAGTATCCATGTAAGTTCTTTGCACCTAATGATACCCCAGTAGTGGAAAAGACCAACGACCAAAGTAAGTGTGTGAAGATAAAATGCAGTGTGTCCTGTGCAGTTGAAAGCAGCGAGCACGAGCTCCGCCAGACGACATCAGACACTCATTTGCGTAAAGAAGAACCCGTTGCACATTCAACTGGCGTGAAGCTCAGTGGTCGTTGCCGGTGCCAAGAATATGACCCCTTTTGGAAATTCCATGGCGGTAAAAGTTGTGCTGACCCTTTGAGAGACAGGATGTCCCAGGAAAGCTCAAACTCTTTAAGAGGAAAACGATGACTCGCCTGAACGACAGTGAAACGTCTCCAACAGGTCTTCAGATTTGTGGCCATGTACGATGGTGTTTTCTGCGACAAGCACTTTTCCCCAAAACACCAGGGAAGTATAAGTGAGTGAGTTTAAGATTCTGAGCCCATTGTACAGCCCACTTCCCACACATTTTCAAATTGGACCTTTTAACATCCTTTTTTATTATTCCAAGTCAAAACATTTGCATTTTAGGTAACTAACAAACAGATCCACACGCTTCTATTAAACTAATTAGGTTTGCGTTGTTGAGTTTGGCAGAAGCTCCACCAAAGGAATCTTTAATCGCTACTAAAAAAGAAATACGGCTTTAATGGAACCCAAGCACTGTGTTGACCGGACTGAATTATCTCTTTAACAGCATTTTTATGTACCTGCAGTACACAGTTACCAAGCCGTATAGTAACCCAGCAGCACATTAATAGCTTAATATGCTGTAGCCTTTAATGCTGCGCTTCTCCGTTTGGATTGAAAGTTAATAACTACCGTATAAAATGATTTTAACAACATTTGCTAGCTTTTGCGTAACTCATCCGCAGCCTCAGTGGAGGAGAGAGATAGGCAACCAGGCTCAGCTTATTCCTCTTTCTATTCCCGTCCTCTCCTGTTTCATCCTCGCTCACTCTCTGGCGGTCTTCATACAGCCTCCCTAATCTCCCTAAATTTTCCTCAAACTGAAGACAACACTCCAGAGATAAATGGTTGCCCTTTGCTTTTAAGGAAATTTTCCGACCCCCCTTAAAAGGTCCTCGAAATTGTAATTGCCTCATATTTTTTTCTATCTGACTTTAAAACCTCCCTAACTTGACACTGATGCGGCTTCGGCACCGCTGCCCTCTGGGGATTAAACGGAAGATTCAGCAGCGGGGAGAATCAGGTGCTCTTTTCAAGTGCTTAGGCAGTCATTGTGGCACAAGATCTAATTAGAAAGCCACTTGTTTGACAACAAGTGCACCCTTTAATGTCACATTAACGTGCCATTTACGAGTTCTTTATCTGCAGCAATCAGGCACCACAGTGGTAACCAAACTGCACTCTGAAGTATGTAGGCGTATGCTGTTTGAATCATCTGCTTATTCTTTTGCTGCTGCTCGATAGCATTTCAAAAGACCCTCCCGGCTCACTTGGAGGCTCGGCGTCTATGTTCACCTATCGGGGTGAAGTTATTATCATGACTCCCCACTTCCTGCTGATCTGGACTACGCGTTTCCTTGTGGGGTGCACCGAGCACAGAGCCGAGGTGCCTAACATCACATACTATTTATTTTCTACATTCACAAACAAAATCCATTACACATGAGTTGGTTGACTGACCTGCAGGAAGTATGTGTACGTCAAAACGTGAACCAGGAAGTGAGTCTGTAATATGGGCTGCCTTTGCCATTGTTGAAAGAAGTAATACAGTCTGGTTCGGACCACAGAGCCTCAGAGTTGTTGTATCATATTAGTGTACTTATTGAATATGTCCGCTCTGCACAACGGGATTGGTTGATGCTTCAATTTGCAATGCACAGTGTACCACATTGTCTATAGCATATTTATATATTTACACAGTGTGGATTTGTGGCCATACTGGTTGGCCTACAGACACAGACAGTCCTGCGCAATGAAGTCCTCTTTATCCTCACCCTCTGCCACTTTTCAGTCAGGTAAACACAAGTAGCAATCAGGAAATGGTGTCAAATGAGCCATGTAGCGTTGCTGCTACTACTTGTTGTAGCGCTTGGCTACTTGTTGGAGTGCTCTGCTACTTGTTTTAGCACTCTGCTGCTTGTTGTAGTGCTCTGCTGCTTGTTGTAGTGCTGCTAGTACTTGTACGCTGCTACTTGTTGTAGTGCTGCTAGTACTTGTACGCTGCTACTTGTTGTAGTGCTCTGCTACTTGTTTTAGCGCTCTGCTACTTGTTTTAGTGCTGCTAGTAGGCCTACTTGTACGCTGCTACTTGTTGTAGTGCTCTGCTGCTTGTTGTAGCGCTCTGCTACTTGTTGTAGCGCTCTGCTACTTGATGTAGCGCTCTGCTACTTGTTGTAGCGCTCTGCTACTTGTTGTAGCGCTCTGCTACTTGATGTAGCGCTCTGCTACTTGTTGTAGCGCTCTGCTACTTGTTGTAGCGCTCTGCTACTTGATGTAGCGCTCTGCTACTTGATGTAGTGCTCTGCTACTTGTTGTAGCGCTCTGCTACTTGATGTAGCGCTCTGCTACTTGTTGTAGCGCTCTGCTACTTGTTGTAGCGGTCTGCTACTTGATGTAGTGCTGCTGTTCGAAAAAACCTCATTGGGAAAGAAATGATGATGGTGTTTGGCTATATTCGGTACAGCCCCATTTCTGACCCAATTGATAGGCACATTCACTTTTTACAATACAAGGACTTGATGGTCTGATGTGTCACAGTATGAAGACAAATGAACAGCTTGAAGTGAGGGAGATAAAAGAAGTATCGGAAGAAAATCTCACTTTTGTGTCAAAGGTGAAAGCTATTGAAGCAAAGAGACAGGAACGATCAGCCGTGTTTAGTGGGTAAATTTGTCTGGGAGAAAATGAATATTTCATTTGTGTGCTCTTCCCGAGGACTGTGATGAATATTCAACGGGAGAGCGAAGCCTGGAGAGCTCCCCTCCAAGAGATGAGACAGAGAGCATGCATCTGTGAGCCGACGAGCGAGACGCACCACACAGACACACACACACACACACACACACACACACACACGCACACAATCGGCGTGAACACACAGTGAAAGCTAAGGGCAGAGGAATGCGCATACACACACACACACACGTGAGGACCTTGTCACCCCCCGCCCTCACACACACATATTTGGAGATTTTAAAGCTGTCCCCAAATTGGTGATTTTGCTCAAATAAACGTAACGTTGCAATTGTGTACACGCTGAAAATAATCCACATTAAGAATGGGCGCTTGACGAAATGCCTGCACACACACAAAAAACAAGAAACACACACACATACATATAAACACATCTCCCAAAAGCTCCAAAAGGTTGCACATGTTGGAGCTGAGAGAAGTTGGTTCCATCTCAAAACAAAACATCCACATCCGGCGCTGTTATCATACCATGACTCCGTGCGAATGGAGAGATCCAAAATGTGTGGTCGGTTAGTACCGGCCCTTTAATACCTACCACAAGGCACCTCCAGCTATACAAGTATTGTGAGGCGTCCCCTGCTGCCACTTACCGTAGTGGCCTCAGGGTCCTCAGCAGCCGCAACACTCTGAGCATGCCCAAGATCTTGGTCCCCGAGTTGGAGATGAGAGACACCAGGATGTCGATAACGGAGATCATCACCAGCATCCCATCCAGAATGTTCCAGCTGCTCCTCAGGTAAGACTTGTCCCCGAAACACCAGCCCAACCCCACGATCTGGGAAACAGAATGGGACGTATGAGGCGCGGTACGAATGAACGAGCAGAGTCCCAGCAGATAACAAGAATGGGGGTGTATTTGAAATAAAATATCAACTCCAAAAAGAACAGCATAAAAAGATACACCAATCAGTGAGTGATTCAATCTATTTTTGTGCGCGCGTTCGCATATCTGTTTGTTATCAAGCCATATTTTGGGCCAATGCTTAATGTCTTTTGAGCACGTCTTAATGACTTAGTGGAGCGATTGTTGCCAGCAAAAGTTGCGAAAGCTGCAAGCTTTTCCAAAACCTCATTTTTAATTCCATAGGTTGCACTCATCACTTATTCTGCCCATAAAGCAATTTGCATACCAGAAGTCTGGCTGACTTTTTTCTTTCTTTTTGTAACTCAAACTTACTAAATCAGGCCACGACAGCTATTTTTGCTTGATGCTTTTCTTAACATCTAATGTAACAGAAGAGATGAGAGGAAGAGGGAGACGGATAGAAGATGAATTTACATTAGATGATGCTAGTCAATGCAAAGCAGTATTTACTGTATGCGAGTGGGAATCATCAAAGGGGCTGATCACCACTCATGAATACAAGACAGATCTCCACGACAGTCCGGACAACTCTTCCCAATATGGTGCATTTCATTGTAATGAGGGTTATAATCCTCCTTGTTGTGCGCGTTCACTGAATGTCAGTGATTTTCATGAACATGTTCACACACATATTTATACATAATAAATATATATATATACATATATATATATATATATATATATATATATATATACACACACACATATATATACACACACACACACACTGTACATATATATATACATACACATATACACATATATATACATACATATACATACACATATATATACATATATATACACACATATATATACATATATATATACACATATATATACATACATATATATATATATACACATACATATATATACACATACATATATATACACATATACAGGACTGTCTCAGAAAATTAGAATATTGTGATAAAGTTCTTTATTTTCTGTAATGCAATTAAAAAAACAAAAATGTCATGCATTCTGGATTCATTACAAATCAACTGAAATATTGCAAGCCTTTTATTCTTTTAATATTGCTGATTATGGCTTACAGCTTAAGAAAACTCAAATATCCTATCTCTAAATATTAGAATATCATGAAAAAGTATACTAGTAGGGTATCCAACTAATCACTTGAATCGTCTAATTTACTTGAAACACCAGCAAGGGTTTCCTGAGCCTTGAAAAACACTCAGCTTGGTTCAGTAAACAAAATCACAAGTATGGGGAAGACTGCTGATCTGACTGCTGTCCAGAGGACCATCATTGACACCCTCCATCAGGAGGGTAAGACACAAAAAGACATTTCTCAAAGAGCAAGCTGTTCACAGAGTGCAGTGTCAAAGCACATCCACAAAAAGTCTGTTGGAAGGGGGAAATGTGGCAGGAAACGCTGCACAACCAAGAGAGATGACCGCAGCCTTATATATATATATGAACTTGGATTCTCATTTTGCTTTTAGTTGTGTGATTTTTTCTATTTATATTGGCCTACATATTTAATGTGCATTGTTGGAGGGAGCTAACGACTTCTTTGGTGTAGTCGTTGTGCATATGATAAGGAACATCAAAGAAATCAGACGTGCACACGTGATAAGAGTGCACAGTACCACGGGTGGAAAGGCAACAACATCTAGGAGTTTTGTCCTCTTTGGCGACACACATAACCAATAATTACACATGTGTTTTTGGATCTCTTTTGCCCTTTTTCCAGGTTATGCGGCAGCAAACACCCAGTTTGTGATACAGGAGTCGCTGTGGGGGGGTCGGAGTTCTCCACCTCCCACCGGACCCGGTGGCACCGACGACGAGCATTCAAAATAAGCAGCCAATTGGCTCGCTGACGGTCCCGTTTATTTATAAAGGGATTGAGACCTGTTCATAACTGGTTAAAAGTTGGTTACAGTAGCATAGCAGTATAGTATTCTTTTTCATATCAGAATCAGAATTGTTTATAGAATAAGTATAAATAATAAAAACAATAAACAATAATAGATAAATACTGTCAACAACAAACAGATAACAGTGCATTAATGAGATGTTCGGATGTTTCCTGTTGTTGCCGGTGTAGGTGAAGTTAGTTTGAACTATAGACTAATGTAATTGATAAGTCTAGTGGAGTTGGAGGAGTTGGACCCCATTCAAAAGGAACACAAAGTCAATCTTGGAAGTTGTAAACTGATTATTAGGGATCAATTTATAACTTTGCACCACACTTCAGGAGATAACTCCACACTGACACCACAAATAGAGACAGAGGCTTTGAATGAGTGACACCCGTGAACTCACTCCCACCTTCCTCCGCCTGCACAGACCTCCATGCAAAACCGGTGCATTTGAATACCGGCGAGACAATCCTCCGCTTAGCATTATGAAACAGCCCTGAAAGCATTTGTGTGTGTGTGCTTTTTCTCCTCCTCCCTCTTAACTCTGTTATCGTTTGTATTTTCGGGGCTTACAGTGCATGCGTCTATCAGGCAGACTCTGTATTTTCTCTGCAGCTTAGTGTCTGAGAGTCTGCCGCTGGATTCCTCCACCAACATGTGCACACTTGCGAGTGAACGCAGATGTTAAAACTTGTTTTCGTCCCAAAGCTCGAGACAAACGATGAGGTGTGGTACCAAATAATCCGGAGCCGCCAGCTCGCATTCTATGTTGTAAGTCGTCCCAGGGCATAGCGTACGCAAGAATTACCAGAACCTTTCACATCATTGGGAATTGGGATGCGGAAAGGAAGCCAAGAAGACTCCCAGAGTAAGATTTTACAAACTAATCTGTCTCTCACCTTTATAGCCATCTCAGCCACAAAGATCGCCGTGAAGATGTAGTTGGACAGCTTCAGGAAGATCCGCTCCTGCAGTGAAGAAGGGAGAGAGAGCTACTTGCTAAGAGTTCTAATGATTTCAAAATGCACATCTTTTGTTCCAAGCATGTTGTTCTCCCGAGTTCGTTCTTTGTCTGCTTCCAAATTGATCTGAATAATGTATGAGGAGGCTGTTTTCTTCGCACTATTTGAAAAAACATCTTTGTACAAACATCCCTGTTGCACTCGCTAACGATGGCTGGCAGGCAATTATAAAGTTTACTACTTATTAGTACTGCAGGGGAAATTTAAACAAGGCATCTAATCACTGGGCCTAAAATCCTAAAAGTTTCCTTTTGCCCTTGAAAAAAAAGACAATCTTCAGTTTTGCGTAGTGCAAATAAAACTTGTTACACGCGTTTCTTTCTGATGAAACAACTGACAAAACCCTTTTTGTTTTTCCGCCAGAGACAAACAATTGACAAAAGCTGTCAAGATGTCAAGGAAACTGATATTAAATTAATCAGTTTTGTGTCTTGTGTCCATGTTGTCTTGTGATTTCCTGTTTTATTGTGAAAGTCAACTCTCCTCTGGTTTCAAGCAACTTGTTCCTTCCCCTGTGTGTTTCCCCTCTGGTCTGATTGGCTGCCTCCTGATTGTTTCCACCTGTGCCTCACCCTGTGTATATATTGTCTGCGTCTCCCTTTGTCCTGGGCCAGTTAGTCTTGTCTTTTTGTGCCAGAGAACCAGCCATGTCACCAGGTCACGATTTTATGTTACTTTGTTCATGTAGATTTTCTGTTTGTATGTTTCCAGGTAATTAAAACTGAGATTTTTGTTGTCACTTTGCTTTGAGTCGTGCATTTGGGTTCTAGTCTTTGTTCAGTCACGACAAAAGCAAGTGCCGTCAGTTTGTATTGTGGGCGTGCACGTGACTAAATACCATCAGGATTGAGATATTAGATCTCCATCTATACGCACATCACCGTACACCATGCTTCCCTTTTTGCCTGAGGCAGCGTGGCTCTCTGTGTGTGTGTGTGTGTGTGTGTGTGTACACAGGGGAGGATGGGATCCTGTTTATTGAGCTAAACAAGGACTGAGAGAAAACAAGCAAGTGACAGAGAATGAGATCCCATCCTCCGAATGCTTATTTACCCTCCTTCCCCTCTGTCTGAGGAGACACAACCCCCCCCCCCAACCTGCCACTGACTGTCTATGTACTGGATGCTTGCGGATGTGTGCGTGTGAGCGGGCGAAGGTGGCTGCCTTTCCCACGGCCTCCGACTACACACACACACACACACACACACACACACACACACACACACAGCGTTTTTCTTTTCTGAGAAGTCTCTGGGAATGTCAGGCATGACATCATTCGGAATGCTGGCGTCGAGAGGGTTTATGGATTCCGGGCTTGACAGCAGCCGTTCCTGTCCTCTGTGAACGAGTTGTCATACTTTCATTCATTAGGAAGTATCTGGGGGGGGGGACAGAGCTGAAAATGTGAGCTAATTAACGATAGCTTTCTGCAGCAAACATTTTTAAATAATTCCCATTTCAGATATCTAGCGTGCAAAATTGTGTGCTTAAATATTGGCCAACAGAAATGAACAAATTGATGAATAAAAATCTGAACTTTTTTTCTTCTGTTTACTTAAATGTCGGCCAACTGAAAGGAGCTGACCAAAATGAAGCCCAGAATATACTGAAGTTTACTGTGCATTTTCCATACAGATACTTACATTATGGCCAACTTAAATTAACGAAGTGACTAGTAGAAAAAAAAAGACAGATTGAAAGATAACCAGCCAGTAACACCTCCCTCCTGCCAGCCTCTCTTTCCTCATCTCTAATGGTGGCGGTGTTATTCCTGCTTCCAATGCATTATGCAACCACAAACTTTCCTGTATTCCCGAGCAGCAGAAATCCACCCAATTCATCACGGTCCAATGTGGAGCGACATCTCTCCATCTTAATGTTTTTGTCTGGAGCCGGTAACTTGGACTCAGAAAACTTAAGGCTGATTGTGTTTTACACCGCTGATGCTGATATCATTCAATTTAGAAACTCTAGACGGTGATGTATTTTCTCCTAGCTCAATTAGGAATAATATATCATAATAGGTGGTATAATCATCCTTAATCGTTTCCACTGAGCAACAGGAAGACGGTATCCAGGCAACCTCCGGCACCAAAAGCAAAACGGCAATGGACTGCAAGCCAGACACACAGTGTGTGACATAACCGGCGTCGCATTAGCATCCGAGCGTGTGCAGAGGCGAGAGGCCAGAAAATCATCCCATCTCTATATGACGCGCGTGTGATCTCTCCGCCCTGATTAGGCTGATTAGACGTTGCTGCCCGTGGGATTTGGCGCCCATTTGTTAAACATCTCCGTTCCCTGGACATCAGCCACGCACAACGACCCGCGGATAATTGAATCAATTACGACGCCACTGTCTCCTCCGGGTTTCAGTCGCAAGACAAGCAGAACGGAGCGTTCCGGAGCGAGACCGAATCTGCAATTATAGGAACCATGGAACGCGTCGCTCGGCGAGGGAGAACAATAAATGAAAAAAGAGAAAAATCAACCGGTGGTAATTATCGTGTTCATGCACGGAGCCGACTGGGCTGTGTTGGGCTGCACGGAGCTGGAAGTGGGGAAGGACACAGCCAGAGTTGGATGTCTGTGTGTGCGTCGCTGAGAGGCGTTCAGCCAGCCCTCCTCTAGTTGAAGGCACGGCGCCTTAGCTGAGGAGGTGATAGTGTTGATGATGCACTGCAGTAGATGGGGGGGGGGGGGGGGGTATAGCACACATTGCCCACAGCTATTGGCTCACAGGAGTGGATCCCCGTTAGAACACAATCATTTTAAAGGAGACGGACACAAATTAACTCATGTGTTCTGTCTATTTTCTTTTTACACTTTCTATTATATTGTATTGCATCATTTACATAACTAAGAATGCTTTGAGAAGAAATAAGTCAACCTTTTTTTTGCTACGATAGTTGTTTCTAACAGTAGTGTATTGGAGACTCACGACGATGGTGATGTGAGGCCTCTCCATGGCGATGGTGATGCAGTTGAGGAAGATGATGATCAACACAATATGGTCAAACATCTTGTGGTTGATGATCCGGTTGCACACGATCCGAAACCTGACAACAAAAAACAACAACAACAAAAGACACAGAAATGTAAAACTTCAGTTCACACTGGATAATTTAAATTTGAAAAAGAAAAGGCGTTTGTACTTAAGAATATTTAACTAAGTAATGTATGTGAGAAAATGACATTAACATGGATGGTTACCATGTGTATCGTGCTGACAGGGCACAGAAAGGTGGCGGAGTTGCCTGTTATGGGAAGTCCAAATTTCCTACAGGATCGTAACTGGGACTGGCCTGTGTCTAATGATTTAAAATCTTTTTGTGATTATATCAATCTTACCCGGTTAATAAATTCACCAACTCGTCCGAATCTTAAGTGCTCTGAGAAGTCCACATTAATTGACTTGATTTTTACTAATGTTCCTCATAAATTCTCAGCTGTTGGTGTTTTCTGTAATGACCTGAGTGATCATTGTGTTGTTGCTGCAAACAGGAACACTAAGGTCCCTAAATTAAAACCACGTATCATTTATAAGAGGAATCTGAAACATTTTAATGAACAAGGGTTTTATCATGATGTTTCATTTTAATTGGAGGAGGATAGAGCTAGTCCCCAATGTGGAAACAGCCTGGTCTTTTTTTAATGATGCTTTTACACAAATCATTAATACACACGCCCCTTTCAGGAGATACAGAGTACAGGGACGTGATAATCCCTGGTTCTCCTCTGATCTAGCAGACCGTATTCATGAGCCAAACCTGGCCGCTGACTGGCTTGTGTTTGTTTAGGCAATTAAGAAACAAATGTTCCTCTTTTATCAGGAAAGCAAAATCTGAATACTATTTGTCTGTTACTGCGGAACATTTAAATGATCCGAGGAAATTTTGGAAAACTATAAAATCCGTCTCCGTGAGCAAGAACTCACAAGCTTTACCTGCTTTTATTGTGAAGGATTCTGTCGCTGTTCATGACAAATTGGAGATACTGAATTGTTTTAACAAACACGTCATATCTTTATATCTTCCAGCTCTATGTTTGACTCTTGTTGTCCAAGGTCTGTGAAACTTTGTACTGGTGTTCCAAAATATACTGGTCTTTTAATTTTACCACATTTCCTGTGCAGGAGGTTCATAAAGCCCGACAAGCCTAGATCAGAGGCAATCTTCAGGGCCTGACTGTATAGACCCTTACTTTTTGAAATTGGCTGCTGATTTTGTTGTAGAGCCACTTGCATATCTTTTTAAATCTGACAATAAAAAATAACCAAATACCATTGAAATGGAAATCTGCCTTTGTTCTCCCACTGTTGGTGGAAAGCCAGCAATTTAAAAATAACTATAGGCCAATATCTAATGTAGCTGTACTTTCTAAAATCCTGGAAGCTCTTTTAAACAAACAACTGAAGGAGTTCTTATACAACAATGCCATTTTATCAACCTATCAGTCAGGCTTCAGGAAAAAACATAGCACTACTACACTGAACGTGATAAATGACATTATTATTGCTCTTGACAAGAAGCAACATTTTGCGTCGCTGTTTATTGATCGGTCTAAAGCATTTGACACAGTTGACCATGTTTTAAGGCTGAGGCTCCTCATCTCAGGGCTCTCGGAACAAGCGGTCGCTTGGTTCACGAGCTACCTTGAGAATAGGTCTGAGGGTCTATCCTCTGATATTGCAACCGTCTGTAAAGGTGTGCCACAAGGTTCTGTATTAGGTCCACTTTTATTTACTATTTATATAAATAATCTGGACCAAAATGTGGTGGACGCTAACTGTCACTTTTATGCTGATGACACTGAACTCTTGTTCTTGTTTTAAATACAGATAAGACAAAACTTATGTTGTTTTCAACACAGGACACAGAATACCCCTTCGGTGGTCACTCTTGAAGGAAGTGAAATACATGTGGTTGACTCTTATAAATATCTGGGTATTTTGATTGATGACTCCCTCACTTTTAAGCCACATGTGCAGTACCTGGCGAAAAAGTGAGTTATACTCTCGGGTAGGATGGCCTGCTTTGGCCACCCGTAGGCACTGTCATTGGTATACCTTCATTCATAAGGCAATCGTTGTTCTATTCCCAAACTACCTGTGTGTCTTCATCATAAAGAAAAGTTTGGGACAATACTCTTTGCGTTCTCAGGACTTCCTGATGCTCACGGAAATGGGAAAAACTCATCCTTGAATATGTTGCAGAATAATTTAAAACTCAAAGAACTGATACAACATACTGCTTTTAAATATAAAATGAAAGAAATGGAGGCAGGTTCCAAAAATGTAAATGTTTCCTAAATTAACTGTCACTATCGCTTAACTTTTAGTTTCTTTTAACTTGTCTTGTTCTGTGTTTCTTCTGTTGCTGCCTGTCTTGGCCAGGTCACCCTCGAAAAAAAAGACTCACCTGGTTAAATAAAGGTTTAAATAAATAAAATATTATATTGAAAAAAAGATTTGTATTTGTCTTAACAAATATCTGGAGGGGATCTTAAAGTAAAAGTAGCGATACTGCATCATAAAAAGAAATACCATACTATTACACGTAAAGGCCCTTCATAGAAAATGTCAAATTTTTTCCCACGTTGACTAATGGGGCCAACAATTAATAAAATTGGTCCGGCATCGAGCGAGAGCTCTACAATCGGAAGTCTCTAGACGGGCTGCAGTGTTTGTTTTGTTCTGTTTTTCTTTGCTCCCCCGCCCCCCCCCCCCCCCGAGGTTGAAATACAATACTTTTTTTCTTTGCACACAAAGGGCTTATCTCTCATAGTTTATTTACAAATTTGTTTGAATTCATGTTCACATCTCCTCGGCCAAAAGCGTGGCATATCGAGATGCCCACTCCACAGCACGACTGTTACCCAGGTGTGCCTCGGGCTCGTCACTCTTTGGTTTCATCTAGAGTGCGTTCATCAGCCACCGATTCATGGAATCCGGTGTGACTGGTCTGCAGCTCGTCCCCGGGTATGTTCTATAAAACCTGGGATAATGTTACATACTGTACAAGGACATTTACTGAAACACTGCGCACACTTAATCAATGAAAGACTCCATTAAAGGGTCTCATTAAAAAGTCTCACATATAATGAACTGCTGTAGAATCAGGAGTCATTAATTATGACTGACCTCCGTTACCAGACATGAGTAGGTTCCCTGGTTTTTTTTTAGCTGACGATAACAGAGAAGGAAGAAAGAGGGGAACGCTTTCTACACATGGCACATGAAGTTCAAGGGATTAAGCTGTGCAGCAAATCCGCTTTGATGGCTCACATCGGCGTACGGCGGGGGGCCATATTGTGGGGCTCAGATCTGGATTTTTTTTTTTCTGGGCTTTATTTGGCCATGCATAAACCATTGTGTCAACACTTGCTGAGTCTGTGTGCATTCTGGTGATCAGTATGCATACTGTATGCAGACTGGGACGAGCTAATTCAAAGTATCTTTGATATCTGCTTGTCCGAGCCTTGGCGCTAAAGAATTCATAAGCAGAAGGGAGGGAGCCCACATGGAAAAACACACGCCTCTGATGCCAGTTCCTCCTTTGAAGGCCGCCTGGGAACTTTTAAAGCTCAAAAGGCCTCCAAGACCCCCAAGACTTACAAACACACACACCAAAAAGCACAGGAAAAAAATGCCATCACACGCTCAAGCAAAAATAGCCCTTTCTGTTAGACTTGGGATCTTGATAAATGGATGTTTATATGAAATAATTCTTTTTTTTGTTGTTGCTTCAATGGTATATAATTACCTTTTTAGTTTTGCTTCTAAATGACAGTTGACATTAACTTTTGGTTATTACGGGGAACTTTCATATTGTGTTGAATTTGGCGGCCCCTGCCGACAAAAGCGGTAGTGTTTCCGAGCACCAGGGGCCCTTCAGACCAGTTGTTCTCAACCTTTTTTCAGTGATGGACTGCTGGGAAATATTAACCAGCGCAAAGCATTTTTGCTTTAAAAAAAAAAAAGATGTAATACAAAGAGCTGTGCCATCGGTGTCTAATTTAATATAGAATATATAAAATTCAGTTTATGAACTTACACCTCTATCTCATTGAATATTAATATAGAATATCTAAAATTCTATATTATTCTATAAAATCTAAATATCTAAATTCTATATTCTATAAAATTCAGTTTATGAACTTACACCTTTATCTCACCTTTATCCCAGTTAAATGATTTTTGAATTGATGTTGATGTCTTACGTACCCCCTGGAGTGCCTTCACGTACCCCGATTTGAGAACCACTGCTACAGCCAATCTTCTCGCTGACGGTCGCATTGAGACCGTTTCATAACCTGTTAAAAGTTCCATGTAGTAACTTAAAACATTGATTTCTAGTTAGTTTCATAAATTTCTAAATGTCACTTGGCGTGTCCAGATACTGCTCTCGTGCCATTATGTACCTTTTGACACTTTTCTTTCAATATGTTTGCTGATTCTGAAAATGTACCCTGGGAGGTGCTGTCTTTGCACCTCCCAGTGACATTAGCAGAGCAGGGGTGTACACAGGTTCCTGCTCTCACCTACGGATTTCTTCTCCCCCCCCAAACACCAAAGGACGAGCACACGCTTGTGTATTGGTAACGGTCTTTATTTCATGCAGACTGTCCCTCTGCTCTTCTCCCCTGTCCTCCATCCCTCTCCAACTCATATAGCAGAGCCACTCAGGCCGTGATCCCCTGCAGCCGAGGCACCTGTTCCCTGAACCACTCCCCCAAACCCCTCCGCAGCTGAGCCTAACCACGCCCCAGCCACCACAAGGGGGTAGTGCGACAAGTGCTCTTGGAGCAGCGAGAGTTCTTCTTCTGCGCATTCCAAACAAACCAGAGACACAAACCGCACCACTTCCTGTGTGATGGCTTTCCACCAAAGAGCCGACAGATGGCGAGAACATTTAATGTGCTCTTCAGCTATCGGCTGCACCGCGGTCGTGTTCTGCCATTTGCGAGAGTAAAGAAAAAAAATAATACTATTTATTATTTTTGCTAATTACAATTTTGGTAGGGTACCTACACCGTTTTCTTTTTTAATCAATTTAATTAGTCAATTGAATTCATCTTTAATACTTTCTCTGGTGCTGCCGCGTCAGATTAATTTGGAATTTTTATGACACTGGTGGTGGATAACATTAAGTTCCTATTCACTATATTTATGTGTGAATGTGGAGGGGGGACTTGTTATTTGATGTTTGATTAGCATGTTGAAGCAGGCTGGGGCCAGCGTGTTGCTCCGTGTGGCCTTCGCGGCCACAGCCTCTAAATAGACAGCACAGACACACAGATCAAAGCCCCAGAAGGGGAGGAGGAGAGAGGGAAGAGGGGGCGAAGGAGGGTGGGGAAGCGATGGATTCAGCACCGGGCTGAGATAACATGCAGCACTCGGTAGGAGAAGCTCCGTTCCTCCCTCTGCTCCTCACTCACCCCTGACATGGCAGAAATGTGCAGATAAAAGAGACTTCTGAAGGGAGATTGTGGGATGGGAATGTTGCTTGTCAGGGGATAAAAATAAATGCCGTGCACACATTGCAGTAGAAAAAAAAACCTCTCTGTCAATACAGTCAGCATTATGTGTAAATGACTCTGAAAATGTTCCGTTAATATGGTGACTATTTCCCGCAAGTGCCTTTGCATGTTTTGGGTCCTTTTATTTGGAATCCATTAGTTGATGGTGTACTGAAGGAGAAGGTGTTCATGAGTATATTTCTGAAGTACATAATTCACTCTATGAACTGCTAAGCAGCTAGCTGGAACAGGAACAAGGTACTTTGTGTTTTATTTGAGCTTTGACGACATGTTTAGTGACTTTATTTTTCATTAATTTGTCAAATGTATTGTAATAAGATGTTAATGCTAGATCTTAGCTATATGTGCCCTTTATGAAAGAGAAAATGTTATTAATGTATATATGAATGTCATCTAATTAACACTCGTACACTCGTAAGAGCTCATTTCTGTTTTATTTGTTCCACAGCTCTCTCTGATTTCTGGAAATTAATGGAAAAAGAGAAACTCTTAAATTTATGTTCGTCAATAAGGCTCATGGTTGAACATGAATAAAAGCAATTCTGGAAACATCAGTACACTTCACTATTGTCCGGCTGGGGTCCGCTACATTATGGGATGTCAGTCAAATGCAATGAGAAAAATCCTCTTCTTGTCAAGTCGTCGGCTCAGTCTTTTCCTGAACATAATTTTTTTTTTTTTTTCATTTCACTTCATTCTAAAATACACAATCAATTGTATCCCAACGGTTGCAGGTCATCAGTGTTTTCGTTTTGGGGTGCTGTGTTCCCACAACTTCCGTGAACACAAAAAAAAAAAGGCCCATATCGAAGAAAAAGAAGTTGTGAGAAGTGCAGAGATGCAGAGTCATGGACACGAGCGAAAGGTGTGAATACTACCTGGACTCTGGAGGGAAGAGGTAAAGTGACCAGGTGTCCCTCTGTCGACACCACTCGGGCTGCGTCTTCTCCAGCCAGTGGAACACTCTGGAAAAACGACCCTGGAGAAAAAGGTCCGCCTACAACATCAATATACAGTGAACTTGATATATTTGCAGATGATCTTTTAATATATTTAAAGGTCTAATATTACTTTGTCGCTTCCCAGTGACGGTCCTTATGTATTCTGATGGCACGGTAAAGCAGTGAACATTTTCTCTAAATACAGCGCACAGTCTAACTGATATAGAGTTATTTAGTTTTAGACAGGCCTTTTTAAAGGTGACTAAATGTGTTTTTCTATTTTAGGACAGAACTGAAGCCGTTATATATTTTCCTTCAAAGCCACTAAAATCCACTATCAAGAATGTGAATTTGACAACCCAGAACTTGGAAGCATACATACAACCTTAAAAGAAATAAGCATTTCAGTTGACTCAGCGTATTTGAGTCCCTTCGTTTTATATCTCCTGTCAAGGTGAATATCCTGATCACGAAAACACTGCACTTCTTTGCCACTTTCTACACTAATTCCCCAACCTTTAAGTCTCAGCTCTCCGTCACTAACCACACACGACCTGTCCTGTACAAGAACAAGCAAACGTGCGCTGACTGACCAGGTTGGCCTCCTCCTCCGCATTTTCGTCTTCCGTGTTGTCCTCCAGAGAGACGTGAGTGGGGCCCGGGGATGACGGAGAGCCCTTCCCATTGCAGCCGCTGTGCTCTGGGGGCAGGAGGTGGCCCAGTGACGGGGGTCTGGAGCTGTGCATACTGGCTGAGCGGTACAGGTAGGGCACCTACACAGGGACAGGGAATGTAGTTACAAGGATGCTGAAGTCTCATTATCTTTGGTCTGAAAAACACCTCATCCTGGAAGAATGCCAATGAGCAGGACTTACGGCTTAAGGAGATTGTGATATCAAAATGAATTCTACCCCATTTGTGCTCCAAGTCAAATGTCATACACTGAACTCTAGAGATGAATCGGAGGTAGATGTAGCACCTACCTGCAGCAGAGCATCAGGGGGCAAATCCATGGAGCTCCGAGTCTCTACCGACTCCATCCTCCGGTGTCGGGTGCCTCTCTGCGACTGGGACATGGAGTCCGTCCTAATCAGCGAGGGGTCATCTTCCTCCATCAACCCACCGTCTTCTTCTTCCCTGCCTTCGTCCGAGCTGGAGCCGCCCTCCCCGGAGAGGAGAGACCGCCGCTCCCCGGACTGCCGCTTCTGGCGTTTGAGTGACGGGGCGCGACCCAGACTGTTCCAGCTGGACCGTCGGCTGGTCCAGCCGCTGCCAGTACTCCATGGGGCGTTGGGTGAGGAGCTCTGGGCGCTGGTCTGGAGCGGGAAGATGACCAGCAGGGCAAGAGAGAGGGACAGAGTGGTAATAAGCAGGACAGAGAAGAAAAGAATTACAAGCGGGGCAGCGTGTAAATGTGTCCAACATGTCTGAGAACTCTGGGGATGTTGATCTTTCAGGCCAATGAACCGAGCTGAATTGGGTTGACTCGGCTGGACGCGAGCTGAATTGAACAGAGATTCATGCTGAAAGGCAGATGGAGAGATCTGGGCTTATATTTCTCAGGTCTTTATCCTGATCATCAGTTTGTCAAATAAAGAGTGGCAGCGGCAACACTTAGTAGAGTGTCGGCCCGGTCCGTCCCATTAATCACCATCAATCATTATGACTTCCACACATCAGCAGGACACATACACTGGAAGACTCGGAGGAAAGCCGGGTGGCGGTGGGGGCTGGGGGTAATTCCTGGTCACCTTACATGTGTATTGATGTAAATGTTAATCCAGGATGAACAATGAATACACCAACCGGGGTTTTGTCGTAGCAGGCCGGGTCCATGGAGACGTTGCTGCCTCGACGGGACTCGTAGCCCAGAACGGGGTCCCCTCCAACGGGCAACTTGGGTACGGGCATGGGGGTGGCAGCCGTGTGGGTAATCAGAGGTGGAGTCAGGCTGGTCTTCAGGTCCACATGACCATTTACAGGCACTACTAGCAAAGGAATAAGGATGAAGAAAGTTACATTTAGTGGTTTAGGAGGGGGTAAGAGCCATGAGGATGCGGGCTAGAGAGGATTAAACCCATTCTCACTCCCAACTCGTCACATACCGTCAGTGCACACCGGAGTTTGATACCGACGCACAGAGGCACCTTTTAGTGTCTGTACGAGAAGCACAGTGCTTTTACTACAATGTAAACCCATCTGCAACTGTGTTAGACAGTCAGAGCAACTGACCTTTTGGTGAGGAGGTCGGGGTGGATGGAAACGTCAAACAAACACAGGAGACTGCTGTTTGTGTCCCGTGTGACACCAAGTCTAATTTGTGTTCCGCAACTTACATACTTAACTTGACGTCACGTAACAAGTGTTAACTATTTTACTCAAAAAGTACAAACCGCAAATTAGTTTGGTTGCCGAAACCTACAGTTACTATGTAAACCTAAAAAATAAGAAAAGTGTGTAATAAGCGGAAACTGACACGTCCAAGCCGAGAGCATCATAGTTTGTAGCTTGTGGCCCTTGACCAAGCGTCGGTATTTGAGGAGTGTGTGTTGATGAAGACCAGGGTTTAACGTTAAGAATAGAGAAGTTTATCGCTTTAAAGTTGGCGATGATGAGAAGAAAGCACCAGAGGTGGGAGATAGTTGGGACGGAACGGGAAAAAAAGTTCATTGAAAAAGCATTATGTAGGAGAATCAAAGTGCTAACTTGGGTAAAAAAAAACGCAGGAAGAGGCGGCGAACAAGGAGGAGTGCCACAGGGGCCCCCCCCCCCCCCCCCTCAGTAAAAATGAGGATGTCTCGTACTGTGATGCATGCGGTCTTCAAACCTTTCTACGAGGCCTAGGAGATGGATATTAGTCTCTTCCAGCTAGAGCACCTGAAGGGGCTGAAGGGGAGATGATACCGCACGTCTGGGAGCTGCAGTCCATTCGGACTGCGCGGACAGTAATTAGTAGAAATGGGTAACTGGCGTATGAGGAATTATGGATGAGGCTGCTTTTCTGGATTTGATGCCGTGCAGGCCGAGCGTGGTTGGAAAAGCAACAGGGGGGGGGGGGGGCTGAGAACAAGAGACCACAGAAGTGCACAGGGTATACTTCAGATGCCTTTGTATACTTACTGCTGTATCACGAGCCATTACATACATTTTATAAGAAAGACAAATCGGCGTGTAATCTAGAGATTAGGGAGGGAATGTGCCGGCAGTTAACTGCATGAACACAGATGGCACAAGTTTTGTCAATAGAGGCTTTGAAAAACCACCGAGGGTAGAGTACCGTCCTTTGAATTCCTCTCGTAGCATCGAGCGCCGGCGAACACGTGTATATTTCACCTGCAGAGGCCGATAAATCCTTCTTGCTGCCATTGACGTCCTCCATGCTTCGTGCACAGGAATCGATCTCCGAGCCCGATTTAGAGGCATCGCCCTTGACACACAAAAACACACAGACAAAGTCAGAAGAGAGCACCGGTGAAAAGCTCCGCTTCTGGGTGGAGTTCACAGAAAGAACGTGGGTTGAAGTTGCCTCTAACCACAGATCCCCGCTTGATCCCTGTTCGAATCTGCCCCCGGATCAGTGCCTAGAGGCAACCTCCCTCTTGGGGGCTTTAATAGCCAAAGGGCACAGAGAGACGGTGAAGAAAGATCAACTACGTCAAGTGTTGCCATGCAAAGGATGGTGAGAAGGTTCATAGAGAAACCACACTGAAGTTCAGCCGGTAAAAAATGCAACACAGCACTTTTCAGAGTGAAACCCGGCAGCTACCTTTCCTCCGTTTTACTCGCCGTGACCCGTAAGCGGCTACGAAATAGCTTCAGTGTGGTTGCTGAGATCTGCGATCCTCACACACATACAAACACACAACACGCACCAATGTTTTCTCCATTGTGTCTGTAGAGTCTCCCCACCCCCCTCACCCCCAACACTTTGGCCAGAACCTTTTTCCTTTTTTGGTTCTCTCTCGTCGGTCCAGACAGTGCTGCCAAAGGAGTGTTTTCTCACTATCTCATGTTAACATTTTGTCCGTCTCTTTTCAGGCTCTTAATTATTCTCCTCTTCCCTTTTTTCTTCACGCTGGCTTCCACTCGCAAACCTTGCTTGTCTTGGCTGCGCTGTGCCGGAGCCTGCAGACTGCATTAATGTGTGCGAGGGTGCCAGGTGGACGCTGGATGAATAGAATACCGACCGAGTGAGTCAGAACAGAAACTCTGTGGTAGAAAAGGGATGAAACTGGGTCCAGAAAAAGGCCTCAGGACCTCATCCCCATGCACCTCCTTTTAAACTAACAAATGACTTTCTCTATACTCCCAATGAGTGCCAGAGAAAGACACAGTGGGGGTGGCTATACTGTTGTATTTCTTTACAATCTGTGGCCATCTAGAGCTTTCTTTGAGCCTTTTCCTTCCAGTTTGTGCTGCCGTGCTCATCGCGTTCCTGCGTCTACTCACAACTTTGAATAACAAAGTATTGTCGTTATTATTATTACAACAGAATGTTCTGAATTAATCCAAAGAAGTGAGGAATTCAACACCGCTCCATTCATGACGGGAACATTCGAGTTCTAAATCAACATTAGAAATGTATCGTTTCCAGTGTTCCCAACATGTTTTTTTTCCTCTAACAAAGTATGTTGATTACATCCATATTTGTTTGTATTTAGCCTTTCAAATAAAATATTCACTGCGGTCATACAGCTGTTTGAAGGGAGTCAGGCACCTGTATCAACGGGGGGCGGGCGAGCAGCAATCTAACAGCGCCAGTCTTCTTTTTTTTTGTACAGCCACAAGTTTGTTTGTTTTTTGAGTAACTTTAAACCCTATAATGCATGACAGTATTGTTTTCATATGCTTGATTGGCTTGATATAATGGCTCTCTGGTTAGTTTTGTTTAGTTCTCTGGTCCTTGGCATATCCGTTTGCCATGTGTATCTTCTCTATATCTTGTTCGGCACTACATACGTACATTTAGAGCTATTGGAAAAACCACATTAAAATTTGTAATCTTAAAAATACTTTCGGTTGATTCTGATTGGGAGCAGTAGTGACACAATCACGGCTAACTTGACTTGAGCCATATTTATGTTTGACCATGAAGATTATTTCACAGGCTAAAGAGAAAAACAGCCCAAATTCACAACAATTTATCACCATAAAACCCCCGAAAGAAAACTGTTTTATTCACAGCGAGAGACCTTCGCCCACAGGACTTAACCTTAACTCATGTGATCGGAAAGGACAGCTGTGATTGGACAAACCCAGTGGAGCATCGGCCCTAAAGCATTGTGGGTGCGCTCTCTCTCTCTCTCTCTCTCTCTCTCTCTCTCTCTCTCTCTCTCTGGGAAAGAGAGGAGAGCAGTTGGTAGCAACAGAAGGTGAACAAAAGTCAAAATAAATTCTTATTTAGACAATATCTTCTTTTTTTTTTACAGCAATGGAGTTTTCTCCAGCTTGGCTGTGATGTAGTTTTCATCTGCCGGTGTTAGGTGAGAATAACTTTACTTATTCAATAGAAGTTAATGCAAGCGGATGATTTGCTTACACCTGCAGGACGAACACTGGAAGATAAACTGAGGCTATTGCTTCTCTTGGCTCGATATCTCGGCTACACTTGGTTCATGATTGCTTTCAGGAAAACACAAAGGCTGTGACTCTTAATGCTGCATGGTGAATAAATACAAAAAGTAACCATTTATTAACTACTAATCTATGTGCAGCAGTAGTACACATTGATGCTGCACAGAAATGGGGGGGGGGGGGGATTAATCCAGACTGAATTTCCTTTTTCTTTCCCCCGGTTGCTGTTTCCTCCCTAACATTCTCTGTCTTCTCTATCTTGTCTGTCTGCATCATCTTCTCAGCGCTTTTCTTTTATCTCTTTTTTCACCCGTTCCCTCTCTAGTACGTTACGTACCAACTTCTCCACAGGAAGCCAATAATCCTTATCCCAGTTGTCAGAAAATAAACCCTTTATAGCAAAAAGATACAGCCAGAGTGAGAAAAAAAATTAAAATAACGTACATTAAGTTTTCTCATTTTCCAGATTAGGTCATCTCTGGAATTAAATAAGGACGGTAGAAGGAGCGATCTTCAGAGGAGAGCTTTGCACTTCTTGGTTTTGAATACTCATCTCGGGGACGGAGGAGATGTTAAACCGATAATATTTCTGAGGGTGCAATTTTCAGCGTGAGGAAGGAAAGCGTTGGAGGTTTTTTTCACGGGTGAAAGCGAAGGTGGAGATGATAGCTGCGGAGCAGGACTCGAGGGAAATCCTTGTCCCGAAATAGCCCGGTAGTTTGGATAGCTTGTTTACACTCCGACACCCCAATTTGGGCACGGTGGCGGCGGCAGGAGATAGGCCAGACCAGGCCTGCTGCTGATAGCCAGACAATAATAGACACCGGCAGCAAACAGGCGGACCTCAATTACATCGCTTCAAAGAGGGTGTGAATGGGGGACGGCGGGTGGATGTTGATATGGGCTAATTGTGTGTGTTTGTGTGTGTCTGTCTGTGTGTGTCCACCAAAATTGCATCCTACCACTGCTGTATTTGAGACACATCGGTCCAGAATTGGATCAGATACCTGTGCGGTCGTAGCTGTCTATAAATTAACACCACCAGTGGCCACCTCAACAGCGCACGTATGGAGGTCTAGGAGCGCCGATATTCAAATTAAATAATTTAATCAACATCTCTCGTTTCCCCGCTTTCAAAATAGGCGACGATGGCCACAATTGAAATTAACATTAAATCTCGCCTGTAATGTAAAACGGAACGGCCACAATTATCATTTTGCAAAGTATAATAAACGCCACAAACTAGACTTTTAAGTATGATTTTTTTAATCATGTCCTTAATTTGGCTAATCTTTCAATGAAAATGGAAGTGAGTCTGCAGCCACGCCGGCGGGTCCACGAGGCTTTGATCTCATGCTAACATGCTCAAGATGGAACAGTCAGCCGTTCATCAAGTGTGCAGTTTACCGTATTCACCATTCATCACGTTGTGTGCTCTTTTTTTTTTTTTTTGCGTAGAGCAGAGGCAGATGGCCTCATCACTCAGTTATTACAAATCTTCCTGAGGGGGACATGAATGTGTGTGTGTGTGTGTGTGTGTGTGACTACTTTCCATCCAATAGAAAAGTCCATTGGACTTCATAAGAAACTGTATGTTTGAAACTGGACCACCAATACTAGTACAATCCTTCCTCCACTCCACAACTTAAAAAAAGCATAGTTACTGCCAAAATCCAAAATCAAAATGATGATGGAATCAAACTTCAAAAATAAAAAGAGAAATTAAATACAAGTTACTTTAAAAAAATTTGATTAAGCTATTTTATTTTAATAATGGCAGCCCTGGACATCTCCAGGCGGCTGGTACCGACAGTGAATGCGAAGGGAAGAAGGTTTTAAAAGGCAATGTAGGTTAAATCAAACGATAAATACAAAGTATAACCAGCAGACTCCACTCAAATCCCCATCACGAGCACGGCCTCTAGTGGGCCGCTGCGTTTGAACTATTTGGAACCATTTGTCCATTTGAAAGCTCGTGGATCAACTCTGGATAGCGTACAATCAGAGGGCACGAGGAAGAGACGTTACAGACATCTGTTTTTTAAAAGGCCACCACTTCCCAGAGTGTTCTGGCCTCACCTTAAGAGCCTGAGTCATGCAAACAGAGTTGATCCCCCCCCCCCTTTATTAGTTCTCATCCGGATGGATTTATTTGGCTGTGCCGGTGCCTCCCCAAAAAGAATTAAATTAAAAAAACAGCACTCAAACCCCTTTTGCTTCATCTCTATTCTCCAGCCAGATAAAATAAAGACTGAGAGAGGGAGTTTTTCTTTGCAGCACTGGAATAGCGCTCTTACCCCGAGGCTAGAATAAAACAAAGTGGAGGGAGGTGAGCGTTCAATCTGAGCTTTTGACGCGGAGTCTGCTTTGAAAAAGAAATACAGAAACATGAAGAGAAGGACACACAGTCACTCACTGGCCCGGTTAGGTTCAGCAGAAAGGGCGTCATGCAGGAGGCAGGCGAGAGGACTTCCAGATGATGCGACACATTCTCCGGCAGCCATGTTGGAGGTCCTCTGATTTTGGCAAACATGACTCTGCAGCTCTGATGTGGTCACTCGACTTTCAAAAAACACCCGCCATGCATTTCCATTGAAGCCCTGTTGGTGTTGAGCCACGCCGGGTCACGAGAGGCTTTAAGATTTTAATTGTCCCATCAGAGAAGATGCTTTCTGTCATTATGTAGACGCGTCGGGTTATGGACAGTTTTAAGTTTTAATCATTTGAACATTACTATTACCCAGAAGCCCCAACGGTTGTCGAAACTGGGAACAGAGCGGCAACATCTGTTCAAAGTTGACCCGGACCATGTGTTGGGCAAGTTACTCAGAAAGTGTAAAGCTATTTAAATACATGAGGCCATGAGATCATATTTCTTTAACTATTACATGGCTATCATATTACTCCTTACTGCCCAACACTGACGCAGTGGATTGATTCAAACTGATTATTATATTATCAGGTTTCTACAAGGAGTAATATTTAGCTTCTGATTGCTTTGCTTTAAGCTCTGTGATAGAATATTCCCCATAATGCTCAATTCACCGTACAAAGGCATGCACATTTGTCTTTTTTCTTTATCAAAGAACCAGATATCTTCCAACACAGTTACTCATCTTTTGGAAGCCAGCTGACATCGTCTAAGCTGAAACACTAACTGTACCTTCACTTCCAACACTCTATTGAATTGGCTTGGCAGCAAAACATTCAGCAGTGTAAAATCTCAAAACCTCTGTGACTATAATTGAAACTATTTGCATGGCGCAATATCAATCACGGCAAATTAGAAAATACAGCAGTTCTTTTTTGTTGTTTCTTGTTTGCTAATTTGGGTGGACCAGCAACAAGCATGAGTTGGAGTTGTGTTTGATAAATGGTCTAGTTTTGTTAATCAGCCAATGGGCGAAGCCCGCACAGGGCCTCGACACTCTTTTGAGTTATTCCGCTACTATTGCACACTCGACTATTAATGGTGGGTGTACGGCCTCCAGCTGTGGCTCCTGAGAGATCTGACACATGACAAGGGAAGGGCGAGGAGAACGGGTGGAGGGGGGGGGGGGGGGGGGGGCAGAGCTGCAGTGCTTTTACATACCCCGGAGTCTACGGGCAGCTGGATAAGGCTCAGCTGGACATGCACGTCCTCCCGCTTGGACACTTCCTATAGTGGAAGTGATCATTTGCAGCCGGACGGGAGAGGGAGGCGCACGGAGGAAAAGAGGCACAGAGGTGAGAGAGGCGGAACCACAGCAGTAGACAAGAGCAGAAGGAGAGAGTTAAAGGGACATTCAGCCTGTTGTGACCACTCGGACTTCACCGTGCAGCAACCTTCAGGACCCGAGTCCTGAATCACAGTCGTATTTCAGCGACTCGACTACAGGTCGAAAGCAGGAAGGAGTCAAGACAGCCCAAGTCCAGAGGTGAAGAGCGCGGCCATGTTTTCACCTCCGTTCCGGACGCAATACGCTCCCGGATGCATTCCTGTGCGGCTGAGCCGACGCGTTCACATGTGTGTGTGTGTGTGTGTGTGTGAAATGTATTGTTTACTGTCAGGGTGAGAGGTGCAATTTAAAAAAAAAAGAATATAAAGAATAAAAGATGTGAAGAGCAGCTTTTGTCTCTTGGATGTCAAATAGGTCTCCGTAAAGAAACACTGCACTCTGTGCGGCGGATATTGGATTCTGTCACACACACACACACACACACACACACACACACACACACACACACACACGGTCACAACACGAACAGAGAGACGTAGACAACAGGGAGTATGGAGGCGATGAAGATGATGGAGGAAGGAGTTAAATTGAAAAAAATAACAGCAGGCAAAAGAGGATTTATAACAAAACCAAACCATGATTTCCCCTCTGCCTTTACGTCCAAAGCAATATGGGCATATTGGAAGTGATACATGCCGGTGTGTCTTGGCCGCACATCTCTCCTGGCTTGGTTCACGCCATTCAAACAGCCCGTTACCCTAGCAACCCTGACGCAGGGAAAGTTTGGCTGACTAAAAATAAACGGAGTGTTTGCAAAAAAAAAAAAGGAAGAAAAAGGGAAGAAGAATAGAGAAAAAAAAAAGGAAGTTAAGTTGAAAAAGGAGATGGAGAATTGAACCGACATCTCTGTGATGAAACAGAAGAAAGGGGGGGGGGGCAACAATATACCTTAGGGGGTTTCTACATTTGCTTTAATTTGTATGAGAGTCTGTATGTGTATGCGTTTGAAGATTTCACAGGCAGGTAGGCGTGGGGAGGATTCTTAAAAATAAAACAAGAAAGCAGCTGCAGTTGGAAACGAAACAATATGATAGACAGATGAGGACCGCAAAAGTAATTTTTCATGGCTGGAAAGCCAAAAAAACAACGAGCTGAAAGACGCAAAAAGAAACACTTTTGACTTGTTTGCCACTAATGTCGTCCTGTAACCACAGCGCTGCGTATGTTACCCAGTGTTTAAAACATGGCTCGAATCAGGACTCTGTGGAATGTGGGGAATAATGCGCTAAGCGGCAGCTAACAATGTAAGAGTTATATACGACAGAGGCAAAGTCCCGCCCCTTCCCAGTTGACCACATCGGGCCTTTATTTTGGAGAGAAAATCTATGGTAGTCAACGGCGAGAGACAAATGTGTTATTGACCCCGTTGGAACTGTGCCAATTTGTTTGCCGTCAACCCGAAAGTTGCGCAAATGACTTCATTCTTTATTTGGCGCTGCGAGGCCTGTGTGTTTCGTACTGGGATGGACTCAAACGAGCAAAGTCCTTTTGCATAGCTGCAGCTTGTAAAGCGAGTTTAACTTAATTTTATAATTTTTTTTCACACAGTGAAATGTGCCACGGTAAGGACCATGTTGGAGCTGGTGGTACACCGGGCGAGACGAGAGTTCACCGAGCGGTTTCACACTAAACCAAATGATACTTCGACAAGCTGCAACTTTCTTGACTTTCTTGTCTGTTTGAGGTTGCTATAAAAAAACGACATTTTTCTTTTTGCTAATTACAATTTTAACCAAATGAGAACACAAGTCACAAACCAAGCAAGGCCTAATTTCGATGTCAGTTGGACTTTAAAAAGTAATCAGAAACGCATTAATTCCAGTCTTGGCCTGCGTGTAAAGCCTTCATCTTAAGCGGCTTTGGTCATTGTCTCCCACCTCTCATATCGTTCCATTCACCATTGCAATGCACTTGATATTTGTACAGCAGATGAGCACAATAGGAGGAGAAGCCCATTCAAATTAATCCATATTTGATGAGGCTGTCAAGCTCTCGCCCCGCCACCCATCGTCTATTCTCTCTCCGCTTCGCCCAAGAGCCAACATGCTCTGGAGATCAAAGCAGAGGTGCCGACACCCCATAAAGAAAGAAAGAGAGGGGCAGACAAGTAGACAGCAAGAGATAGGCTGAACACACGTGTGATTTACAGCTGAAAAGCAAAGAGAGTTCGCTCAATGAGTTTTTCAGCTTCTTCGTTCAGGGAAACATTTTCTTCTCTCAAGCTGCCGTCTGTGAACTATATCAGTTCCTTACCCTTTCCTGTCTACGAGAAGAATCCAAAACACAGTGAGGTGGTGGAGAACAGATCCCTTTTCGCTGTGTGACACAAGAAGAGTTGTACTGAAGGTGGGTGGGGGAGATCAAGAGGAGCCTGAAAAGGAGTCATCCGAGCATGAGACTGATGAAACGAGGGATGTGGGATGATGCGCCGTCTACTCTCGCCGACATAGTTTTCTCATGACGGGCTTTATGGCATGACTTGTATTGGCAAATAAGCAGCGACAATAATGAGCACGACTGCTGAGATAGCAGGGGAAAGAGTGGGAGGAGAAGAGGCTGACAGCGAGGTGAAGGTGAAGATGAAGATGAGAAGGGGGAGGGGGGGGGGGGGGAGGAGGGGGGTGATGGGTGGAATGAAACACTGCAACATGTGTGTTCTCGCGTCCTCCCGTAGCCCGCCGCAGAGAGCGCAAGAAAGGGTACAGGTTAATGCCGACAGTACATGAGTTGGTTGTGTGTGTGTGTGTGTGTGTGTGTGTGTGGGCGCGAACATCCACCCATTAGTGTCATGTCTGCCTGCATTAAGAAATATGCAATGCATTGAGTAGTTTCGCCTCAAAACAGGGGTGGAATGATGATGAGAATACTTTCCATGGCCTCTTTCACCTCTCGACAGAAATACGTTGCGTTAAAGCAAGCCGGGTTTACGGTGCACGATTCAACAAGTTGACCTGCGTTTTTTAAAAAGGAGACAACTCATGTCGTGACCCCGGTGGCAGATGCCTCGGCCGATGCTTTCAGATCAAGACAGAACGGCCAGACCAGCAACACTGTACCTCGGTCTGGAAACCCTCCACCAAGATGGCCACCAGCAAGTTGAAGAGGACATAGTTGCCAAAGGTCATGAGCGCGATGAAGTAAAGGGCGGCCACGGGAGTGGTGGAGGCCATGCCGTTGTATAGCACCTTATTCCAGTCCTCCTGGGTCAGGATCTGGAGATGGAGGAGAGTACAAGTATTATTGGGGAAAAAGCACAGCAATTGTTCTTGTAGTTTAATGATATCGGTTTGATGAATATGCCGCTTGCTTAGCCTCGTCCCCCCTTAGAGACTGTTTCTACGCTTACTATGCAGAATTTGAGATTCTCTTGCCTCTTTTATTGTGGCTGTTTTGCATCTCTTTGTAGTCTATACTCATCTCTTTCTGTGGTTTTGTGTCTCTTTTTGGTCATGTGCGTTTCTTTGTGATCATTTGTGTCAATTTGTGTGTTTTGTTTGTCTCTTTTTTTCTAAGTCTCTTTGATGTAATCTTCTTTGTCGAAATGTTGTGTCACTTTGTCTCGTATGGGCATTTTGTGTCTCTTTGTAGTTGCTTTGATTCATTATGTCGTCTGTTTGTGGTCCCCTTGTCTCATTAGGTCATGTGTGTCTCTTTGTAGCTGTTCTGTGTCTCTTTGTGGTTGTTTTCTGCCCTTTAGCTGAAGCTAGCTAGCTAAGCTAACGACACAATGGGTGAAATACAGTGGATATGCAAGTTAGATACAGGCTTTATCAAAACGTATCGTCACTAAACTAATGTAGTTTGTTCTCTTAGATTACTCCCGTAGTAGTAAGCTAGTAAGGAAGTAAGCTAGTTAGCCGGACATGCTAACCTTTACGGTTTACGTTGGAGCACACTCTGTCATGTGTTCCTTCCACGTCTGCTCTTGTGTTTTCCGGTTTTAGACAAAGCTCAAATCTTATAATGCAGACGTACTGCCGTCGCTGTTCCTGCACAACAAACACATCCCGAAGTGCCTCGTTCGAGTCGCTCAGCGAGGACCCGACAACAAGCAGTTCCAGTGGAGCGGTTTGCCGAGCGGCCCGTCCTGTGATGCTTCAGTGGTCGTGTGGTGTCGGCCATCTGACTATTTCTATGTCAAGAACATAAACGCATTCTGTGCGACAGACTGCTGAGATGTTCACGATAATGTAGACTGGATCAGTGCAGCTACGTTAAACCCTCCATCATGAGAACGCGCTTGACAGTACAATCTTCTGTGCAGCGGGACATGCTGACACTGTACATCATCTCCGCTCAGATCTTTCACTGAATTATATATCGGTGCTATATTAAGGGTGATAAATACTATACGGTAGGATAGATGGATAATGGATGAATGGTCAGACCTGAGAGAAGGCCTTATCATTAATCCGAGGTTACAACAGGCAAGCGGCAAGTCTACTTAACCTATGGGATATTTGGAAATGGGAATTATATGGTGGAGGAAAATGAAGGGGCTAGATAAAGGCCAGACAGGGAGCGAGAGTGAAGAGGAATATTTGATTAGATATATTATATTTATTCAGGAGGAAATTGTCTTTTCAGCCTTTCGAACGGGGACAGCGCCGACGCCGCATGGAAGCTGTTGGTGGCTTGAGGGCACTTCAGCAGGTACAGTTTGATCACACAGATGGGGGGATGAAGTCGCATCGCTTCAGGTCACGCTGCTAAATCGCCACCTCACTGGGTCGGCCGTAACGCAGTGAAAACATGAGCGTTTCACCCGAGTAAAGGAAGGGAGGAAAAAGGGATTACATGCTCACCTGGAAGACGGTCACTATGGCCCAAAGGAGGGAGTCAAAGTTCTTCCTGTCCGGCTGAGTGTCTCCACTCTGCCCCTCGCATCCAAACTTGCAACCAAACAGATGCATCCCCAGGATACTGACGCAGGAGGAGGGAGGGCCAAAGGAGAAAACCAACAGGAAACAGAAGGGTAAATGTTTACTTCAGGCAAACCCCTCAGATGCAGTGCAAATAAACATAAATAAACATTCCGGAAGGACTTAGTTGGACTCCACCATACTGTTAATACCCGTTGCTTGCATGGCAGCTCAGTCACAAAAAGAAACGGAAGAATTCATTAGTTAGTTTTATTGCCCGCAAAAAGTAGCGACGGCGACAATAAACACCATACACGGTCAGTCAGGTATTGGTTCATAAACAGTTAGCCCATAATGCATTGTGGTAGTAATGCAAGGAAAGGGAGAGGGAGTGCAGTGGGTTTTGACCCAAGTTCAGCACCATGGAGAGCGTCACGAAACCATGCCAGTGACACCTTACTACACCCATTCAAACTAACAGAGATCAACGGCATCAGAAACAAAACAAACTATTTCCACCCAACTGAGAGGTGTTTATGCTACTTTGGAAATTAAAAGCGACAGTTCGACGATATTTGCCTCCTTTCCGAGGGTGAGATGGGGACGAGTACGGAAGAATCGAGCTCGGAGTTGATCAGCACATCTGAGCACGACGACTGGAAACGAGGTGGGAACGGCTTGCCCCGACTCCGTCCAGAGGTAACGCTCGAAACTCGTCACATCTCATGTGTTTTAATCTTTTGCAGTGGCAAAAAAAAAGTCCAGCGCTACATACAGCAACACGGCTAATCCTCCGTGGGTTTCTAATTATGAAACCAGCAGTCTTTTTTCTTCAGAAACACAGACACTGAAACTAACCTGTGGCCGAGGGATCAATGAGCAGGCCTCTGCGGTGTCAACCTGGCCACTCTTCACTCAAATCAAAGGCTGTTTATAGGTATGCATATCGAAGGCTCTTGGCACTCTGCGTGGCCTCGTCTACGTGCGGTCGGGTACACAAACATCCCGACGAGCTGCAGAAATGAAGCAGCGTGTGCTCAAGACACACCGAACACGCAGAGGACGCTGTTCGCTCCGTCAGCACCGTTGCACAGCCGCCGGAAACTCAGCAAATATTCAAGTCAAATATTTATGTTTATTTGTTAGTTTATGTGTTAGTTAATATGTTAATTACGCAACCCTGTAAGAACCTGTACCAGCGTTAGCTTTGAGTTCATTTACATCTGTATTCCCTGGGCAGGAAACATAGAACATCTCTCTTATTAAAATTGATATTGGAGTATAAAGAAATGCAATCATGTGACATATTATTAAATATTCACGATATACAACAACGATGAGATCTGGGACCCACTCTTTGGGTGATGCTTTAAAACAGAGTCTGGTGACAGTGTCAGTGGATTTGTTTTTGGTCACGGTCAATCAAATCTGATCAAACCCCACCCACAACGTCCGTATGAATTCAATTTGATCTGGTTTATCTGTTTCTTTGATGACGCCTATTCCTCATACATAATAAATGTGACGCAGGAGTACTTTAGATTTGAAGCGTAGCGTCGTGATGTTTTCTGTGTGTGAGCGTCCACACATTCTGTTGAGCTCAGCCAAAGGCCTAAGAAGGCAGGAGGAAGGGTTGCTGATGAAGGGAATCACTTAAGTCCCCCCCCCCCCTCTCCCATCGACTGGTCCCCCCCCACAGGTCTGTACTGATCACGGCTCCTCTCTGCTCCTTGCTTCCCATGTCGACACCACCATGTGCTGAGCTACCCATTTATTTTCATTCCACACCACTGTGCTCCAAATGAGTTTAATGGCCACCGATCGAACTCCCTTCAACTGGTTGTCGATGGCGACAGTTCACCCATCTTGTTCATACTATTGTGAGATCGACACACGTGTCATTTTTCGCAGGGGGGGAAGGGGGGAGTCCGACGGGGGACGCGAGGCCGCCCACTCCCCCATTTTGCCTACCTGAATATGAAAATGAAGAGCATGAGCAGCATGCAGAAGGTGGCCACGTTGTCCATGGTCTTCATCAGCACCACCAGCTGCCTCTGCAGGGCCGGCATGAAGCGGACCAGCTTCAGCACCCGCATCAGCCGGAAGGTCCTCAGCACCGACAGACCGCCGTGCTGCTGACCCACGATCTCCCACACACTGTCCAAAGAGAAGAGAGAGACACACACACACACACACACACACGCACACGTGTTCAACTCTATAATCAGATTGCATCTGCATTCATATGCAGAATAGCCGATGGGTTTTTGAGATTGCCTTCATTTTAGGTCAGCCAAAAGTCCTGACCCTTAATCCCGGATCTCCTCCCAGTTCAGGTGTCATGAAGAACCACTGTTTATACTGCATCCAGTTCCCCTATTTCTAAACATGTATTTGGGTAAATTCTGTTGGACTGAGAGCTAACATGACTGTATATTGTGTTTTTCTTGTATAACAATGGCTATGTTGGGGCCCTTATAGTTTATGTGTTGCCAGTGGCATTAATCTTTAAATAAACAGAAAGAGAGAGTCGGGAGCTCCGCGGCTCACCTGATGACCACGATGATGCCATCGAAGATGTTGTAGGGGTTCTTGATGTAGCCGAAGGGCCCGTAAACCAAAACCTTCAGCAGCATCTCCAGAGCGAACAGGCTGGTGAACACGATGTTGCTGATCTCCAGCGCGTTGGTCAACTCCTCGGGCTGGAGACGCAGAGACGGACACACAGAAGAGAGGAGGCACTTTTCAGGTGATTTCAGCTTGACTGACAGCACTTTGAACTCCTTCTGGGAGCGCATGTCTAATGAAAGGCGTTCATCTGAACACCACGACAACAAATAAGCCAATGGCTTCATACCATTCAAATATGACAAATCTGTCCTTTCACACTCATATACAATGCGCACACTCAACCTTTATCTCGCACCGGGACACACACACACACACACACACACACACACACACACACCGATCACAATGCCGCTGCTGAATGTGCCCGCACAAAGCTCATCAGAGAATTGGGCTGCCACTCACATCTAGATCAAACAACCAGCAGGAAAAAAACCCGGAAAAAACGGCGACAAGAGAAAAGCCCGAAAAAGATAAAAGGTGCGGCACATCCGAATATGACACGTTATGTAAATCGGGCATCTAATTATCGGGGAGGAGAAAAGGAGCCGATGGGGATGCTGTTGTGTGACACCAGTGGACAAGCCTCGCAAGGCCTTTCATCTCCATGTAATAAACTGTGTGTGTGTGTGTGTGTGTGTGTGTGTGTGTGTGTGTGAATAGAGGCGTCGTCGTCCCAGCAGAGCCATCATCCCCAGGATGCACCGGGAGGTAATGTAATGTAAACACAATGTGTGTCATTAGGCCTGTCCTGGTGGGCTGCCGCTAATCGGGACACACCGTGACGGTTTAAGCAGCGATTAGTCAACACAGAGCGTCGGGATGCACGAGCAGAAAGGAACACGGGGATTAACATTAAACCAATCAGGGCTGTGAAAGCGAGCTTTACAGCTACAACACACTAAATGAATCGCAAAATGGCCGCCACTCGCAGAACTTTTCAAAAAACACTGTGACCCTACTAGGTCCCTCACCACTGGGAATGTGTGCTCGGCGTAAGCAGTCAAAAGCAACAACTGTCGACGGAGAACTTCAATGGGAGCGTCCCGACAGCCAAGTCAACCCTCACAAGTCCTTGCTTAGTATTAAGTCATTGCTCCCCGAAGACTCCAACGCAACGGTGGGCCCACGAGGCAAAAATACAAAGTCCGAGATGTAACATTGCACCATAATTGAGAGCCTGAAGCTTCAAACTTCGCTGGCTGATGACAAATCACCGGCACTCTGAACAAGTCCTCAGACACCGAATGACCAAACGGGTTGCAACTGCCTTCCGAAATGACCCGCGCGACCTTTACGAAAAGGATTCACACGAGCTCTGAGCTCCGTGTTTCAGGTTTAAATTTGGGTGACTAAAAGTACCGTTGTACAGATTATGGCTATATAACCAGCAATGACTGTTGGGGGGGGGGGGGGGGGGGGGGGTCGTCATGTTAGCGTTAAGGATATTCTAGTCATCCTTGTGCTAAAAACTTCTCCGATAGGTTCTAACTCGTTATCCTGACTGTTGACTGAGAGGACAGACATTGAACAACGATGGGAAATAATCGTGGAATCAGATCCGTGGAGCTGCTTTGACACGAGCGACGAGTATTTCATCACGATGCTCGTGAGGCTGCTGGAACATGCAACACATGGGCAACGTCGGAAGGAGCGGAGTAGACGAACGGAGAAGACATCTGTCCCCTCCCACCTCCTCGTTAGAGAAAAGGAATTAAAGAAGAAGAGCCGCTTTGCCCCTGAAAGACCAGCTCCGGGTCTCCGTTTCATCTTCTTTGTCATCGCCCGTGTCGCTCATGTGTGTCTCTGCTTCACAGACACACAGATCTGTTCCTTTGATCCCCGATGCTTTTTTTTTTTTTACCGGCCATTCATTTGTGCGCTTCACGTGAACGCGTAGCGGTCGGCAAATCCTTCATGAACGCACACACGCAACACGCACGCTTACACAACTGCAACACACACGCTTACACACACGCAACACACACTCTTAAACACACGCAACACACACGCTTACACACACTTACACACTTACACACGCTTACACACACGCACCACACTCTTACACACATGCTTACACACACACTTACACACGCTTACACACACGCACCACACCCTCTTACACACATGCTTACACACACACTTACACACGCTTACACACACGCTTACACACACGCAACACACACTCTTAAACACACGCAACACACACGCTTACACACACTTACACACTTACACACGCTTACACACACGCACCACACCCTCTTACACACATGCTTACACACACACTTACACACGCTTACACACACGCTTACACACACTCTTAAACACATGCAACACACACGCTTACACACACTCTTACACACACGCAACACACACGCAACACACACTCTTAAACACACGCAACACACACGCACCACACCCTCTTACACACATGCTTACACACACACTTACACACACTTACACACACGCAACACACACGCAACACACACGCTTACACACACGCAACACACACGCAACACACACGCAACACACACGCTTACACACACGCTTACACAACTGCAACACACACGCTTACACACACACATACACACGCTTATACACACGCAACACACACTCTTAAACACACTTACACACACACTTACACACACTTACACACACACTTACACACGCTTACACACACGCAACACACACGCTTACACACGCTTACACACACGTTTACACACACGCAACACACACGCAACACAAACGCTTACACACACACGTACACACGCTTACACACATGCTTACACACAGACGGGCGTGCAGATTAAGGCATGTATGTCTCCCACTTGGGATGTTTGTGTGTGTGTTTCTTTAAAATGTATTCCGATGAATGCCCTCACACCAAAAGGCCACGCCGCGAGCTCCACTCCACACACTCCTCACCATGTATGTCACAGCCACGCCCCCACACAGCTTTATAGAATAGAAGGCCATTGATAAGCCAGAACCAGAAGTACAGTTTTTATGAGGTGATACTTGGACTGTAGACACCTGGCCTTGAGAGTCCAGGTCATTACCCCCACAGCTTTCTGCTCTGCTATTGTTCCAGCTCGTGTATTAGACATTCCTCAGGCATCAATGTGAGATTACAGCGAGGGAACGGGGCCGTAAAAGAAGGCCCTTTTTTTTTTGCATTTAGGAACCCCCATAAAAAAAAGCCGTTGGCTTATCAAACAAGCGGAATGACCAAAATTGGCAAACTGCAGCCACTGAGGAGAGAGAGAGAGAGAGAGAGAGAGAGAGAGAGAGAGAGACGCCCTTTGCCCGCCACTGCCTGTGTCCGGGGTAATGAGGCGTTGGCAGCACTAGGAGGTAACGTGTGTTAGACAAGGAAGAGTGTAATCTGGTTAGCGCTATGCAACGTCACCTAATCTGATGTGATCTCATCTAAACGGGATGCTGCGCTCTGCTACGCCCCGGACTGGAGACGATCTGTGTGTGTGTGTGAGAGTGTGTTTGCTTAATCAAGTGGTTCACCAAAGGCGTGCCACAGAAGAGGGCATTTCAAGCATGAAAATGGTGAATTAGACACTCACAATTACGGGCGCTTGCTTGTGATTGGAGCACTGCGGCGATGTCGTCTCAGGGGCTGAATGATCTGAGAGTCTGCACCAACTCTACACAGAGATATCGCTAATTATAATAATACGGAATGTGTCCGGTTTTCCACGAGGGTCAACTTTAGGGCCCCTGCTGTTTTAGCGCCATGCATTCTCTCTTTAATGGAGCTGTAGTTCACATTCTGGATATTAATATAGCAGTTGTCTATGTAAAGGTGCAGTGGAGAGGAGAGTGTGTGTGTGTGTGTGTGTGTGTGTGTGTTGTTAACCGAGCTTCTGATTGCTTTGTTGACACGTGGTTTTTGTTGCACGTGCCCCCCCCCCCCCCCCCCCCCCCCCCCCCCCCCCCCCCCCCCCCCCCCCCCCCCCCCCCCCCCCCCCCCCCCCCCCCCCCCCCCCCCCCCCCCCCCCCTGCTCTGCAGATGCTCTTTCTCACACAGCGACCGCGGCCGACAGCGTTCGATTCGTCGCTGAGCCGTTGGCCCCGCCCTCCGGTTCCTCTTTTAGGCGAACACTGTTCGCTGTGTCAGCACTTTGGATCCCCGTTCTGCACCGCGAGCACATTTAGATGTGCCGATGAGAGGCAATCGAAATGCTCCCAATCTCGGATCTAGTTCCCTTTTTAATTACTATTTATTTGCATGTTGAACACGACACACGAGTCTCCAAACTATTTTAATTTAACGTCCGACAGCCTGCTCATGTTGATTTATACTATATCTAAATGGATTACCTTTAAATAGACTTTTCTCAACGTAAAGTAAACTTTAGGAACTAACTCAGGTAAAAAAAACATTCAATGTTTCTGCAGTTTAAATGCTTTTTGGTTGAACCGGATAGTGTTTATTTATTTTTTCTTATTTTCTGATTTATGATTTGTCCACACATTCCCTGTTAAAAAGTTCTGCCCATTTCAAAATGTTCCCACATCTACTGCAGGTTGTCCAACAATACATTGTCCCTCTCTCTTTAATGATTATGTGTGCATATTGACAGCCATACAAAATAGCTGAATGCAAAGAGACAGAGCGAGAGAGGAGAACTGGCTAAATAGAGGCAGAATGTCATTTGACATCTCACTAAACCAGGAAATAACTGAATGCATACATTTGACCACCTCATTGATTCTCACTTTTTTCTTTGCATCCACGGCTAGAAAAAAAAGCCCTCCCTCCATAAACCGGGATTAGCAGCCGTTGTTTTTTTTTTTGCCGTCCACGTTTCACCATCGTACAAATTGGAGAAAAAAAAATCACTTTAGTTCGGCCTGTTTTCAGATGCCAAGTCTGCATTCTTCAGGCAGGACAGGATAAAAGCTTGTCTCTGACGCATATCAAAAAAGGGGTTTGGCAAGGGGTGTGTGTGTGTGTGTGTGTGTGTGTAATAAAGCATCAGAATGCATCAAGAGACCTTTAAACACAGACGGCTGTACATTAAGACGATAACCTATGGAAATTACAATCACCTTTGGCTAATGATAATCTCATTCCTCGCAATAACTGAACTAATCCTACCTTTACAAATTCAAATGCCAGGGCGATTTTAATTTAAAGGGGGCCCCGAACTTCAGGAATATAACCAGACATTCAATTAAACCCTAACGACCTCAGTTATGTCTATCTGTTCCACGTAGCTTCAGGAGAGAATTTCTATCAAATCCAGTGCTTTGGTTAATGCACCAATGCGTACAAAATAATAATGGCATCCATCAGCTGTGATTTGTGATTTGTGATTTATGATTTATAACGCGGCTCCAAGGACAAAAGGGTTAGCGCTTCACCTCGGCTGCTGGGTTCATACAATCTACATTTACAGTCGTCAGTTATTAGAGTACTATTATTAATTATTAAGTCCTATCTAACAGCAGAGCAAGAACAACCAAAAGTTCTTTAACCGGTCGAGATAAAAGTGATGTCTTCATACGAGGAATCTATCTTTAACATCGCAATACATTGCTGTGTTTGTGCCACTAACTCTTGGACCCCCGAAGCTTTTTTCAGAGTGATCCTTCCAACCATCAACTTGAAAGAGAAAGTGCATGGAGCGTATCAATGTGTTCACAGTGATACGCCTCATGCACTGGCTTTTAAGGTCGATAAAGTCAAGCCTGCCGCCTGAGGGAAGCTTTGTGCTCACGTGGTCAATATTCATGTCGGTGCTAAAAGGCTTCCGCTACGACAGCGCCAGCGATTCCCAAAACAGGAACCGTGCGTTTCCCCACGTCTGCCCCATGACGCGCCCGTCTTCACTTTACGCCTCTTGACTTCTCCTCAAGCTATTTTGGCATCGGGGCGGACGTTCGGCGGAGACACCGGCTGGAGACGCTGGGAAGACGACTGGCCATGCAGACGGAGGGGGGAAGTTCCTTATGTAAAGTGAGACGGAGTGAGAGAGAGAGAGAGAGAAAGAGAGAGAGACGGGTTGACCTTCCCGAGTAAACAGACTACTGGGTTGTGTCACATAGTTGGCCGGGACACAACTATTCCATCAGCTCCGCCTTAAATGGTAACGCTCTTAAACTGCGCGGAGAGATAAAGCAGACGCCCTCTCCTCGCTCGTCCGGACCCGTCCGCCTGCACTCTCCCAGCCATTACCCCCTCTTTCCCATCACCTCCTCCTCCTTACACTCTGTCAACCGTATCCAACACTCCATTTAATCATCTCTTTATCCCTGCGTACCCCCCCCCCCCCCCCCCTCCCCATGTCACGCACACATTTTAGATTTGCTGCACTTCTTCCCGCTGCCCTCGACGTTCCCTCCGAGCAGCAAAGTGTGTGCGTGTGTGTGTGTGTGTGTGTGTGTGTGTGTGTGTGTGTGTGTGTGTGTGTGTGTGCTTTTAGGAGATAGGCAGCAGGCAGGGAGGCTCCGCTGTGTGTCATGGACAGCGATGGTTTTGGGGCCCCCGTCACTCTGTCTGAGTTGCGGGGTAACAACATGTCTGTGTTCGAGGGACACAAGTGTGGATATTTGATGTACTCAAGAGGCCGCTTTATATCTCAGGAGACGTGTGTGTGTGTGTGTGTGTGTGTGTGAGTGTGTTACAGACTCATGGTCCCAGCACACTGAGATAAAGAGTCATTATTCAGTACTTTTGGAGCGGAGCCATGGAGAAGTATTAGAGTTGCACTTCAATCACAATAAAGAGACGACATTCTGTCTAACAATAAATGATAAATCAATGACGATAATAATAATAAAAAACATTAAAGGGCGGGTCCATCCTTTTTTCTGAGGTTATTATATAATCCTGTAGCTCCCTGTAGGTGTTCCTTATATATTTATCTGTATGCTTTCCCAATCCCTAAAGATGTTTTCCCATGTGACCTGACATAGTTTTCCCATGTGACCTGATGTAGTTTTCCCATGTGACCTGACGTAGGTCACCTGCGGGATGTGTGTGGGTGTGTATACACACACACGTCACGTTTCTGTCAACCTGGTTTCAGTGTAAGTCTTATAGTCTCTTTAGCTGCGTAATGTTCTATAAAGAAAATGGACTAAAATGAATGAATACTGTGACCTTCTTGACAAATTGACAACCTATCCTCTTCTGTCAGATACACACATCGATATATTCAGCATCATTCATGATTAATAAGTACATCACGTGTGATCCTTGCCAGCCGAGACGTGGAAGTGTGTTAGTTGTTAGTGTGTCTGTTCCCCACTTTCCTCTCCCCATCAATTACTCATCGGGGTGGATGGTTAATCTTGTCAAATTCTCTTTAAGGTCCCAGTCAGATCTCCACAATTCAATTTGCAGCTGAATGATAAATAATGCCAGCTCTGCCGCGTGTGCGTCATCCATTCACAGAGCAGGGGGCCCAGGGAGGGCTGGTAAACGGGTCAACTTGATCGAAAAGCCGTCAACAGACGTCTCAACACAGCTGAACCACAATTTCTTAAAACTTTAAGATCGAGCGGATGAAAGAGCGTAGTGTGCGGATTCAGAATTACGGCCACGATTACGGCGTCTTTGATACATCAGACTTGCCTCGGGCAACAGGAAGGACGACCTATGTCGGGACACGGCACGCTCAATAACGAATATTTGCAGACCAGAGTTCAACAGTAAAATTGTGTCTATTCATAATGATTAGATGTTGAAAAGTGAGGAGCAACATAGAAGATGTGAAAAGAGAGCCAAGAGGCATGCTGATGTTGCCATACTGCTGCTGCTGGCATGGATACAGGCACCGGTTGTAATTTTGCAAACTACGCAGTTAATGTAAAATAATATCTCTATAAAATATTACTCTGCTCCTCCTCTCCATTTATGTAAAACCAGATGTGTGTGGCAGGTTTGCAAAATTGGAAACACTCAGGTCTCGGATAAGTCTTCCCTTTTTGCAAAAATAGTTTTAACGAAACAGTTTTAACGAAACAGTTTTTTAGTAAGGTATTAACTTATTAAGTGCATATAGGCATATATGATGAAAGATTGTGTGTGTTAATATGGACCCCTCCCCCCCCCCCACCCCCCGAATCGCAAATATAGATTCAATATCCCAGTCCGTCTCTCTGTTACATTACAAATGATGGGCAGAAGTTTTGAGGAAGGCCTGTAGCTCGTAGTCTGTGAATCTCACTTTGACTTTTCTCTCTCTGCCATTGTTCTGTGTTCTTGGCCAAAGGCAGCATTGTATACTTAGCAGACTTCCTGTGGTGTTTCAGTACCAACAGCTTTTTGGTGTTAAAGTGTACCAGCGCACTTTGGAGGGATCGCCTCCAACATTTGACCAAGGTTATCCATTCTTTGCTTTGGGAACACAATTTGAACTGTCCCCCCCCCCCCCCTCACACCAAGTAAGTCAGTCTCATCCTCATTCTTAAAGTGGGAGTTGCACGAGGTAGAAACTCAAAAACACAAGCTCCATCAGAAAACTTGGCTAAAGGATGTATGGGAAATTGAAACCCAGCCTCTCCTCCATGTGGACGGAGTTACAGAGACAAACAGAGGCTTAGTGATGCTCATGTCTTTGGATGTCGATGAGCTTGCAATCAATGAAGCGTCTCAGTAAAGTTTTCAGCAGCCTGTCTGGAGACTGGATGGATCCATGTTACCCAAACTAGGAAAGAGCACTTTAAAGAGAGAGAGAGAGAGAGAGAGAGAGAGACTTAAGAGGTAAAAGAACAGAGAATGTCAAATGAGACAAAGGTGAAAAAGGGAACGAGGAAAACGAAAAGGGGAAGAAGTAGGAGAAGGAGGATAGAAGGGAGAAGAGGAAGTAGACAACGTAAGGAGAGAGAAAAGGGAGAAGAAGGAACAGAATCACAATAAAAGGTAGGAAGGAGAAAAAAAATGAAAGGCGGGGATGAGGAGAAGGGCCAGGAAAAGTAAGGAATAAAAAAGACTGCAACGCTATAAAACCTGCTGAGGATGGCATCTGGATATGTTTATAGGCACTGGGTCAGGGACCGAAAGTAACCCCAGAAAACCCGGCCAGGCATCATGCTCCTTCTAGACACCTACACGCAAACAAACACAACACACGTGTCACTTAACTCGCGTTACATAACTTTACGCAGCACATGCCAAAAGTACAAAAAAAATAGCCTCAAACACAACACACACTCTGCCTCTGATTGTCTGTACTCTTTTCCTCCGTTGGTGGGCTTTGAAGGTTCAGGAAGGATGAGAGGGATCTTTGAAGGTTAGACTAAGAATATTAAGGTAAGCCAATCAGAGCTTGAGTAGGTGTATGTGTATATTCGGATCAATGAGCATTCGGAACGATGGCCGTGTGTTTTCATCATAACAGGCTGTGGGCTGTTGGTCCAATGGGAGATTATTTTCGCACTATTGGGGTTTCTGGAATAACGGGCAGTCGTATCTATGGCCTGGCACTGTCAGGTGGAAGAACATTTGAGACAAGGGGTTCATATCTTGTGTCTCGCATGTTACTTGGTGTAGGTAACTAAAACTCCTGGCTATGGTTGGATAAAGATTTAAGTTAAGAAGCCAATGGGTCAGGTTTTGAGCATTGACTTTTTCAATCGTTAATCAACATCCAAATCTTTCCCAAACTGTGCCCACTTGCTTTGAGTTGCTTAAAGATAACTGTAAAAACATGTTATCAAGTTGTAAGACGAAAACACGGACCGAATAATGCTGTGGTAGTGACCTGTCAATCACATGGTAGCCCCGCCCTAAAGATTACCCTGATTTATTGTCTGTTTCAGTCTGAATGGGACCATAATTCATTAAATGAGCATCACGCTGGATTGAAAAAGACTTGAAACTAGATATTGAGCACACAAACTCACGTTTACTGAAGTAATTAAACGAGTGATAAGTAGAGTCGTTTTCTCATAGACGTTTATACAATCAGACGTCTTTTTTTAAACAAAGGCATCGCCCCCTGATGGCCATTAGAAAGAAGGCCAGTTTTAGACACTTGGGCATTGGCTTCGGATACAGGATTGCTTGTTAATATCAAGTCTAAATAAGTGGGAATACGAAAAAAATTAAAGAAATAAAACATCTCACTAAATCACCCCTGTTCCTGTCTCTCTCTCACTCTCTGTATCCTCTGTCTCTCCTACTCTCTCATTTCCGTTTTCTCTCTCACATGGTTGTCAATATGCACGTATAAACAACCGAATTAGGAAAAATGCAATCTGTAAATTGAACTAATACCTTCCTCCAGTCCTTCATTAAGTCTCATCAGTCAGCCGGTTCCCACCATGTAGCACCACCCAGCATCTTCACTCAACTCCACACTTCTCTTAACGTGACAATCGGAAACACAACATACACTGACCTGCTCATGGAACTCGATCCCCATGCTCAGCGTATTGATCAGAATGGCGATCATAATCCCTCGTCCGAAGTACTTGCTGTCCACGATCTTCCTGAACGTGTCGCACACGAGCCTCCAGAAGTGCACCACCTTCGCTGCCGCTTTCCCCAGACTGCAGCGCTGCTTCTTGGGCTGCCGGCTGTCTCTCCTGTCCTTGTGGTGGAGGTCCTGGGTGAACTCGTATATGCCATCGCTGTCGGAGTCCCCGGGGGTCTCGTTGCCCTCCGACTCGTTGGCCAGGGCCTTGGCGCAGTAGGGGCAACTCTCAGGGGCCAATGTCATCGCGGCCGTGTACATGGCACTGCTGGTGCTGCTGAGGTCACGGGCCGACAGCTGGCAGGAGAGCTGGGCTGCAGCCCAGTGAGAAAAAGGTCAGGTGGAGAAACTGAGGCGAAGAGCGGAGAACCGCAGTGAAATCAGAGTGATTGACTGATAAATATCACAGGATTAAGTGGTTTAGACAAATTGACAAGTCCGATGAAATAGATCTGTCGTGAACAACAACCTTTTTGAACAGTGTGTATCAGAGGGAGTGTGCGTGTGGTGGGCAGTGTGTGCTATGAGTAATGCCTTGTGTCTGCGGCCAGACTGGCTGGACGCCAGCTTTTCCACCGTCTGTACAACCTGAACAGACCTGGCCTGACTTGTTTTGCTAAGCCAAGACGGAGCTGGCTGCGAGCTTTGACATAAGAGATTCACATTTATTGACTCTAATTAGCACTATTTCTGTCGCTCATCAAAAAGGTAAAAGATCCAACTCTGGACAGTGTTAAAGTTTGAGGCTTAATCACAACAAAACCACAATGGATGATTGCAGAAGAAGGAACACTTCCAGTGCCGTGTCATTGAACAGTGAGTCTACCTGCAGGAGTGTGCGTTTCCACCAGGCTTGATGGCCGTCTCTCCAGGGACATGGGTGGGATGTTCAGGTTGAAGCTGATGTTGGTCAGAGTGCCGGCGGCAGCACTCCCTCGTCGGGTCTGCAGAGTGGGGTAGTTCTTCGGCCCTGGAGCAGCAAAAGGTACAGAGTTCCTCTTCATTGCGCGAGACACGGGAGCTGAGCCAAAGGAGGAGGGGCCTGGTGTCGGACCCGTGTTTGTGGGCGAGGGGCCGCAGCGGAGAGTTTCTGTGTGGAATCCACTGCGAACTGAAGATGCATTGGCAGCTCCCTCAGAAAGTTGGGACAAAACCGCCAGGTTTGTGTCGGAGCAGGCTGCTGTCATCGGAGGCGGCGCTGCTAAAGCGAGATGCCCGGTGCCAGTGGTTGCCACGAGGGCCCCTCCGTTGTTGTTATGTTCACCGGCCTCGAAATCCTGACCCTCCATACACCGTGTGCCCCCTGCGCCCCTCACGCTGCCATTACCCAGGTGGTAGTGGTGGTGATGGTGGTGGTGGTGGCGCGCCATTTGATGAACCGACACAGATCCCTGCCTGGAGGACTTCCTCCTCCTTCTCTGGCTGCGTTGGGGCTCCGTGGGCGGGGGCGAGGCGGCAATATTGAAGCCGGCGCGGCGGGCCAACAGCCTGAAGATCCGGGCCGCTTGTCTGGCCCCCTTGTTGACGATGTGAACCAGGTACTTGAGCAGCTCGTCGTAGCAGGAGCCCGGCTCGGAGAGGGAGGCTAGGGTGCTGGCGTTGGACATGAAGCGCACCCGTTGCTCCTTCATCAGCTGACTCTCCCTCTGCTTGGTCTCCGAGAACTGCGTGGCGATGACCACCAGGCACAGGTTGATCATGAAGAATGAGCCAATCTGAGGACGAGGAGGGGGTGGGCGACATTGTTATTCAAGCACTCGCACGCAGCTGACCCACTTGTTCAATCATCATCGGACACACACACACACATATACACACATCTGGTGGCCCCGAGAAGTGACACTTACAATGATGAGTAGGATGAAGTAGATGAAGTTGTAGAAGGAGTGTGCATCCATCACAAAGTACATGATGTCCACCCAGCCCTCCAGAGTGATCACCTGTTGAGGACCACAGGCAGAGGACAGGAATATAGAGGGACAAGGAAGAAGAAAATAAAACAGGTGTCCGACAACTCAAACAAGGATTAGAAATAAAAATAGGAACACAAAGAGACGGAGTGTTCCAAGAGTCAGCAGAAGACTAATCCACAACATTTCTCTGGTGTGCTTTACCACACGCAGAGCAGCAGCCAGACCTTTGGGGGAACTCATCTCCAAGCTGGCTCTGGTCGAATGGACTCTCCAAAAGAAGGCCTTATGGACGATGTGGAGATAGCACGCAAATAGTGTGGGAGAAAAGTGCTGTGGCTGTGGAGACCTGCCAAGCCTGATATTTCTTCGATACACCAGCCACAATTAGCCCCCCCCCTCCCGCCCCCCTAATCATACCTCTTTGTCTCCATCTTGTATTACAGTAGCCAGACGCTACTGTATGTGCCTCATGGCAAAGTCTTTCTCGCAAACGGAATCCTTTTCCCCGTCCGGTGCAAACGGCCGTTTTACCTGAAAGATGGCGATCCACGCGTAGCAGATGTTGTCGAAGTTGATGGCTCCCTTGAAGGGGTTGACCAGACCAGCGGTGCAGTTGTTGTAGTACTGGTTCCAGTTGACGCAGGTGGTGTTGTCGGTGCTGTTGTAAAAGTCCGAGCTCAGGGTGCACTGCAGGCCTCCTTCCTCGTACACCTTGGGCACCGAGCCGCAGTCCCTCATGCCGTTATCTCCGGGCTCGGAGCAGATGAAGGGGTTCTCGTCCTCGTTTTTGGTGTGGTAGTATTTCTCCAGCTCCACGGAGATAGGGCTTCGGGGAAGTAAAGAGAGGACATTGCAGGAGTTAGCCTACGCTGGCTCTCGTGAGTGGACAAATGCATTGGGAGATGTGCTTAAAGTTCGAAGTAGATTGGTGCTTTTGAGTATTGCTAGCATCTGTATTAAAGATGGTTGTCTCCGGTGTCAGAAAGGACCCTTTGTGTCCCTTTCCCCCAACTTTGGCACATCTAATATGATATCTATAAGTACTATAAGTAGAGAAGAGTCCAAAGAGAAAACTGAGCCCAAATGAGCAAAGGGGCCTTATATTGCTTTTACATTTTGATTAATAAATGGAAGAATATTGTTATTTCCTTCATTAAAAAGTTTTATAATCTTGCTTTAAGTATCGCCTAACAACTTAAATAAAGTGTAAAAAGATACCCTCGTGTGCGAGAATGACAGAGAATTATTTTGCAAAGCAACTGGAGAGATATGAGGAGCTACAAACACATCTTGGCACAAGGACAGCGAAGCATTAAAAGCTAAATCACATTTCACACATTTGTTCTTCACCTGTTTTTTTTTTACCCAGAACATGAACAAATGGACATGTCTGTCCTCGGGGAACCACCTTTGTTCAAACCGTAACCTGCTTCTGCTGCCAAGTCAACGGCAGTTGGAGAATGAAGCGGCGCTTCTGCTTTTGGGTTGTTGCGCTCGCAGGGTGGAATTTAAAGTGGATCAACTTTAAAGCCCCAAAGTCTACAGCTTTTAATTACATGCAAATCCTCCAGCAGCTGATTTTTTACTGATGACCCATCCTTCCAACAGGAAGGAGGAACTAATCAGCGAAGCCAGCTGTAATTGTGTTGACAAACCTGGGGGCTGAATGGCTGGGGAGAGCCTCCCCCCCCCCCACCCCCCATCCCACGTGCATGCATTGTGCGAGACGAGGCAAAAAACGTCCGTTTGTTCGCCTGCCTGCCTCACCACCTCTTGGCATATCTGCCACAGAGCCCTCCTCTGTCTGGAATAGCTTGTGTGTGTGTGTGTGTGTGTGTGTGTGTGTGTGTGTGATATCTGGCCTGTCTGTAAACACACATTCCTCTGTCTGGCAGGCCTTTAGTAATTGCATAGTAGTGGTCCTGAAGTGGGACCAGACCAGTCCCACTTCAGGACCACAGATGAAAAGATACATTTCAAAACAGACAAGTCATGTGTTTATGACTTTGGACGTAGACGTCACACTTCTACGCCATCCATCTGATGCCGAAATATAGTCCTTTCGGACCCAGAGGATGAAAAAAACGATGATGAAAAAAAAGTTGCCAGCTCACCAACATTGGCTTAAATTACAGCTGTGAGGTGTCATAAATCCTACAGAGAGTAATGAAGCCAAGATGACACGGGGAACATGAATAAGTCATGGGTGCCCAATGCTGCCCATGTTCCACATCCCATGATCTTTCTCATTAATCCAGGGCTCGTGGCTCTCCCATTCATCATTATGATCGCTAACCTCATCGACTTTTGCGCGTGACCCAGTTTAGTGTGCCGGGTCACGGGCTTACTGCATAGTGTTACCCTGGTCTCAAAAAGACCTGCTCGCGATCTCATCTGTGTTGCTTATCCCAGCAGCAGCTGTAGCGTTCAAAGTGAACGTGCTATAGTGTTTACATCGATGATAGTTCAATATTAATCCTGCAGTTGGTGGGGAAACTCACAAGGAGAAGTTGCCGAGGAAGCAGCGGTTCCGGAGCAGGCCGGCCCACAGCTGGACGCCCACGATGCCGAAGATGAAGAAGACGAAGAAGCAGAGCAGCAGCACGTTGCCCAGCATGGGCAGGGTGTCCAGCAGCAGAGTCACCAGGATGCGCATACCTGAGGGAGGGGGGGGGGGAGACAGGGGGGCGTGGTCACACAGCTGGATCGGGTGTTTGTTTGCTGCTTGGTTTGAAAAGAGCTCTTTCACATCAAGCGGCGGCGTAGATCGTTGTCAAAGAGGTATTTTATGTAATCGAGCGGTCGATGTGAGCGTCAAAGTACTTCTCAATTTATAACCGCTCACAAGTGGACAATTCATTTGACCAAATGATACACGAGCCAGTGGATGCCAGAAGCCTTTTGTTTAGTTCTTTGTCTTTACAGTTAAACATTCAAATAATAATGATACATGCTAGCATTTGTACCCTCTTACACATCACAGTCTGGTGAATTTAATTTCCACCTCCCCGTGTTTTATATTAGTTAAACAGCCTAATGAAGGACTGTCGAAGCAGGGTCCTTCGCCGTAGCAGATGAAGAGCGGTGCTGCGGGTTACTCGTAAAGGAACAGAAGTGATTCACTGTATTCATTAGTCAGCAGGACGTTTCTGCCACCCGCAGGATGTTCTTAGGAAGATGTAATAATCAATCTGCTACCAATGAAGGAGTGGTAAGTCACCGCTCCTCTACAGACCTGTGGCACTTCTAATCAAACGCCTGTCATCGTACCACATGTCCCAATAGTGCGGTGCGGTGACGCAAAAGTTGTAGTTTTGTTTAAAGTAGGCGGCTATATTACCCACAATTCCACCACCGGCCACCATGCCATAGCCACCCGCCGGCAGCGGCTACTGCTGACTTGAACCGCTGGCCTCGGGCATCCATGAGGAGCGGCCTACAGAGTTCTTAATGAGCTCGCTTCTTTTCCTTTTTTCCAGACTCAAGTGACATCACTTGAGGGAGCTGATTTCACACAGCTCCCTCTGGAGACTGCCCCCCCACCCCCGAGTTTGTTGTCAGTAGAACTCAAGCCTAACTGACTTTAATGTGCATGTGGCCGACACCACATTCTTTCACATACCATGACAATGCACCTTCCAGGATTACATGGTGCACGGTCGTGCTTATGCTGCGTTGGTCACCAGAAGCATTCGTTGCATTGCGTCAGCTGTAGGTCTGCCTGTGTGTGTGCTTGTGTGTGTGTGTGTGTGTGTGTGACTGTGTGTGTGTGCCTGTGTGTGTGTGTGTGTGTGACTGCGTAAACACAACGTGTACTCGGCAGCATCCTTTTCTTTATGGGATGAATAAAGCTTTGAAATGCATTTGAATCGCACGACAAAGAGTCGTTAGCAGTCCACCTGCAGCACTGAAGGACCTGCTTTCTCTTCTCCCCTTTCAGACAGTACATCCCTGATTCCGTCAGCTCTGGACAGTGTTCCCTCAAGTTTCTGACAACACACACACACACACACACACACACACACACACACACACACTTCCTGCCGCCCACGCACTCCCTCTGCTAAATCTGTCTGTGTCCCTCTGCTGTTGCCGCTCAGATTTTGCTCTTATTTTCATGCACTGATTTTCTTCATTTGTTTAATGTCTATCTATCTATCTATCCATTCGTATTGTTGCAACTGTGTTATCTCTGTCTCTCTCTCTCTTTTCTGTCTCTCTCTCTCTGTCCCCATCCCTGCAGGCTACCCTCCCAGCAGTAAGCCTGCGACTTAGGCCTCAATAACGAGGATCATTGCTTCTGATCGATTGCTTTGCTCCACTGGCTGGCTGACAGCCACCGAGGTCGAGGGAAGGACACCAGAGAGAGCCGAACCAGAGAGAGCCGAACCGAGAGAATCCCGTCCATGTTCCAATACCTTTCAACTAAACTGTGCCATCTGGGAGTGGCACACCAAACTGCAGCAGGAACTTTTTGTGTTTGTAGATTCAGATTCCTCGCGGGTACACACACCGAGACAGAGACTTTTGGCGTTGACAGACGGAGGGTGAAAACACAAGGAGGATTTTGCAGATTCGTCGAGATGCGGGGAACAAAACAGGAGGAGAGCAAAAGGGATCCTCGTACTGAAGGAGTGAGTGACAGCGAGGAGCGGCTGCGGGATACGCCGCGCGTTTGGGTCGTCGTCTTTCACAGCACCACCGGAGAGATCCGGATACCCTTGAAAGACACACAGCGCTGTTTTCAATTCAATAGTAGCTGCCACATTATGCACAGGATGCTCAACTACCAGCATAACAAACTGCGTACACGAGAGTGTGAGATGAGAGTCCATGAAGACAATATATCTCATAACGCCGATGTGATGAAAAAAGGTATTTAATGTTGTTTGCAAGGGGAATCGTCAGGAAGAAGTTATGTAAAATAAAATCCTGTGGCCATTTGTTCCCACTCGCTCTTTGTGGGACATTAGTTCAACCTAATTGCCCCCGAACGCACCGGGAAAGAGATGCATTCAGGTGCCGTCACGGAGAGAGAGAGAGAGACCGGACTCGCTGCCCCCAAGAGCGGCTTCCTCTCGCTCTATCTCGTTAACGAGCAGCGCAGGCACACACGCACGCACACGCACACACACACACGCACGCACACACACACACACACACACACACACACACACACACACACAGACACACACATTAAGCAGCAGCTCCTTCAAGTGATTGCCCTCATAGCGTAATGTGCTGAGCTGTTAGGATGCTGCTTAGCAGTGCGCCCGAGCAAGTGGCAGCAGTTGGGATTAGTGTCCGCGGCGCGCTAACTGGCTCCATGCTAACCGGAGATACTGTACGTCAGCGCGGCGAGGGTTGTAATACTTAAACTGCGAGCCGCATCTGACAGCTGCAGAGAGGTGATGTGAGGTAAAGAAGGGAAAGGCTCGTAGAACCAGTGTTTGGTTTGTCTGTCCTGGGCTACTGTAGAAACTCTGTAACCCGGCTAACGTGATAAGCTTCCGTAAAACAATTCTTTGTTTCAAGAAGAAGTCGGAAGTCGGGTGTCGTCGTGAAAGCAGCGTCACATTCAGCGCAGGACGGAGGACGGGGAGGACACTCACTGTATTTTATGCAAAAAGAGGGTGATCTTGTGGAACAGTTTAGTGGGAATAAAGTCATGCTGCATAACACTTGGTTATTAAATGTGGATTTCTTTACTTGCAAATTAAGTTATGTTTATTGGTCCGTATCTTCTAGGCCGACGAGAAAGAATGCTCTTTCATTTAGATTTTACATATGGCTATTATATGTGCAGAAACAGGTCAGCCCCTGATTTTTTATTAATGCGAGCGATGGCAGTGAGTTTTTAATATAATAAGACTTTTTATAAAATAAGATTTTTATAAAAATAAATCGAGGCATTGAACCATACCTACTACAAACTGGACGAGAGGCACATACAAGGCGGGCTCTTCATCCATCGACATATAATAATATCACATGGAGCGCCCTCCAGATAAGCGAAGCAATCCTCTCCCGAACCCGAATGGCGCGCTCATTCCTAGCGATCGACATTTCATATCCAATAACAATCATCCCTTCCTCCGCACCGTCCAACCTCGATGTGGGGCGGCCGCTCCATTCCACTGCGTGTGATCGGGGGAGCCATCTGTTTGCGGCCAGATTAGGTCTGCTTCCTGTGCGCACCTGTGCAGGTCCAACTCGGGCCCAGCCACCTTTGTAATCTGTGCACTGTGAACTAATGGGCTTTCTGAGTCGAGGGGGCCGGTGTACACCTGCGTCTCTTCTCATTTGCTCCGAGCGGGTTGGTAACCGGCGGCGAGATGTCCCCCGAAGAAGTGTCAACGCGCCTTTGCTTGAGCGAGCCATGTGACCCACGAAGAGGGGAGCACATGCAGAGAAATGAGAACTGATGGGGAGAAGAAGACAAAAAAGAGGACGGAGAACAATTCTAAACTCTGTGTACCTGCTGTGCCGGAGTGAGTTTGTACCGAGATTACACTTTATGATCTCAGCGATCATGGGGCTCATTTCTGCAAATGGAATTTCAACATAACAATTTCTCCCACCACACCTGAGCATGTGTGCAATACCAACACACCCATAGAGATATAGAAACCCATTTCATACATTACAGACACACAATTTCCAACTTTACTTCCAATCACGTGTGACATTGTCTACTGGTTTGCACAGTAAAACACATTAACTATATAAATAATTAAAATAAAAGATGTGCCCTGATCCATGCTGGTTGCGACAGTATCTTTACCTTATCGTCAGTGTTGGTTTTCGTCTTTTTTTTTCTTGGTTCTACTTTGGTTTATTTGTCGCCCCCAAAAGTCATTTTGGTATTTTTTTATGCAACGCGCAAACCCCCCCGCGGTGTTCGGGAGACAAAACTACTCAGGTTTGGGGAAAGATTGGTTTGAAATAGCTACACAGTGGAGTTCCTTAGATAAGAAAGTCAGGTCACACAGAAGTCAATGCTGTCTTCTGCTCTGTTCATCGTGTGAAGACTGAATACCGACCTTCTTGTTTGTTCCGACAGATGAAGAATTTGTTCAATGTGCATTTCCTAAAAGGATCCCTCGTTTGTGTTTCCGCAACATCCCACTTGTACTAAATCACTCACTCAAACGTAAATGATCGTTTGTGTTTTGCATCGAGACTCTCAAAAGCAGCACGTACAACAGCTTAATCTCTTTGACAATTCACAGCTGTGTTGGGGAGATGGTTGCGTACCTGACAGGCTATCTGGGAATAACCACGACTCCAGGTGATCAAAGAACTTGCTTTAAGAATCTGAAGCTACTCAAAAATCCCTGAGCTGAAACTGAAGTTGGACTGAAAAAACAAGTAAAATGGGCATCTTTTCTCTTTTTAAGCATCAAAATATCACTTGCATGCCAAGGGCTATCCGACTAACAAGATCTTTTGTCTTCGGCAGCGAACAGATTGACAACGAAGAGCAAGGATCACGCTGTGAAGTTCCTCGCTTCTGGTGGACATCTTCCTCCTCTGAACTCCTTCTAACCTTATCAGTCACTTATTTCCTCAGCTCCACTCACAAATAAGAAGCCCCCCAAGAATGAACCCATCCCCTGGCTCCTCTGGGCTCTCCCTCTCGACCTCGCATTGCGATACGAGCAGAAGCAGGGCACCTTGTAGACCTTTGGAAGAACAGAAGCTAGGAGGCTCTTGCCAGCTCTTTAATTACAGTAATGAGGCTCGGCAAACAATACAAGGAGGAGGAGGGCATGAGCACACGGGGGAGCCGGGAGGTCGATGATGTTGTGTTGTTGTTGCCTCGAGGGCTCATCTGGGTGGAAGTGCGAGGCGGTGTGTACGAACCGCGCGGTGCTCAAACACTGGGTATAATAAAGCGTGCGGAACAGGATGAAATGCTCTTGTGTTGCCGATGTGTGAAAACAACAGCAAGCATGTGCGTGCATGTGTCGGAGGTCGGTGTGCAAGCACGAGTGCGGGGGAAAATGCCAGCACGAGCACTGCCTGTGCGCATGCCCGTTTGATAAGGCGTCGGGGGTGGGGGTTGGGGGGGTTGCCAATAAAGAATCGCGCAAAGGCTATTCTGGTCCCAACCTCGTTAAGATGGAGATGTGTCTGGGTGTGTTAATGTGCGTGTCTGTGTGTGTGTGTGAGGGTTTACGTCCTGCGATAATCACCTATTGACTGCTGCCTCCGGCTTATCAATCAACGCTGCCTCGCTCCGACGTGGCGCACCGGAAGTTTTATCAAGACTCATCAGGCCCTCCACCCTGAAGCTGTGTTTTCTCCTTCTTCAAATGGTTGCCGATGACTCATTGTCTGTTTTTGAAGGGGGCAATTCAAGGATTAAAGTTGGGGGACTCGCAGTTAGAGTTCTGCTACTTGTACCAGTCTGGTACTATCGGGTTCAGGGCTGGGTTTGGGGCATTTTTATCGCGTTTCTTCAATGTAATCCTTTCAGGAATTTCTCCTCGTCCGGTGGTAAGCAGCAGTGTTATCAAATAATATAACTTTGTGTCTTGGTTCGGGGTTGGATCTCAAATGTTGGCAGTTGGGTTCTGTCAGGTTGGGTCATGAAGAGTCTGGGTTCTTAGATTCATGCTGCTCACGAAAAGTTTGAGATATCCAGCTTCAAGTACATAATATGGGTCAAGCTCTGGAATCCTACATTTTCCACAATGCATAGAGTAAGTTTTTTATTAGACCCTTCCTGCCCGGTAAATGTCTCTCAGCCTCTGCTGTTCCATATTTGTACTCTGCTGTGTTTGTGGGGCGAGCTTTCTCCGAAACCAAAGCCGAGATATTTGACTGTTGACATCAGGGATGACCAGGCTGAGTAGTATTCCCCCCGTCTACTAAACTAAACTAAACTAGACAGCATGTGTAAAATAGTTGCATCCTGTTGAACTCATTAAGGAATTGTTGATATTGTCTGCTGGATGGTGAAATAAATGCGTCACTTTAGCCTGAGGATAAAAATAGTAATTTTATTTCTCCAATGGCACCTTTATTCCTATGAAAGGAAAACTGAAAAAATTGCATTTCAGCATTCGTAAGTGAGTAATCTAGGTTTAACTGCCTTGAAGGCCTGGAACTAAAACCCACTTATATTTGCTGATTGCAGCAGTAGAAACAAGGTTAGAAAAGTGGCATTTGCTGACAATAAGATTCTAAATGTTAAAGTTCGCAGTAGCGATTTGGGTTCATCAATATTTCAGCAAATCGAGAATTAGAACTACGCTGTTTTCAAAGACTAGTTAATACTCATTCCCACACAACCTCGCTATAGCACCATATCTGTTTCCATGACATGAGCACATTATTCCTTTTTTTGTGCAGAATATTAAGCCACAAATGATCATATCTGCCTTGAAGCAGGGGATGACAAAGTCCCCGTGGGCCGGTACTTGACGTGAGGGGAATAGGCAATCGGGGTGGCAGACGATGGGGTGGGGGGGATCACAGCCAGAGAGTTTTTTGGCTTCGCCGGCAGTCGTTGGACGGAGCCTGCGAAATGTATCCGTCACTTCCTCTGGCAGGAGCATGGCATGTTCGCCAAATCAATCAATGCCAGAGTCCAGGACGTGGACACCGGTCCAGGAACGATGTGTTCGTTAATACAAGTCTGAGGGCGTGTGTGTGTGTGTGTGTGTGCGTGTGTGTCTATGTGTGTGCGTGTCTTAAGATGAGCTCCAGCCTTCAGTTCCAATACAGGCAGAGAGAGATGTGGAAAGAGCTGTAGACAGCGAAGTGGAGGGATGTGAGCACCGAACACTTGAAACATCCGCTGATCCAGCTTCACGTGGGTCTCATTTCTGGGCAGCCGGTGCACAAATAAAAACAAGGAAGTCGACTTAAGATCCTGGAGGTGGAAAGTTTTGGACCGACGGACTGAGTGAACCCAGTTGACGCGTAAAACGCACACTGACATGAGCTTGGGGGAGTGTCCGCTGGGGTGTGCGGCTCCGTCTGAGTCTCCGCCTACGTATCGGCCTGGCACCAATATCCAATCCACCTGCGCCTTCGTCCGCTTCCGGGCAATACATTAGGATGCTACCAGGCCTGATCGAGGATCCTTTCTGGGCCGTTAATCCATCCACGCTGACGGCAGCTTGTTTGAGCGCTGCAGGCCTGTGAGATATATTCTCGATTGCATCGCAGCGGCTGTTGTCGTCACGTAGATCGGACGCTCGGTGCGTCGCGCTAATTGCCGTTTGCGCAGACGGCGTATTGTATCGTTATGAATTCCACGCTGACTGTGAAGCGACGCCTTTTTCAGCGCCGCTCACACAGGAAGTGTGTGACAGTGTGCACGTGTGTGTCAAAGAAAGATTTGAGGAGATTTGAACCCCGTCCTTTAAGAGCAGATATGAACGATGTGGGGATTTACGAGCCCAGTCGGGATCTATTCCTCTGTGTGTGTGTGTGTGTGTGTGTGTGTGTGTGTGTGTGTGTGTGTGTATGCCGGAGGGCAACTGCACTTTAAAAGTAGCTCTCCCTGCCGCCGCGCCGATATATAACTGTAACTGTAGGCGCTTGTCATATTTTACGTTGCAGCATCTGTCACCTCTTTATTCGGTGCCTCTTTTGTAACGCCCGCCACGCCAATTAGGCGTGTCAGATTCCTCGCGCTCGGCGAACTCTGAAAGGGCAAACCATTTTCCTTTTTTTCTTCTTCTCTACGCCTTGTTTCCCACAGCACCGGCCCGACAACTGCTTAATAATGGAACAGGTACAAAAACACACCCCAGCCGGTGTCATGAATCCAGTCTAACATGGAGGGAAGTGAACTAACCACGTCCAAGGACTTGAGCGCCCGTGTATTCAAATTGGGCAAAGTGTGCTTCGGAATACGCTGAGCTCCACAATAAACCACCTGGAGGCACGGCGAATGCTGCAAGCTCCTCCGCTGGACTTGATTAGGCTGGTGAAGGGATGAAGACCACCACGAGCAAATCATCCACACATTAATGCTGCTGTTAGTCCTCTGATTAGGATGAGGAATGGTAAGATGCCTAACGAGCGTGTGTGTGTGTGTGTGTGTGTGTGTGTGTGTGTGTGTGTGCTTAGTCTAATGAACAGCACCGGCACCCTACGGCGACTTTGATTGACGCGAGGGTGAGATTGCAGAAGAGGTTTCGTAGTGTCATCGGTAGAGGGACGGGAGGTTGATGTCCCACACGGGGAACAGGGGGGGGGGGGGGGGACAAGTGAGAGGTACACACACACACACACACACACACCTGCACTGTACACGCATCCTGGGATCATGGCTCACTTTGCAATCTCCTCCGAGCACAAATTGAGGGAGCTAATGACACAATTAAGGTCTGTGTTTAAAAGAAAGCGCTGCACGGGAGGGGGGGGGGGGGGGTCAAGGTTGGACTGCTGGGCGGGTATGAACATTATTTATTTATTTAAACAATAAATGTTTAATGCACGCACTGGAAATTCAATCTGCGCTGATTAAACTCTAATGGAGACCGATGGAAGGAGAGCGGAGTGCAATATGGAACCTTTTCTGGGGCGGCGGCAGGGTGGGGGTGTTCGGGAAATAAGTGTGTGTGAGAGAAATGGAAGGGTGGGGGGGGGGGGGCAGTCGGAGCAAGCAACTTAGGGATTTGTGCGTCCGTGTGTGTGTGTGTGTGTGTGTGAGAGTTTTGCTATGAGCTGCAGTCCTTTAGGAAGATTCGGTGAGTTGGAACATTGCATGAAACGCTGACTGGCTGGGAAAAGCCAGAACACAGTCACAGCATACTAAGTGTGGATCGGCTTGTGTCTGACCTACGTCCCACCGCCGCCGGAGGAATCCAATCCACCTGCGCCTTCGTCCGCTTCCGGGCAAAGCGCTCGCGTGCAATACATTAGGATGCTACCAGGCCTGATCGATCACGAGAGGAGATATATTATCCGCGTCATCTTATTAAATGTCAGATAACCTACATGGGGTCTATTTGTTATTAACACTTGAGTTCAGCAGATCTATGGCAGAAGTCAGTTTTTGTCCACGCTGGTGTGACCAGATCAATCTAATCTGGGATCAAAGTGTACGGACACTGATCATCTGACATGACTTCTAAAAAGTTGCACGGGGGTAAAATTGGATTTGAGGCACAAACTGAAATCTCAGCGTGACTCCTGAGCCTCCCTGAAGTTGTAGGGGACAGATTAACAGAGCGGAGCCCTTTTGGCGTCGATGGAGAACTAACTATAGGCCGTGAGGCTGTGTGCGTTAGATTGAAAGTCAGACTTTTGAGTTGAAGGTCCGTACAGGCACGAGAGTGGTATATCGACCTTCTCCTAAAACTCTCAGCGAGACATCAAATAAGGCGATCTTCAGTTTAGGTCCTGCACTCACTCGGCACTCGGTTGATGGCTCTCAGAGGTCTCAGCACGCGCACCGTCCGCACCGCGGAAAAACTGACGTTCTGCAGGTTGAGCGAGTACTCCAGCATCCTGCAACAGGTGGAGAGAGAGAGGGGGGGTGGGGGGGGGGGGGGAGAGAGAGAGAGACGGGTAAGTATGGCAACAACAAACCAGATGCTTTAATTGCTAGCACGGCTCACACTGCACGGCAACGCTTCTTCATCATCTGGGAATAAAAACACAGAAAGGAATAAGTGCGATATTATGGAGGCAATTATGTATTACATGTATTCCATTCACCCCACCCCCACCCCCACCCCCCCCCCACCCCTCCCCCCCTCTCCCTGTGTAACTGGTAATTAATCCTCTAATGTTCTGAATCCCGTTCCTGCCGTCAGAGATGACTGCAGTGCATTTGTTCTGGCAAACAATGCGCTTCCATTCCAACTGCAGCAAACGGGGCAGAAAAACATCTCACTCGCGTGTGTGTGTGCGTGTGCGCGTGTGTGTGTGTGTGTGTGTATAGCAAAACAGACGCATTCACGACCTCCCTCGCACAATCAAACTTTTCAAATGGAGCAAAGCGTCGCTCGTTGTCATCAGTGACCTCAGCCCGCATCGTGACCTTGAGCGCGAGGCCTCAGCAGCCTCTCCAGCAGCTCTTTAGAGGCTCCTTCAGGCTGCGACGGGAGGTCAGAAAGGCAGCGCTTCGAGGGGAGAGCGACTGCGGAATGCTTGAGAAAACCTTTTTGGTCATCTCGTCTCCCACTCGCTCGCTCTCTCCTTGAGTGTGAGTGTGTGTGTGTGTGTGTGTGTGTGTGTGTGTGTGTGTGTGTGTGGAGCAGATGCTGAGCACATGTGCAGCTCGCAGGGCTGGTTGGATGAAGGAATTCCCTCTTCGCCCCGACTCTAACTCTGTCTGTCTGTCTGACAAATTTGTAAAAACACGTGTCGGGCGGCCGCGCACGAGCAGGTGAGTGTGTGTGTGTGTGTGTGTGTGTGTGCGTGTGCAAGTGTGCGTCGGCGTAGGTCACCTAAAGTGCAAGAAACTCCTGAAGTGAGAGTGTGCGCCCGAGGTGTCCCAGTACGAGCCTTTTTTTTTCCACAGCAGATGTATTCTCGCTCTCTAGCACACGCACACACACACACACACACACACACACACACACACACACACACACGCCCAGAGCTGACAGATGGACTGCGGGCTACAGGGAGAAGGGTAAATGGGTAAAAGGCATCTGCGGCCGTGTAATGGTCGGCAAGTGGTGGACCCATTTGGGGTGATCTTTTTTTTTTTTCAGGATGGACTAAAACGTGCAGCGTGGTGAGCAAAACTGTAACGCCACACACACACACGCTCTTTGGCTCAGGTTCTGTAACCAGTGTAGCATTAGGCATGGTGGAATCGGCAGATGTTAGCTGGTTGGCTAGAGCTTGCTAACTCCGCCCATGCTTTAACGCGTCCTGAACTTGAGCCCAAAAGTGGTATTTTAGGACTGGTTAATTAATAAGGGATTCAACAGGAAATTAATCAGCAACTAATTTTGCTAATAAACAAGTCCCTGGTTCCATCTTCCCAGTTGAGTGCAGGTCTTTCTCTACTATATATCTTATCTATTCCTTATGAAACGATGTCAGTCTGAATAATGAAGTGACAGCAAAAGGGCATTTAGTCTGATTATCTGGCTGTATGAGATGGAGAATATACAATAACTCCACCATGATTCCAGGGTCCATATGGGACATGCATGGTAACATTTGGGTTTGCGTGCCACAGACGCGCTACGAAATCCCCAGAGCGACATTACACAAATATTAGGGTAATTTCCCGTCAGACAGAGTTGCATAAGCAAACCGAAAAAGCGGCTGATGAATGTCTGTTGAAAAATGGCCCGGGCAAAAACACTTGCCGGCCCTGATGAGAGCCAGATGAAGTCCTGAAAACGGACCCGTCTCCCGTCATCTGGAAACGATGGAAACGAGCGGGGAGTCGTGCGCTGCTTTCCGTCAGAGCTCGTGCCAGTGATCAGAGACTCAGGGGGCTCAAGGGACTCAGGGGGGTGGGGGGGAAGTTTGTGTGCGGAGAATCCCTCTCAATTTAGCATCCCGTCGCTCACACTCGGATACGGTGCATCTTGATGTGGGCGGAGCCTGGCGAGGACTAACTCGCGGAAGAATGTAATGAGATTAATTCATTCCGTATCAGTCAAGGAATAAAAAGCCCCCCACGAGAAATACGCCGTGCGCAAAACACACATGCACACACGCACGCACACTCGCACCCACACACACACACGCACGCACACACACACACCCACACACACACACACACACTCAGTCATTTGGCCGTGTAGCTTCTGAGCTCGTCCTCTCTTATCGCACAGGGTGAATGTGTGTTTGTGCCAACGCGGCCAGACACATGGCGGATGGTATAAGTACACTTCTTCCAGCTAAAGGCCGAAGGCACGCACACACACACACACACACACACACACACACATCATGCCACCCAGAAGGAGCTGTGATAGGAGGCAGCTCAGGAATGTAGAACAGTGTCCGGCGTTTAAGCCGTCCTGTCCACACCTATCGGTCCACTTCTCTGTCTCGAGCTATCAGTCTGTCTGACTATCTGTCTTTCTGTCTGTCTGACTATCTATCTGTCTGTCTGTCTGTCTGTCTGTCTTCTGTCTGTCTGTCTGTCTGTCTTCTGTCTGTCTGTCTGTCTGTCTTCTGTCTGTCTGTCTGTCTGTCTGTCTGTCTTCTGTCTGTCTGTCTGTCTGTCTGTCTGTCTGTCTTCTGTCTGTCTATCTGTCTGTCTGTCTGTCTGTCTGTCTTCTGTCTGTCTGTCTGTCTGTCTTCTGTCTGTCTGTCTGTCTGTCTGTCTGTCTGTCTTCTGTCTGTCTGTCTGTCTGTCTGTCTGTCTGTCTGTCTTCTGTCTGTCTATCTGTCTGTCTGTCTGTCTGTCTGTCTTCTGTCTGTCTGTCTGTCTGTCTGTCTGTCTGTCTTCTGTCTGTCTGTCTGTCTGTCTGTCTGTCTGTCTGTCTTCTGTCTGTCTGTCTGTCTGTCTGTCTTCTGTCTGTCTGTCTGTCTGTCTGTCTGTCTTCTGTCTGTCTGTCTGTCTGTCTTCTGTCTGACTATCTGTCTGTCTGTCTGTCTGTCTGTCTTCTGTCTGTCTGTCTTCTGTCTGTCTGTCTGTCTGTCTGTCTGTCTGTCTGTCTTCTGTCTGTCTGTCTGTCTGTCTGTCTTCTGTCTGTCTGTCTGTCTGTCTGTCTGTCTGTCTGTCTTCTGTCTGTCTGTCTGTCTGTCTGTCTGTCTTCTGTCTGTCTATCTGTCTGTCTGTCTGTCTGTCTGTCTTCTGTCTGTCTGTCTGTCTTCTGTCTGTCTGTCTGTCTTCTGTCTGTCTGTCTGTCTGTCTTCTGTCTGTCTGTCTGTCTGTCTGTCTTCCGTCTGTCTGTCTGTCTGTCTGTCTGTCTTCTGTCTGTCTATCTGTCTGTCTGTCTGTCTGTCTGTCTTCTGTCTGTCTGTCTGTCTTCTGTCTGTCTGTCTGTCTGTCTGTCTGTCCGTTTGTTCGTCTCAGTCAGTCCGTCCATCTGTCTTCTTGCAGCATTTAAACTGTTGTTTGTTTGTTTTTCTCTCTCTGTAAATCATGATGGATGGACTGAGAAAAGTTAAATGGAATTGACAAAACTTGAGGCTTGGAGGAGTTTACGTGATGAATAATGTTTGCAGAATAACTTACGAGAGCAAGACAAATGGCTTTGGGTATTCTGCAAAGGGTTTTTGGCATTGTGGTGGCGCCATGGATCAGTCCACATAGAGCTGGTGGATATGTATATATATATATATATATATATATATATATATATATATATATATATATATATATATATATATATACATATATATATACATACATATATATATCTCTTTCTTCCTCTTTCATTATAGTTGTTTTGCTTGTATACTGTTATTGCCTCCGCTGTTTCTGTTACCGCTTTTAATACCAAGTAAAAGGCCTTTGAGTACCCTTTAAAGTGTTATGCAAATTAAAGAAATGTTTTATTATAAATATTGATCAAATACAATCGCAACCAAATGGCTGCTTTAACCCCGTTGTTATCATTCCATTAGATAATGGCTTTGTTTTTGGATTATTGGATTATACCGCTCGACCACTTGGAGGCTGCACATCGCTCCGTCATGAATCTGTCTCGTCATGAATCTGCTTATTATGAACTCACCGGGCCTGTGGTCGCATATTGTTTGCTTTTCTATTCGCCTCTCCCATCAGCGACAGGCAGATCTGTCTCGCTAGATGTCCCCCAGCACATGAATTGTGAGTGATGGATGTGTGTGTATATGTGTGTGTGTATATGTGTGTGTTTAGAAAGTGTTATTTTTGATAGTGTGCTGTGTGTCTATATGCACAAAAGTTGCTGAACATCAAACGCGACAGCATGAGCACCATCGGAGCAACTCGTACTTAAACAACGTGCACGACGCACAGTGCACGGACGGCGGGGCTGAGAGTCTGGTGTCACTGGAGCGAGCGCGTGTCGTATGATGAGGGAGGAAAGTAAAAACACACACACTCACACACTGAGAGAGAGAGAGAACAGACAGATGGAGTGTTTTCATGCTGAATCAGATTGAGAGGCTTTCATCAGCAACACGTTCTGCCATCAACCCACTCTGCTGCTTATCTAACCCAAATGTTAACCAACTTATTATTCACAGTCACGGTCTCTCTCTTTCTCTCCCAACAATCGCACACTGCGAGGGGAGGGGTAAGGAGGAGGGGTTGCTTCTTCTTCTTCTTCTTCTTCTTCTTCTTCTTCTTCTTCTTCTTCTTCTTCTTCTTCTTCTTCTTCTTCTTTTTCTTCTTCTTCTTGAGGACTGCAGAGATCTCGGCTACTCCTACACGGGCATATGTATGGCAACGTTGTTGTGCGCTTGTCATCGCTCCCTTCAGGAAGCTCGTTATTTTGTCATCAATAAAAAATGCTGTGTCTTTTTTTTTTTTTTACCTGCGTATCGTATCGGTGGGGGGGGGGGCTCAAACTAAATGAAACTTAATGAACCAATTCCCTTTGTGAATGTGCTAAATGTGCCCGAGGGGGCTTTTCTCTGCTTTATCGTATGGTGACGCCTCTGCCAACTTTTTTCGATGAGACAAAATTTGATTTAGCGAAGGAGATCCGTCAACGTCAACCCGTCGTGCGCGTGATACTTTTCTCTTTTAACAACGAGAACTGAAACCACTCGGTAAATAGCGTCGGACACCGTGTGAGACATTCGCGGGTTCCCACGTGTCATTAGCGTCAGCGAAGGCCTGTAGTAGCAGCACATGCGGAGCCATTTTTAAAAACACTATTTCGTCCTTCCCTTTCTCTCTTGAAGTCGCGACTAGGAGCCGATGATGATGATGATGATGATGATGATGATGATGATGATGATGTCGCTCAAAAATCAAAGTGGAGTAACTGTTTATATGTTTAATTACTTCGCAGTTTTACAAGCACTTTACTGTGCTTTGTGATCTGTTTGCGTGTGTGTGTGTGTGTGTGTGTGTGTGTGTGGTTGTTGGGAGCGACTTCATTTATATTATAACTTGCATTTATATGGTGCACGACAGACCGGAGCTGAGTCCATTTTCCGCTTGCATTCACTTTCTGGGCACGGACTCGCGGGTTTCCCAGTAATGATTTGTGAAGCCAGGATCCACAGAGGCTGCAGGACGCTCTTCTCTACTACTACTATTGTAATTCTGTTTGATCATATTTAAAAAAAAGCCTCAGACTCACATCTACCGTCCTCGCTAAGCTTTTCAATATTCTGCTCACACTTGAACTGGAACTTTTGTATCTTCATCTTCATCTCCCCAGCATCCCCCCCCTCCTCCCTCCCTCCTCCCTCTCTCCCTCACCCTGACTGGTAATCTATGGCCGATCTGCTGACCCACTTGTAGTGGGCGGATAATCTGACTCACGGAGGGGGAACCCAGGTGGATAAGGACACCCGGGGGGAGAAAAACTGCAGCAGTCCAGTCCGGATGCTGCAGAGATGGAGAGAGAGAGAGAGAGAGAGAGAGAGAGAGAGAGAGAGAGGGGATGGAGAGATACAGCTGGACTCCTGGGCAGTTTGTTTAATTCATCATCGACCATGGACCGTCCTCTCTCTCTCTCCCATCAGGACAGCAACATTAGTCTTCCACAATTCTCTCTCCCACTCTCTCTCTCTCTCTCTCTCTCTCACACACACACACTTGAGGAGTGTGGGTTGAACAGATAAGAAACACCATGTTCATTGTTCAGCTTTACATTTTTGGAGGTGAGCATATTCGTTTCCATTCAGCACAGAGCGAGGCTCGCCGTCCCTAAAAGAACCTTTTTGAAGGGAAAAGAACATTTTCAGCCCCACGTTCCCCGTTTACCTCGATTTTTCTCCTCTCTCCCTTCCTCTCGACGCCCATTTCCTCCCCCCGTCCTCACGCCCCTTTTCTTCTCGCCGCTGTCCCCTAAACAGTTCATCAATAAGTCACGAGGAGAAGAAACGGGGCGAGACGCCGAGTGCTTCTCTCTCACCTTTCGACAAGTGTGACTCAATCGCGCGTCTGGCTTGAATATTTAAAGCCAGGTCAGGTTGCTAAGCTTGTGTTTTAAATATCAATATATTCATCGTGATGCTTTTATATAATTACCTTACATGGTCAAGGTGATGGGCAATATAGCCTCTGCCTCAAATTGACATCACACACAACACTCGTTGGCTTCCTTTCACAAGTTTATAGATGTTCCACTACTTGGAGGAAGACCTTCAGCCCTGCTCCCCTTGAGAAAAACAAAACAGGTTCTTGAGGCGTTTTCGGACCCGAGGAACTTGTTTTAAAGTCCCCCCCCCCCCCCCGCCCCTTCTCCACTCACTCTATACTATAGTGCCTGTGTTGAGAACTTGCAATGCTCGTCTATTACTGTGGCTTTCGTCACCCTGAAATAGGTCCCGAGAAGAATCGGAGGGGTCGCCAGATAATTCAAGACCGACTGTTACGCAATTGTGTTACTTTCTTCCCGACTCGTTGCCACATCTTCAACGGGCAACGACTGGCGGTCGATCCACCACTCTGGTGCAGATGGAAATATCTCAACGACTAGTGGATGGATTATAGCAGCGTACTGCGAGGGGATTATTAAAGGCTTACGTGGGATATCTCATCTTGAGAACTATCGCTTCATTTGTCACCAGGTTTGGACTCTTTGACTTATTGTGAATCACCTATGGCCTCTGAGATACATACTATATACAATATATATATACAAAGTGACCGAGATGAGCGTTTTTCATTCGTGGTGATTCGTCCTGAAACATCCGACCGGATTACATACCGAGGCAGTCGCTATGGAGCCGACTGCCTCAGCTTCTCCTCTTCTCTCCAACTGCCTTTCTGTCAATCCATCGGCCTTCCTCCTGTTCCCCCCCTCCCTCCTCCTCTTCCTCCTCAGTTATCCTTTCTGTGTCTCTCCAGGAGGAATCCATCCACAGAGAGAGAGAAAGTGTTAGGTCAGATCAATTCACTATGGATAGGGTAGCCTGTCTGCCACAGTAAGTGCTCGTACACTCTTCTATTTAGGCCCCCGCGGCTATTGACTGTGGGCTCCACTGCACCAATCGATGAATAAATACATAAATAAATGAAAAACATTCTTTCAACAAGTAAGTCAATCCAGAGCTGGGTGTAAAATAGAAAAGTTGGTTCCCACACACTTGGGTACAATCAGTTCCTTTGAATGTAAATAGTTTGAATTCTCGTGACATGAATGGACCAATCTGGCTCATTTAGACGACTTCAAAATTCTGTCGCGTTTAATTTGAAGAGATGAGTGGAACTGGAGATGAATAGAATTTACCATTCTGTAGCTCGGCACCAGAATATTCCCCCTCTTTACATTTTTTGTTCCACTCTGTGGCTTCAAATCGGGGAACTAGGCCTCCAAACTAGGCCTCAATATGCTGCTGGTTCATTAAGCGGTGTGGTACAGGACACGGATGTCACGCTATTCCTACTGACCTGAATGATGGCCCGAAACGTCACAAGTCTGAGAGTCTACAGCCATGCTAGTTGCTCTGTGAGGCATTTGAGGTCATTAGTTTCTAAACCAGTCGTAAACTAAAGAGAAATTCCCTTTGAAGCGGGTGATGGTAGTAGATGAAAAGTCGGGGGATCACCAAGCTTCATCCTCTGGGGACCAAGAACGCCTGCACTAAACTCCGTGGCAATCCGATAGTTAATGAGGTACGTCAGTCGGGGTCAAAGTGGTGGGCCGGCCCTTGAGCCTCACGCTCGAGTGGAAACAATAAACAGCAATAAAACAGAAATAACCTTTAATGTCGGCTGTGTTTCTTCTTGTTTGTGTACTTTTAGTACGATATTCCCCGTGTTAGGTTGAAGAACGTGTTGCCTGAGTCGTTCATGAATACAAACTCAGGCATTTGGTTGCATATATACATCGACACAATTCTGAAAGCATTAGCGAGTTGAGGATGAGAGAGGTGAACGCGTAAAAAAAGTGTCAGATATCAGGCCAACCGCGGTCATTGTCTCAGAGCGGTTCGGAAAAGAGTCCGGATGGCGGTCAAGACTCTGACCAACTCGACAGGTGAAGCGCACGACTTCACGACGAGTGTGAACACAAGTCGTCCAGCGGAGCCTTTTTTTTACGCTGAGAACTGACACGCGTCCAAAAGTGTTTGCGACGGCGTTTTTCAAATGACCTCGTGTGATGGCAAGTTTTGTGGAACGAAAGGAGTCTCTAACCCCCCCCCCCCACCCCCCTCATCCCTCGTTCCCTCCTGACGGGGAGGTGATTAGGAGGAGAGAGCCAAGACCTACATACATACTACTACCGACATACAGCCTGAACTTGGCTTCGTCAGTTGACATCAATATAAGAGGGGTTAAGAGGTATTAGGAGGATTTACTCCCATGGAGTCCATATATATATATGAGCAGAAGTATATTTTTAGCCAGCGCTCAGTATATACATTGTAAAGCCCATATATTTGTCCCCGACACATCCTCACACCTAAACGGTTTAGTAGCTTCATTTCGCCAGTGAGCGTGTTCGCGCCACACACAGAAATATATTCACACAGAGTGTAGACGGCGTGAGTCAACGTTTGAATTGAATTATGAAATAACATATAGCGATTAACAAAAAAAAAAAAAAAAAAAAACACAAAGTGAGTTATTAATATAGTCACTCACCATGCTTAGTTTTTGAGAACAGCCAAAGTCAAACTTTGACCTCTGAGCTAACGCTGCAATGCGTAAAACGGGCGGGTTCGTCTATTACCACGTTTTGTTATGAAATTCTATCCCGCACTGCAACAATGACTCAGTTAGTTTTTCCCACCAGCACATTACAGTTTCATTTGTATGCAACAGAGTAGAATATGTAATACTGTTCCGCACTGCTGTAACTCAATGGCATTACACCTGCTCTCAATGCCCGACGCTGGCGTTTCAATTAGAGCCTCTTTTATTGGCCTTCTTACGACTCACTGGATTAGTGCCTGATTATCAGACATTAAGGTGTTTCCCATCTTGTTCCCTCTGGCACTAGATCAGTTGCTCCCCGAGCGGCGGCCAATAGGGAAGCAGCTTTCACTATCTAGGCTCCTGAAAGAGTTCCACTCAGACGCATGGCTTAAAGAGCGCGGAGGAATTAAAATGAACGAGGGCTGAGGAGCGACGCTCGGGGGTTGCCGTCGCGTACAAGACGGGGGAGGCAGCGGCAGGTTTTAAGTAGGTGAGATGTATCTCCTCTCTGCTGCTGACGGACATGCTGAACACACACTCTCTCTCTCTCTCTCACACACACACACACACACATAGAAAGAGATGTGCCATGTTCCCACTGATGGACAACAGAAGCTGTGACAGAAGGATGGCATTAAAAAACAGCGGGGGATGCAGTGTGATGAAAATGTCAGACCAAAACCAGCAGGCTACGTTCCGCAACATGTTTAATCAAATTACGGCGTGTGCATCAGAGTGTGTGTGTGTGTGTGTGTGTGTCTACGTTTCTATGCTGTGTTCGCAGACCGGCTGCATATCGTATGTCTGTTATTATGCATCTGTATGTGTGTGCCTGGATTTTTGCATTCGGCCTCCGTGTGCGTGCTTGCAATATGTTATTGCACAAAAGACATATTCAATCTGCAAGTGTGGTAGTGGAGTTCTGACGGGTACAAGTAATTAGAGTGAACGAGTTCAAAAGAAAAACTAAGTTTGCCTTCGGACCCTCCCTCTTTAAATCTGATCTCACTCTCTTCAGCTGTTTGACGAATTCTGAGCACTCAGGAATTTAGGAGGGCACTTGCTACTAAGTTTTATTTAAAAGGTTTTTTACAGGACTTCCGGGGGAGGGGAGGGGTCGGTGGGTTTGATTTCATTTGAAGACAAACCCGGCGGAGCGTGCGGGGAAAAGAAGCCTGACGTTACTTAAGGGACGGGTTCTCAAAGGTCCACGCTTCAAATGCAGTGTTGTTTGATCTGCTCTGGGGGCGGCGAGCAGGGAAAACCCCGCAGCTTGATGAAAATCTGGTGACAATTACGCAAAAAACATCTACTAGTATGTCCCTGCGCTCTCAAATCCCAACTTGCAGTGCAATAACTACTCAAATGCGTTGCATGTGTGTGTGTTTGTGTGTGTGTGTGTGCGAGCGTTGCGTTGCATCTTCTTGTGCAAACCTCCAGTGTTTACGCATTGGATGTGCTCGGCCACCCGTGTGTATGTGTGTGTGTGTGCGCGAGTGTGTGTTTGTGTTGTGCACGTGTGGCTGCGTAACTCACCCCGCCACCACTATGAAGAAGTCCAAGCGGTTCCACGTGTCTCCGAGGTAACACTTCTTGCCAAAGATCCCCAGGGCCACCATCTTGATGACCATCTCAACGGCAAAGAACGCGAAGATGAAGTCATCGAATTTCTGCGTAAGGAGACGGACACAGAAGATAAGGGTTAGCGTTATTTTAAGACACGCAATGCAGCTGAGCCTGATGGGAAGGTAAAACCATCATTTTCATGTTCATATATTGATGGTGCTAAATGATAAGGCAGAGGATCACTAAAGGTAGTACTGTTCATCCTGAGGGGAACACAAACGTGCTGTAATCCATCCAATGATTCTTGAGACACTTCACTCGGAACCACGAATGCCAACCTTGTGGTGGCGCTAGAAGGGAAACCCAGGGGTTACACCAAAAACATTGGGATACATCATCTGGGAACCATGCATGTCTGCAACAAATGTCAATATATTCAGTTGTGAGATATTTCAATGGCCATGTTAAAAGGTTTGACCTGCTGGTAGCACAAGAACAAGAGTCACGGTATCACTGAGGCAGTTGGCTTCATCCTCTGGGGACCATGAATCCCTGTACAACATGTAATAATAATCTATCCAGTAGTTATATTTATATCGTAATATTTCATGCAAGGTGCTGGACTGACTAACCACCCAACACCCATTATTTCGTTCTATTACTGCAGTTTTTTGAAATATTTAGTGGCCAACATATCCCACATCACTCGCAATAAACGGCAGCGTGGTATTGCGTGGTATTGTGTGGTATTGTGTGGTATTACGTGGTATTGTGTGGTATTATGTGGTATTGTGTGGTATTACGTGGTATCGCGTGGTATTATGTGGTATTGCGTGGTATTACGTGGTATTATGTGGTATTGTGTGGTACTACGTGGTATTGTGTGGTATTACGTGGTATTGCGTGGTATTACGTGGTATTACGTGGTATTGCGTGGTATTACGTGGTATTGCGTGGTATTACGTGGTATTGTGTGGTATTACGTGGTATTGCGTGGTATTACGTGGTATTACGTGGTATTACGTGGTATTATGTGGTATTGCGTGGTATTACGTGGTATTACGTGGTATTGCGTGGTATTGCGTGGTATTACGTGGTATTGAGTGGTATTACGTGGTATTGCGTGGTATTGCGTGGTATTACGTGGTATTACGTGGTATTGTACGTGGTATTACGTGGTATTACATGGTATTGCGTGGTATTGCGTGGTATTGCGTGGTATTACATGGTATTGCGTGGTATTGCGTGGTATTACGTGGTATTACGTGGTATTGCGTGGTATTACGTGGTATTGCGTGGTATTGCGTGGTATTACGTGGTATTACGTGGTATTTTACGTGGTATTACGTGGTATTACATGGTATTGCGTGGTATTGCGTGGTATTACATGGTATTGCGTGGTATTGCGTGGTATTACGTGGTATTGCGTGGTATTACGTGGTATTACGTGGTATTGCGTGGTATTGCGTGGTATTACGTGGTATTGCGTGGTATTGTGTGGTATTACGTGGTATTGCGTGGTATTACGTGGTATTGCGTGGTATTGCGTGGTATTGTGTGGTATTACGTGGTATTGCGTGGTATTACGTGGTATTGCGTGGTATTACGTGGTATTACGTGGTATTACGTGGTATTGCGTGGACTTTCACCGAGGAGGCCTCTGTGTGTGCTGTGTGAAAGTCAAAGTCGATTCATTTTACCATCATTTCTATTCTTTTTTTAACAAATGTAGTTATCTTAGGGAAAAAATAATAACTTAAATCTATAGTACTTTTGTTGCCTTAACCTAAGTGTATTTTTAAAGGAGACTGTAGGCGTGTAACGAGGGAAAACTGACACGCCGTCCTTACATGAGATATGCTAATATAATCAGGAATATCCATGTCAGGCTCTACAGTCATTCATATTTGATATATTGATATTTTCTCTAGGATGTGTGTGTGTGTGTGTGGGGGGTGGGGGTGGGGGGGTGGGTGGACTCAAGGACACTTAAGCAAGCAACATGCTTGCCTAAGGATGGCTGTACACATGATTAGATCACCTTGCTGCCTTATTGGGGACTCGAGTGACAAATGGACCCAGATCCAGAGAATATAATGTATAATCGTAATAACTAGTATTCCTGCCCTCATCGCTGTCTGTCAGGCGAAGCGTCATCTCTCCCAATCATCATCAGAATGGACTGAAGAAGTAAACAAGGGCGAGAGGGTGTTGGACAGGAACTAAAGCAAAAACAACAAGATAACCTCAATTCTAGAAATATGAAGAAAAGAAAAAAACACTCAGAAGAGAAAGAATTGGAGATGAGGATGGAAAAGAATGCAGTTCAAAGTAAAAGAAATTAAAAAGAAAAAAAAAAGAAAGAAAGATTCTGGAAGGAGATCAAGGCACAGGACACCCACTGATGGATGAGTCATCCAAACAAGAACAGGGGAATGGATGAATATATCAAATCCTGTTAACTTAGGCAGAGGCTAGCGTGCTCGCTGCTTTAAAGTTCACTGTAAGTGAAATGTAGAGCTTCACCTGGGACTGTATATATATATATATGTGTGTGTATGTGTGTGTGTAGTCTGTCAGAAAAACTCAAGAGATTTACACGCAGCATATGAGGTCACACTGCTGTTTCCAGGGCACGCAGTCTATGAGATGTTTGGCTTCAGTGCTTGACCTAAATGTTAATCTGACATCTGATATGGATGTTATTTATTGTGATCATAAAAGCATTACCGGTATTCATACTGTTATGGGTTTAGAGCTGCACTTACAACCTGAGACCAGCCATGTCATTCAGCCCACGGCTCTCTCTCTTTATTCTAACCCCCAATTCAAGTTACTTCTTTCTCTACAGCAACCCTGTGGGGACATATCATCTCAAATACAAAACATATGCGACGGTCTGATACAATACCATCAAATTACAAGCGCAACGGAAGCACACTGCACCATTGGTGCTTCTGTATTCAACCTCATGACATGCAAGATAATATATATATATATATATATATATATATATATATATATATATATTATTGAGTGGGATATTCTGCCTTTTGCAGAATGAAGTTGAAAGTAACTTTATTGAAGAAATTGTACTTGCTTGATTCTTGTTGTTCTGAGTTCGGACTCATGGTTTAATGCACTTATTGTAAGTCGCTTTGGATAAAAGCATCAGCTAAATGACATGTAATGTAATGTAATGTAATGTTTTGCATAGGTTCGCTGATTCAACCAACATATTAAAATAAGGCAAAATGGGGTCTATCAATGCGGTCGAATGCTGAAAATGTGTTTCAAGTCAAATTTGCTATGGACACGGGCAGCTCACAAAAAAGCTGTGTCGGAATTTGCTCCCTGGAAAACTCTGGAGGTGGTTGTGAATCAGACACTGGGTGTGAACTTTATCTCGCAACCAAACCCCTTTTAGTAGTAGTAACGTGTAGAGAGATATGTTTTCATCTAGAGAGACAGGTCCATAAAAACTTAATTGACGTTTAAATCTTTCAACTCAAATTCAACTTTGGGTGACTGGAAAGTGTTGGCAAGGACAAAAAAAGAAAAGGAAAAGAAGTTTGATTCAGCCTTGCTGAGCTTTGTGCTTCAGGCCACGAGCGAAGACTCCAGGAATTAACTGCGACCCCGCAGTTCAACAAGTTACAGCTGATAACTCAAACAACGTTGAGTTGTTTTTACACTTATTTAAGATTAAAATAAGGGTATTATTATTTTTTTACCTTGAAAAGAGCTAGCTGTTTCTCCCTGCTACCAGTCTTCATGCTAAGCTAAGCTTAGAGCCTCCAGCTCAATATATTACACGAGCACACAGACATGAGAGTGGTATCAATCTTCTCAACTAACTCTCGGCAGGAAACCAAGCAGTTGTATTGTTCGAAATGTTCATCTTTTTTTTCCCACAATGTATAAGATTCAATATTTTACAAGAAAATAAGGTGTTTTCTTTACGTAACATGTACGCGATGCAAAGTATCTTTGAATGGTTTTGGTCTATCGATTGAAGGCCATGGAAGAAAAAGCCCTGTTGTGGAGGCCCCCTGCCCTTGATAGTAATCAGCTCCTCAGCAGATGCTTTGCATAACAGGGCACGTCAACAGTCTGTGGGAAAAACGACAAGAAAGTCCGGCTATTGATGAAGCGCCTCACGAAGCGAGATGCACGAGGTGCATTGTGTGGAACGGAGGAGGGCGGAAATGTTTACCGCCGCGCTGAGCATGGAAATCACTTTGCTCTCTTGCTCCATAATTCTCCCTCAGTTGTCGCTTTTGTTTCATTGACGCTCCGGAGCTGCTCCTCTTGTCTCTGCTGGGGAGTGATCGCTCCTCTATTTTACACGAGTTAAAACCTGCGTACCCGCGGAGCCCACTATATGAGAATCCACTTTAAGGGTAGTGGGGACCATACATGCATATTGTAACACATACAACATGGGAGGGACCAAGCCCTGACTCAGCTCAACCTGGTTCTCACTCCGAACAAGCGCGCTCTCTACGCACAACTGGGTTTCAAACGCATGGAAGTCGACGGGAACCGCCTGCCAGAGGCCTTTTCCAGCCTAAGCAATGGAGATATTGTTTTCCCCTGAAACTCGCATCCCAAATGAGTGGTGACCGAAGCCGGTTGCATGTTCCTGATGAACACGGATTGGATTTAATATCCAAGCGCACGGGGAAAAAAGCTCTGCGGATGCAACACCAATCCCACAGGCTAGGATCTCTAAGGTTTCCCCGACGTTGAGAAAATACCGAGCGGGGAAATCGGTTTTGCACGGTGTGTGTTCACTTTTATCACGCTTCACTGGCTGGAAATACATGTGCAGACCAGAGAGGTCTCACACACCCGCACACACACACACACACACACACACACACACACACCTGCCTCAGAGGGAATAGACACAAGTAACCTGAACGGCTCACTGCTCTCTCGCACTTCCCTAATTTCTACCGTCCACTGCATTCTCTCTCACTGTGAGGAGATTCCCAGAAGGGCAGAATTTTTTTTTTTTCCCCAGCGAATATCCACAAAGAATAATGAGACTTCCACACTATGTGAGAAACCAAAAACTAGGAAAAAAAAGTGAATTAGTATATCATCCAACCTAATCCCAGTTCAGACAAGCCGCGCGAAATTAGCTTTTTATTCAGCGTGACAGTCACCACAATAGTGTGAAATATGCAAACAAATGACAGCAGAGAGGGATGAATGTGCATTAATAACGTCAAAGCAAAGGAAAGTGGTGAAGCAGATAATATAAATGGATGGTGAATTGAAACCATACATTATAACTCACAAACGTTTTCATTCAGGTTTTTTGCACATTTTGCTAATGCTAATTTGTGCTCATTGTGGCTTTGCACGGCGTCTCTCAGGGATCATTTGTCAATGAAACAGCGTTGGCAGCACTGTAAAGTCTTTGTGTTTTGATTGTGTGTAGGTGGTAGGCAACACTGCCCGGCCGTTCTATATTTATTCCAAACAAACCAGAGCTGCTGCCGCCAGAAATGGAAAAGCCTTCACTTCCTGTGCACCGGAGACTTGCCAGACGCCGACTGTTTAAACGGAAAATGTAAAATGCCATATCGTCAGCTGTGGGGTGCGGGTCTAATCACTGTTACTTCACTCTGAGGTCTGAGCTGACGTCCATCATTATTTAAAAAAAAATGCAAACAAAAAAACCAAAAGATTACATATAATATATAATATTCCCCCCCAAAAAAAGAAACGGGCAAGGGGCTGAAGGAATAAACCACGCCCACTTACCTATGGCAAAAACCTTTGGCTTCGGAGATGGACCGTCGCGGCTGCAGCAACTTCAGCCAGCGCCAGCTAGCGTCTGCTCCAACGTGTTATAATTACATGTATCAGCTAGCGTATGGTAGAAGGCACTGATAGGATAGTTAAGTAAATGTATGAAATATAATGCCTCATTGGGGAGCAGACGTAACAGTAGTGGCTTGGTGGCTGAAAGTACGTGTTAGCTATGGAGTACCTTCTTTCACATCCAGCAGACAAAAAGCTGCATTAGCATTCATCTGGAGTTGTGTTTTTGGGCCACCTGATGAATGTAAACCCAAAATACTGTCTCCTTGAGACTTTGCCGTGGCCTTTATTAATACCTGAGAAGCTTTTCGAGGTATTCAGCTGTTAAACGTCTGACTTTTGTTCAACTTCCTAGTGGCTACTTTGTTTGGTGAGCTAAAAGTAGCTAACGGCTAAGTTGGTTGATTTTGCCAATATTAGCAAAGATGCCGCATAGAGCAGTGGTGGGCCGTCTCAGCTGGCCTAAACTGAATCACAAAGTTAGCGCTATTTTGAAATTGAATTTTTATTATTACTATTTATCTACTACTAATTGTTTTCCCCTATTAGCTTATTTTCTCATTGCACAGCTCCTGTCTTCCTCTGTTGCTCTGCTTCCAGTGCAGCTTGTGTTAAGGAGAGCGTTTATCCAATTAGATTTCACCTGTATGTCTCTCTGTAAGAAGAGAAGCCCGAGGCCTTCTAGGTAGACTATGCAGATTAAAGTACATGGGGACAACCAATCAGACCTTTAGTTTGACATGCTGGGCGTATTCTTTGACGTGCCAGGGCAAGCTAGAAGGCCTGTAAGTACGTCAGTGTTAACGTGCGCTGTGATTGGTCAGTGGGCCAGCGTGACTTTTGTCAACAGAAAGCGAGCTAGCAGAACTCAGTAGTAAGAAGAGTTCAGGTTGAAACATATGTGACAGAAGTTATGACATTTTTAGTGTTTTGCTTGGTGTAGTTTTTTTACCCAGCTTTTTTTTAACACTCAATGGCTGAAGGAGGCGGAGAAACAGTCCTGGTGACGGATGTACTGACAACACCGTTCTCACAGAGGACGTTTCAGGAAAAGCGGGATACGTAACAAACCCCACAGCCAGCAGCCTTCACCCAGGAAGTAAAAGCCTTTGTGTGTCACTTTCAGTCCACCAACTACGAACGGTATTCCTGAATGACAGCATCGGACAAGAGTTGCAAATTGTATTGCGTCAACTTTACGGACGGGCATGTTTGGTGGTGACGATCCCAATATCGACGGCCACGGTCGGGCGGACATTTTCAGCCCTAAAGCGCATCAAAACTTCTTCCAGAACTGGCAACTGGGGAGGCTCGACTGTCATCACTGGCGTCCACGGCCATCGAGAAGGACCCGTTACTGGAACTGAAGCCACCGATAAACTGTTTTTATTATATAGTTAATATCGTTCCTTCTGATGTGAATACTATTTGAATGGCTTGTGACGCAGTTTTGTTGGACTGTGTAGTCTTTTTTTATTTGCCTTTTTGTAATTTTATGTAACTGTGAAGCACTTTGAATTGCCTGGTGTACGAATTGTGCTCTATAAATAAACTTCCTTGCCTTGTCTGTTTTGTTATAAATAAATGTGACTGGTTTGTGAATGTGTTCTTGTCCTTGTGTTAGGCAGTTAGTGTATTTGTAGGTGTTGCGCTTCAAGTAACATTGTATTTCTCTTGTCAAATGTGGCAGTGTTATGTGAATATGAGGTCTTCACACATAACAAATAATAACCTGTAGCTGTGGCGTCATAATGAGGTTATTAGGTTGTTCGGCTGTAGTAAGACGGCACATAAGGCAATGGTAGAACATGCATCATAAGAGTCAAAAGTTGCTAAAAACATTTTTTTTAGTTGTCAGCGGCATTTTTTTATTTGCGTGGATGTTCATTTGCCCATCACATTAATGGTGCCTGCATGGTTACGGCCCTCTAAGTTGCCTCAAGTAAGGTCTGCGTTCTACTGGTTCTACTAGTTAGTTTTTTTTTATTCGTTTTTAATGTACAAATACTTTGTGGAAAATGTATGATTTGCATTTAAAATAACACGTAAAAAAAACTATTTTAAAAGCTACGTTTTGAAATATGGATGCAACTCTTTGCTTTTGATGTGAAAATCACATGTGACTGGCAAAGGAGACGGCCAAACCATCGACCCATCACAGGCCGCACACCTGTGTTATTCTACGGCCTATGAAAACACACTGCCCCTGGTGAGAACCAGAGGCTGCTGTTTTCAACACTTTTTTTCATCGCGCACATTTTCATGCCAATGCCGAAAGAAAAAAAAAGAAGTAGGATACACATTGTGTTTTTTGCCTTCTGTCGCTGTTATCTTCTCTCCCACTTGCTCTCTCTCTCCCCGCAGTAACAGCTGGAAGAGATTCTTGCTGTACAGTATGTGAGCTACTGGCAGTCCTCCTCCTCCGGTCTACCACCGACTTCCATCCCTCTCATCTTCCTCTTATCTTTTCTTCTCCCACCGCCCCCCCCCCCCCCCCTCCCCCCCTCCGTTACTGTAATCACGTCTCTCGCCACATCTCCCCGTCTGCACGCCTAATAATACATTTGCGTGTGTTGATGCTCATGTGTACACGCTATGTGTCATATTTCCTGTGCTTGTTTATAATAAAATTGACCATGTGTGTGTGTGTGTGAGAGTGTGTATTAACATGTGCTCCCGCGTGGTCTCTCTCTCTCTCGCACACAATGACACTGCATGGAGAGACATAAAGCATTCAGACAGCTTCTTTCTCCATGTGTCGTCAGGCTCGCGTGAACCTCTCAGCCTAAACAGTGACACCGCACGCCTGCTCAACAGCCCCGCGTGTGCATGTGTGTGTGTGTCAACGCCCATGTTGCTTTGCACATTGCCTGAGAACAAGTGTAAACACACGTGTTCACCAGGCACACGCAGACATCAGCGAGCTTTATTGCGTGTTATTAATGTGTCCGGCGAGTGCCAACAGGACACGCCCTCTCATCACCTCTTGAACGGAGCCTTTATGTTCTGAGTGCTCTTAATCGCTAACGGCGAGTGCACTTCAAACGCTCCCTACTGCCTTGACGCGTGCATCGGGTGCGGCGTTCGTGCCAGTCGCGTGACAGTTTCGAAGCCTTCGAGGGACAATCAAGATATGAAGATCAAAAACATCCCTGCACATGATTCAAATATCACCATGTGTTTCTGCACATGAGCAAAGTCAATGGCTTCTTGTTGTTTCAAAGAGGAAGTCCACAGGAAGTGACCCTGAAAGCCGGTCGGCTCCTCAGTGACCTCTGATAGGCCAGCAGCCAGGGACAAAATATTGGCATTGTACGTTTCCGCATAGCACGGAGGACCCGGCCTTTCACCCAGGAGACCGTTGTTTGTGACCTTAACAGTGGCGATGTAATGTTGTTATGCTTGCACATTAAATCACCATAGTTTGTCACAAAAGTACAATGTTATGACTTTTCTGCAAAGAGATTTCAGCAGAGAGGGTCCTGATTGTTATTTATTCTTTTAGAGGACAGTGAGTCATTTGAATGATAAGTCAATAAACAGAAAACATTATGCAAGAACATTAAATGTCCAACCTTCCAGTTCCAAGTCCTGAGTTTAAAGGATTTGCCGCATTTCTTTTCCTATTCCATCTTTAAGTTTGAGGTGTCGGTTAGAGAAAAAAACATAATAATATCAACTTGGGTAAGGACATTGTGATGGCTTTTATCTATTATCTCACCCTATGTACACTAAAATAGATTGATTAATGGAGGAAATAATCGACAGATTAACTCTTTACACATAGTCTTGATATTTGTATACTGATGTTGTGATCTTTTTCTCAATAATTGGCATGACAGCATGGCTATAGTGGTTTGATTAGGTTACTAATGTTTAAAATCCACAACATGGAATATATGGATTTTGGACCTCTGCAGGTGGTCAGTGGCAGAGAGCATGTCTGTCGTGGTCTAATGAAGCCTGAATCAGAAGGAATCTCTCCACTCGATGACTGCTGTGTCCGTCGCTCCAAATAAAAACTTGTACCTTCATGTAAATATTATTCTGCTCAGAAACAGGTGCCATCAATTCCGTGAAAACATCCCCCCCCCCCCCCGCGTCCTCTCCCAAAAACAAATCTCATCCACTATGTATGCTAATTCTGCCTGTCACAAGTCTGAATGCTATTATCCCAGGGGTCAGATGCTTTCATCACGCCCGCACACACACACGCACACACACACACACACACACACACACACACACACACACACACGCAGGCAGGTGGACAGCCGCCTGTGTGGATGGAGGCGGTGTGTGCCTCATGCGGCGAGGACAATAGGGCAGGCTAACTTTAATCTGCCTTTCAGTTGAGATCCTCTCCTCACAGGTGGGGGGAGATAATATTGTGAGAGGGACTTTTTTTAAATTTTTTATAGCTCAGTAATTTTTTTACAATTCATCGCACTCGGGGTAAACACACGAGACACGGGATCTGGCGTTTCTTCACCGCGTGCCAGGCTGAGGTGGGGAGGTGAACCGGTGAGTGTGTGTTCCAAATCCAAATCCAAATGATGTTAGTATAACAACATTTTCCAGCATCCAGGAGCAAAGGGTAACCGCAGCCAATGAGCCGCGACCACCTTTCGACACGGCACTACCCCCAGCTACACACCCTTCAAGTGGGACGTACGCACACGCACACACACACGCACACACACACACACACACACACACAGAAACTCCTTGATTCATAGTACGATGGCACCTGCCTGCCAACTCCTCTCCCTTCTTTCTCTCTTTCTCTCGTCCTTCTTCCTCCCATCGTGTGTTGGCAGTGAGTTGCTCTTCCTCTGCACACACTTGGTTTTTTGTTGTGCTGTAGCTCGAGGGCCACGGCGGAAGGTTAAGTGTGGCGCCGTTGCTTTCGGAGCACAAATTCAGCACAAATTCACGGAAAGAAAAGACATGAACGGCCGCTCCGTTTGACTTTTCTTTGAAACGCCTCCGTCGGCTAAATCACCACTTATCCCTTATGTGTTCACTCTGGCGCGGCGTGCTCTCCGATGTCGTCCCTCGCCCGCGGTCCATCCACGTTTGTTTACCATCTGGGACGAAGTGTTCGAGGGAGGCTGCGCCACAGATAAGCCAAACAGTGGCACTATTTTTCCTTCCTGCTGTTCTGGTGCTAGACGTACACATGGAGGTGTTACTGGAGCCCGAAACGTTGCAGTTTAGCGGATTACAGATAAAAAGCCTGTCTGCATTTATGTCGGCTGAGCAGCAACAAGAAACTGCGGTGCATACCCGCAAAGATATGTCATAAAGCTTTTGCCATCGCAACGTTTTTACAGTTTATGTTTGAGGGGGGTGGGGGGGCATTCATGTCTGTACTTCCAACAATTGGATTGCGATCCATTCAATAGCTGTCAAGACGATCCACTCAAACACAGCAAATGTAAATCTGATGGTGGCGCTCCCAGATTCCAGGGGTTTATCAATGCGTGTACAAAACTCCTTGACTCCTTGACAACTTGATTGATGTGAGACAAAAGCGATGGACTTGACACCCCGAGTGCCTCAGCGAAAGCCTCTTAATCAAAAAGCAAAAGACCTTATTAAATAACAATGTCAATGTGATGATTCCATTTAATATCATACAACCATGAAGGTGAACACAAGTGGTCATCAAAACAAAAGTGTAAACATGGTTCTCGCTAACCCCGCGGCTACACTGTGACCATCAGCAATGTCGGGAGATGAAACTAGTTAGTTATGTCTGGGCAACAAAAATACTTTGTCAGGTTCAGGCAACACAACTGTAAAGTTATGTTCAGGCAACAAAGAGAAAAGATAACTATTTTGCTTAAAATGTGCAGTCGTTAGGTTCTAAAGTTCCTGTGTTACAGACGGGAGGTAATACTTGGGGAGGTGGTTACGTAATAATGTATTATTTAGCTGCTTGCACGGACGACCTATAAAGTTGTTTTTTGTGTGAGGTTGTTGGGATATTAGTGCTTGAGCAGACATAAGGAAGACAATGGCAAGTTTGGATTCAAACAGATAACCTCATTAAATGTTATGTATGCTGGTTTAGTTAAGTATTTATTTATTTTTTACCACCTTCCACTTAACTTAACAATAGATGCCAACAGCTGTAGCTTGCTTTTGGTTTTCGCACTAGTAAATCACTTTTACTAGTCAGTCAGTATTTCTTTGGCTTGAGACTATGACCTGGAAGTGAAACCAACATTACAAGGCGTTGGACCCTTTGATGCAGTGGAACGATAATATGTATTTGTTCATGTATTCTTTCACATGCGGTGTTGAAAATCGTGTATTGAGGTACATATTTTATTGGGGAGGTTGTAAAGTCAAACCAAGTCCTCGATATTAAAAAGGGGGGGGGGGGGGTGAATAGAGACTCGTGGAGACGGTGCATCGTTTATGTTCCTTTACGATCTACGAGTGTGATGGCGAGATTGAAATGGAGGGATGTTCGTGAGGATGAACATTTAACCTCGAGGCTGTACGTTGGTGGGCGCTCCAGAGAGGAGACCCACCGCGTCTCACATCCCCGAGCACAGCGATGGGAGCAGTCGATGGGCTCGCGCTGCCCAGCAACAGCAGCCGCAAGCTCTCTGCATCCTCGTATCGATGCTCCACAGCTTTGATTTTCTCTCTTCCCCTCTTCCCCTCTTTATTCTTCTCCTTTCAACTCCTCTTGCTTTTCTTTCTGCCCCTTTTCCCTCTCAAATGCAATGTATTAGATTCCACGAAAGAAAATGACTCGCATGGATTCCATTCGTTATTTGTAGAGAAACTGAAAGTAAAAGAGCAAGAAATTCACTCTCATATTAGTGTGCTTTGTCCTCGAGATAGAGCGCCATTCTTTTAAACGATAGATATATCTCATTTTGGAACAAAATTGCTCAATTTCACCAAGCCAGTGGACAGGAAATTGAGCGAACTTTGTTTTGATCCAATCTATTTGGAACCACTTTGCAAACACATTATCCATTCACTGAAGAAGATGCACGGTGCCAGATAACACCGATAGATCCGTTCTGCCTCACCTCGGCCCGCTTCATTCCCTCCTCCAACTTACACCAGCAGCGACAACAAACAATGCATCCTCCATTAGAGTTTGTTGGGTTAAAGGAGGTCCATCAATTAATGGAAACGCCTCCACACAATGTTGCTGTTTACTTTCCGTCCGAAATAATGCAGATGGAGGGAGCTGCAAAGGCCAGATATGATGGGAAATATTATTTATTTCTCTCTCTCTCTTTCTCTCTGTGACTCTATCAAATGCATTGGTTCAGATAATTGTCCCCGTAACTCTCTGTCGGACTCCCCGTATGGACTGCGGTTACCCAGCCGTGATGTCGGATGTTTCCCAGCCGTCGCCCTGCGTCCGTTGTCCTTATCTACCACCTACCTGTGCGGATGTTGTTTTCTGTAGTGCACTTTTGTGCTTTCATTTGTCTTCATGCTAATTTGTACTCGCCCTGCTGAATACAGAGCGAGGAACACAAATGAATGCGGGGGATATGTGCGTCTCTCCTGCCATGTCTCGGTGGGTTGTTCCCACACCTCAGCAATCCAATAATAGAGTTCAAGGCCCAACTGAGTAATCTGAACCACTAACACTAACTTTCAAGGGGCACTCCAGCTATTCCATCAAAGTCAACTAACCGGGAAAAAGGTGTACTAACCCAGCGAGTGAAGGCATTTGTGTAATATAGTCTGAGGATGTCCAGTTTAAAAGATATTGGCATTTCTAAAATAGGAGGCACCATTTTTTGGAGATTGGCCCGAGACAGCAGGTCAGATGTGGGATGTGACTTCTGCTTGAAAAGAAGCAGTCCTTCCGGCAAGTTGCCCGACTACATCTGAAATCTACCCTACCCCCCCACCCCTCCCAACCCAACCCTTCACCCACCTCCTTCCTAAATCCAATGTCAGAGAGGTGTAGCCCCACACAACTCTCGTGATTTCCTAAAATAATGGTCATACTGCCACTCCGTTACACACATATTCCCACTGCTTTTGGAAAATGAAGATTATTTTCATATCAAACAAGTCGAGAAAAAAAAAAAAACACATTACATCTGCGACACATAGAGCCATAAACTGTCTTACCTGCAGGATCTTGCACCTCTCAGATTCGCAGATGATGTCCTCGCACGGATGAAACATGCCCAGCGTCACACAGTTCAGCAGGATCACCAACATGGACGCCCGCTCGAACCACGTAGAGAGAACAGTTAAGGAACACACCGAGGACAGATGACAGCAGCCCGGAAGCTGGCGGTAACAACAAACAACATTTCTATCTCAGTGTAACATTCAAAAGTGATGTACGGTTTGCCTCTTACACTTCCGATTAACTAACAGAAAAGGGAATATGAAAGCCACAGAGGGAATATGGAAAAGTGCGGAAATAAGTATGGAAATAAAAAAGAAAAGAAAGCGAAAAGTGGCCGATGCTGAGAGACCGGGAGGCTGACTGAGAGGAGGAGGAGGAGGAGGAGGAGGAGGAGGAGTGAGCGCGAAGACATCCTGATGCATGGCGCATGCAATTTATTGACCACAGGGTCGAAGTGGGCATTCCTCATGCGGTTAGATTAAATGCCAGTCTGAGTTATGTGACACCAATCAATGATGGGACCAAATGCAGATTAGGCTAATACTACCGATACCCCCCCCCCCCACACACACACACACACACACACACACACTACCCACATATATTACAGATTGCTACTTCACTACTTCACCCACGTTCAGCGTCCTTCACCCCGCCTGGTTAACAGTGTTAGGACAGAGTAGATCGTTTGTCATCCAAGTGTGTGTTTGAGTTCAAAGGAAAACAAACGGCGCTATTTGTATCCGTTGAATATGCAGGCTGTGCTACAAACGGCCTGTCCTGTCTTTCATTGCATTTGCCCACATTTGCCCCATTCGTCCCGCTGACTCGCAACGCGGCTGTGTCAGCGCGGCCCCAACGGCCGACGCACACAAAAAACTCAACGAAAATAAAATCCATTACATTTAGCTGACGCTTTTATCGAAAGCGACTTACAATCATACACCGTAGACACAGCTACGGGGACACATCGACCAGGGACAGCATAGCCGGGGATCGAACCACCGATGCTCTGATTGTAAGACGGACCTGCTAACCACTGACCAACAGTCACTCAATAAATATATATTGCAGGACGAACAACAACAGCAGCGAAATATGGAATTTTAACTTGGGCCACAGGAGTTAAAAATTAAAATGACAATAAAAAGAACACCAGGAAAATTCTCGGGAAACAGGAAACAGCTCTGTGTTTGAACAATAGTCTGTGGTAATAGCTTTTAAAATACTAGGCATGTTGGTCAAGGGGAAATTACGGACATCTGTGACATGCATATGTTAAGGATACCAAGACATGCTTTTTCTCTCTAAAACCAGCTGCACATCAAACTCGTCGTTCACATTGTTCCAAAAGTCCAAACCGCTGCGACAGCACAGATTATTAAATGGAACAGAGGCTCGAGATCTGGAAATGGAGCGAGCTCTCGTATCAGCTGCTCCACAGAAGAGATGGTTCGCGGTCCGATTGGTGTGGATGTTGCAAACGAATACTCTGAATCATCCATACGTATGTTTATGGAATGTCCACTTATTTCCAGCCACCAAGAGAGCAAGTTTCCAATATTTCAGGTCAATATTACGTCATGGGGAGTTATATTAATCACTTGCGCAACAAGGGTTATTCCGCAGGACACTTCTGTGTCACATACTGGGGGGTTGTCGGGTCTAATGAAAGACACTATGCAGCTGCATCAGGCCCGTAGAGATCACCCCCGCAGCCCCCGCACCGCGGGGGGGCCTCACAGGGACAGGGGGCCTCGCGTGGCAATTTTTTTTGTTTTTTTTAATCCAACACTAGCCAGCGGACTCGGCCGTATTGCGGCTAAGTGTCGGCTGACTCGGCTGTGTTCCGGCTCGATGCGGCCAAATGTGAGCCACCTTTGGCACATTTCACTGTTGCCATGTCTGGCCCAGGTGTAGCTGTTACGGACATGGGCAGATTCTGTCTGAGACATGGCAACCGGTTTATATCGGTTGCCGAATCTGGGCCGAATAATGTAATAAATAAATAATATTACATTACGTAATAACATTAAGATATCCCACAAAGTTGTCTCTCTCATATAAAGCTACACAATAAAAAAAGTATTTTAAACTGGCTTTATAAGTTTTAAATAATAGTTGTAAAGGCAATCGTAACAGGCAACCACTAGGGCCTCCTGCTACGCGGACTGGTGTTATTGTTGGGCCGCGGTGTATTCTGGGAGAACTACGAGGAAATTTCTCTTGAGGAAAAATGAAACGCACATTTAAAAGTGGTGCCCAAAAGCGGCAATCAAAACAGGACATTTCTGAATTAAATGCCAAACTTCCCAAAATTACAAGTCTTTTTCGACCAGCTGGTGAAGGATGCACTCATCTGCCAGAAGAGACAGGTATTGTACTGTTTGCTATAGCTAACATTACCACGTAGCTAACGTTATACTTTGACAGCTGTACTGCTCTGTCTATGTGTTGTGCCGGACAATACATTATCCCTTACATATGGGGGGGGGGGCCCTCTCAGGGTTATTCTGCAGGGGGGCGTCATGTGTTTCCGTTACTGCACTGAGCTGCATTATGGGACGTGTGTAGGATGCAGGGATGTTGGTGCTTAACCGAATACCAGTTAGTATATCGTGGCCTCTGCTGCTTTAATTTGGACCATTATATGTCTTATCTGTCCGTCATGAGGCCTCCCAACGTTATAAAAGCAGTAAATCGCAGTAGTCGCTCTTTAGGTGGTGGATTGTGAGGAAACTGCATGAAAGTCAGGGCTCCTCCACCAACTTTTGTTTTATACCTCACTAAGGAGAGGGCACACTGGCTCTGAACACCGGCATGGGACATAAATCATTTGCTGCAGAATCATCCAATTTCAAAGCAGTTCCAAGGGATGACGGGCCACAATGTGATAACTCTGCGGTCGCTCCGATACAGTATTGAACAGGGCTATTGAATAATAGATGCCGGCTGGAGGGGGGAAGGGGAGAGTGTGTGTGACCACAAGGCCCATCCCCCATCAGTTGGGTAATGAATGTTGCATGTGGGAGGCAGCACAGGGTTATATGTCGCACACGGGAGGATGCGCCGGAACTTTGTGCGGGGTCCAAAGGGATGCAATTAAAAAGATCAATCAGTACGGGGAGTGGGATCATTAAACAGGAGACAAAAGGGCTTGCGCTCGTAATTTGGAGAGTGGCGGCACCGAAAGTTTTAGGGGGAGAGCAAACTGTTGTTGACACGCGGCGGTGGCATCGGCAAAAGTTCACCGCTCAGGACTGAGACGACGGGGCTAATTAAAAATAATGAGCCGCATGTGTTGTCTTTGTAATCACGAACCTGCGTCAGCGCTAAACGCACAATGTCATATTAGTCCAGAAAAGTTTCCCTTCGTCATTTCTCCAGCAAGGATGTAAGTTGACTGATTTGCCGTAGGATTCTCTCTAAAATTGGCGATTGTCTTTCCTCCGACTTTTTGGATTATACATTCTAATATACACCTCACCACCGTTACAGACGACTTTGCACGATTTTAAGACGTTTAAAAGAAAAGGTTTTGACAGAAAACAAAAGTAAGAAGAAATGCACACCTCGCTTGCGTGCACTATTCATGTTTTGATGTAAGCATAAGCTCCATTACCATTATGTGCTGCAAACACAAGATTGGGAAGATAGGTCCCAAACTCTCAAACGCCGGCCATACCATCTGATATGAGTATTTATAGGGATGTGTGTGTATATATATATATATATTTAGTGATCCAGTACAGACTCAAACAGCTGGGTCTGGTATCGGTATCAACTTCGATGTCGATGGAGGTTTTGGTTTTCAAAGTTAGCAAAGCAAAGTTCAAGTCAAACTTTAGTTTTGTGTATTTGATGTTGCCTTACACATACACAACTGACCCCAGTCACCTCCACACAGGGGGGCATACAGCTCATTAATTAAGCACTGGTTTCATAACCGTACCCCAATATCGTCAATGGTATCGGGACAAAAGATAGTCGGATTGAAGACTTTGTCTGATCAGCTAAAGAATCAAGAATTATCTGTTCAATTCTAACTTTACATTGATCATTGACAAATCCTGGTACCTTCTCAGGTCACGAGAGGACTCTGACTCAAGACGTCACTGGTGAACTTTTGGTTCTATCCAAGCTCTGCACGAGACGAGAATAATGAGCACCCCTCCGTAACAAACAAAGATAAATAGGGTCATCAATTCGCTGATATCGCCAGTGTTACAAATAGAATTTTAGGAATTCATGGAGTAATTGGTCTCTTCTTAATTTACAGTACCAAGGCAAAACTCGAAAATGTATTCAAAACCTGTATATTCCACGGCCGTCTGGAGCACAATCTAAAGTTGTCCTCATTAAGGAAACTTCCTCAGACTGCACAGGTCAGCGTTCAGACCCTCACAATAGCGTACGAAGAAAACGAGACTCCCCTGAAACCACTCCAAAATTGTAATGGGTTCTAACTTTCTCGTTTGCTCTCGTAAAGTAATTTTCTTCCGGTTGCAGTGGGAAGCCTTGATAAACCCGGACAGACGAAGTTAGCGGCTAGCTGGAGCGGCTAAACGCATGCTAATGTTGCTGGATGTGTGTTGTGTGTTTAAACATCGCTAATGTACTTTTCATATGTCAGTGCTGTGTTTACAGCTCCTTGCAGCTAACCTCAAGTGGCCAAACATTGCAGGTTTAACTGAGTAGCCTACAGTGTTTAACAATATTTAAACGGCCTGTAAGTAAAAATGAACACCTTGCACCACGGGTTGAGTATTTGTCAGAATATGGTGACTTAGTTGAGCAAATTCAAAAGAGAAATCGTAATATTATTGTGTTTAAGTAATGTAAACACCATGTGACCAAAGCAGACATGCTGGACTGGTGCTATCACACACTGGCAACCAATCAAGTGTACAAAGTAGGGTGTTTATTGGAGGGTCGTAAATAGAAATCACGTTTATGAACAGAAGGACATTGCGGGAGGGAGGCTCGGGCATGGCGGCAAAGCTAAACATGAAATATGAATAATGAGACTGATCCAATCAATAACTCTTCCTCTCTCTGCCCTCATTCTCTTCCTCCGTCTCCCCAGCTGCTGGGCTATAATTAAACAATAAGGAGTGTACTGCCACACACACACACACACACCTTCATGGTGTCAGAAATGCGGTGACACACCGAGGGATGGATTCAATTAGAGGAAAAGATACACGAGGATCTGTCAGAACAGACACGGGTGCGTCGACTCACACGGTGATGCGTTCGTCGGAGAGGCAACATTATCAAACTCATCAACACCTCCAAAAGTATTCTGCTCTCATGGGATCTTTCAGCTTTTCCCTCTCACACACACACACACACACACACACACACATTCAAAGTCCCTCTTCTTCTTGTCTAATGAAGGGGAAATAATATGCAAGCCTTATGTCCTCCCCTGCCTCACATTGCTGATTCACTCTGATTCTGTCCTCTAATGATCTGACACCAGACAGCAGGACACAAACAACGAAGAAGAGAACCAGTGTGTGTAGCCTATAGGCGTGTGTGTCTCTGTGTGTGTGAAGAGAGTAAAGTTTGGTGGAAGTTTCAACTCTCTCCATCTCTTATATCATTCATGAGAGTGGGGGAATGAATCGTCCGCGGCGAGAGATGAGGAGCACGCACAGTCGGAGGCCGATCGATACAGACGAGCCTCTCTGAATAAATATTAATCATATTGTGTTTAGTGTAACTCGCACGGGACGAGGTGCTGCGTCTCCACACACACACACACACACACACACACACACTGCACATCCTCTGCTCTCTCATAAACTACCACACTTTTAATGATGTGTACTGTATGTCTCTACAAATCAGTTTAAAATGTATTCCCCCCCCCCCCCCCCCTCCTCCACCAGCATACTGTAGGTATAATCTTCAGGGAGTGTTTAGCTAACGCGAGACGCCACCTCTCCACACTCGTTAACACTTAAACCCAGGCGCTGCGGCATGGTTGTCCACATAGCGGCATAGTGTATGCAGTATGTACCTGAAATGGATTCAGGGAGAAATATTGGTGGATGTGTTAAGAGAATTGAAGATAGATCGCAAAGATTGTTAACAGCCGCGGGGGAACTGCCAGTCATCGGCTGAACGGTAGAGATATTCTGCAGCTGAGCTGAAATAAATATACCGAAGCATTAGCTCCTCTTTGGGTTCCAACCGGTTCACGTCTCGACAATTGGTGGCTTCGAAACTACTCATTGGAGTCATATGAGTCCGTTATTGCTTAAAAGTAACCGAGGCTGCTTGATGCAACCTGCTGAAGTTCTGTCTTCACAGCTCCCCATGAATGCCCATGAAAGGAATCCGGATCAAAGCACAGAGGATGTGCAAAGACCCCCCTTTCCTTGATCCAAAACTCACTCCGCCCCCGAAGTTCGAAACAGGACAAAGGCCCGAGTCCCACGCCGCTGGACGCAACGCTGATCTCTTCGCACTCATTATGATTATAAACAGCGAGACCTGCGGGAAAGGGCGTTGCCTGGACTGGACCAGCAGGAAGAACCAGACAAATGAGACGCAGGCAGGACACGCGTTGAAGATGGAAGGGGAGCGTCGAAGAAAGGTTTTAGCATCAAGTCATCCGGATGAAACAACAGTTGCACACAATAAAGGGCTTGATGCCCTGATGCTCCAACACAAACCACCGTTTTGAAGTGATTAAGTGGATTTCTGCTGCAGGAAAAGTTTGGTTAGGTTCAAGGACTTTGCTGGGTTTGGGAAATATCGTTGTCATCGTTAAAAGAAACCTGAAGCTGACCGTCAAGTCGGGATGGCTCCAACGCTACGTTGATGCTTCAAACCACCGCGGCCACCGACCGACGGACTTTTTTTTCTCGATGAAAACATCAAACTGTTTGCTTCTTTTCCTTTTCTTCTTTTCCTTCCGGACATTTCCAGAGAGTGGCTTTTGGATTCAGCCAGAAGTTACTTTGAGGGAGCTTGTTCACGAGTAGTTTGTTGTTTAGCTAACGCTAAAAGCTTCTCTGCAGTGGCTTCTCTATTTTACAAACCGTTATTCTGTCTCTCAGCGCACCGCCGCTCTTCTTTTTTTTCGTCTTTGTTTCCTCAGGAGTGCAACGGGCCTTCTCTTCAGAAGGCAAACTTTCAAAAAGCCAAGAAAGCACAGCAACTTTGTGAGTGTGAGTGTGTGTGTGTGTGCGAAGGTGCGCACAAAAACAGGAAGGAACAGGAAGCTTTATCTCTCAAGTCGAAGGCTGCCTCTGCCTAACCTTTGCTGCTCATCTCCCATCAATCCCTCCTTTCTCCAAAAAAACCCTCAAAGCTTTTCCTCTTCTCTGCATCACTTTTTTCTTCTTCGTCTGTACCGTCTCACACCAGCTATTTTCAGGGAGGGGATTGTCAGAAATGAAACTTTTTTGCCTTTTTTGGAGGAAGTATGCTGAACATGCCAGAATGACCCCCCCCCATACAACAAAACATAACTAAAGGGGAGAGAACTGAATGCGGAAGGATGTTCATGAAATATTGAGGGCGACTGCTGCAGCCCTTTGTAACGGGAGATCTGTCACTGTCGTGCTTGAAAGTGTGCATGTGTGCTAGTGCACGCGTCCACACGTCTACATTCATATTGTCTGCGTTTGCGACTGCGGGCGCATGAACAAATGCCACTTTATCCCAAAAGTAGCTCTCTGGTTGTCTTCCTTCCCCCCCCTCTCCCGTTCATTATTCAGTGCGACTCTTTTATTTCATTTGTTTCGCAGCGAATGCTTTTACTGCGGACGGTGAAATCTTGGTCGGCTGTCTTGCAGCTCGAGGCAGTTCTGAAACTTCCGATGCGACGATCCATTATTAACTGTCGTGAGCTTGTTTCAATGTCACGGGATTAGTATCTGCACATTGTGGCTAACATGCTATTAATATTATATTGATCTTCGCTGCGTAACCGTCCACATTGTCTGAATCTTCCCAGACACGTGCTGGTGGACATTCTTCTCGCTGAGGTTGAAGATAGAAAAAAGCCGCTTCTCTCCTCTTTAAAAAAAATAAAGAGTGTTGCTTAAATAAAACCATTTTGAAATTGTCAGGGTTCCATGTCGATGTTCAGTGTCAGCGTCCGAGGTCGCGATCGTTAAACCGTTCAGAGTTAACATGACGTGTGGGACGTACGAGATTAATAAAATAATCTTCTTTCGCAGGGCAACTTCCCAATACTTCTTTACCGCAGCCTCGGGAGGTTGCTTGTCAGAAAAAAGCTTAACATTTTAAACATTGCACAAAATACAAGGCTGATGCTACAGTAGTTCGATTGAAGGGAATAATGCCATCGACGTGAATTTTGCTGGAGAAGGTCTTTTCCTTTAATGAATGCATTTGAAAATACATCATTTTTCTGTGTCCATAAACCGTTGCCGAAATGGAAGAAGCAAAGGAACCTGAGATTTTATGCTCTGATACGGCTGTCAAAAAACGGCAGCGCGATTAATTAAAACTACGCCCCTTAAATTGAGTATTACGCTTGTAAATAAGCTGCCCTCAGCGACCCAGTAAGAGTTACAGCGTGCCTCGACTCGGGGTGTTGGGGGCTGGGGTGGGGGGGGTGGAAAATCCTGCTGGTATAACACTGCATATCATGACTGCTCGCTGACACGGCTTATCAGTAGCCTGAGTCAGGAGCCGGGGAGTTAGGAGGTGGAGGCAAATAGCGGCATATTGTGTCGGCTGTATCTGCTCGTGCCATACGAGAGTAGGGGGGGGGGGGGGATGACACGGGGAGCGACAGGCGAAAGATGGCGAGGGGAGGAGAAGAAGAAGAAGGAGAAGAAAAAGAAGAAAAGAAGAAGAAGAAGTTTTGATCGTCGAAGACAGCCAACCCTGTGGAACTTTTACCAGCTTCCATTATTGATAACTTGCCCCCCCCCCCCCCCCCCCCCCCCTCCTTTCAATCCCTTCAGTCCGTTTACATACGCAGCAACTTTGCTTCATTCTACATTCCCATGCTCATGAATATGGATACACGCAAGCACACAGGCTATAACATTGGCACACACAATGGGGACACTTCGGGGGAACTATGTGAAGAAGAGATCAATTTTGTATGCGCGGTGGGGGTGGGGGTGGGGGTGGGGTGGGGGGGGTGTTTGGGAAGAGAAAAGGCTGACTTCACAATCCGGTTGCCTCGTCAATATTCCTCTTGTTGGCGCGGTGCATCGTGCTCCCGAACTGCTGCCTTGTGTGCTTTTAGGAGTGACTTGTACATATGAAATATATGCGTTGGAGGTTCCTAATGAACAGATTCTCTCCTCACACACACACACACACACACACACACACACGTATCCCTCTCATCAGCCAGGAAACACCCCTGTATCTCTTGCCACTGCGGACTGAGAGTTGCTAAGCAACGCCGGCTTTCATAGGAAGTGTGGTGAAGTCTCTTTGGCTGTGGTGTCTGTAAGCTCGAGGTGATAGGGGGCGGAGTTGCCGCAGCCACGGAGACAGAAGAACTTCCGAGAGTGTGTCCCGACCTTGAGCTCACGTTCGCAGCTCAAAACAGAAAAAGCTGATGGCATAAAGCGGAAGCGTGGCTAAAGAGCTGTAAATACATGCAGCGTCAAAAGAGTCCGTCACGCTCTACTCTCCTCTTAAATGGCAGCGGGCAACAAGTGAAAGGAGGGGGAGGGGGGGCGGGTGGAGTGGGAGAGAGATTTCACACTTTTGTAGGAGCTGCCTTGGTGACGTAATATTAGGAAATATAATTTTCTCCACTCCATGCAGCAGCGAGGTAGAAGAGAAAAGACTACATTACAAGATATTCGCATACCGGTACCGTGGCTCTCGAGGCTGTTAATGGGAGCTTCGAATACGCTTTGAATACGCTGATTTCTGCAGCTCAGTGTTATGATGTACATTATTTGTGAAAGGGTCCGTAGCGCTGATAAAGCTTCGTGCCACTCTGCTGCTCACACTCGGAAGCAGAAGGAGATGACCACTTTGCTAAATCCCCCGGCCCTCAAAACGCAGGCCGAGACCAATCGGAGCACATCGTTACCTGTAGCTGGTATAAACCTGTTTCTTTAACTTTTTAAGCATCGTGACAGTGTATAATATATCCGGTGGAACCAGAAATCCTTGGGTTTACGCTGGGTTGGGCCACCAACATGTCCAACAAATAACCGTTCCTTCAGTTCAATCGCTGATCTTGAGCTTTCAGTAATTTCACATCAGCAGATGTTTGCCAGTGGAGTTGCCATGGAATTGTAGATGTCCATTTTTCCATTTTCTTTTGAGGACCAACCGTTCAAAATGGACCTTGTGGTGAGATATTATATCTGTATGAGATATAAGAGTTCTTTTAAAGTCAGTGACACAAATTCGGCGGAGGAATTCACGCATATTTTGGGATTATTATTATATCAAAATTATGAATCGACTTCATGGACATAGAGACGAGAGGGAAAAATCTATAAGATCTGAGTGAAATGATGGAGATCAGAGACTGAGCTGTCCCAACAATCATAATCTCAGAACACACGTGCGTCTCATGCTAGCTAGATTGCAGCTAAAATCTGACAAGATAGATAATTGTCTGCTTGTGTCTGCAGAAACACTAAAAAGCTATACAAAAATAACTTGTGCCGTAGACACAAGGCATATAAAACAGGCTTCCCTTTCTGTCTAAACCCACCATCACTATCACACACACACTTTGTCCTTTGCAACCAAATGAGGACCACCATCGGTGCAACCGAGTCCCTCAAGTTTTTTTTTCAACCCGGGCCGTCATTTCCCCTGAGGATAGCCTTCTTGTCTGCATGCACAGACAGAGCAATATGGACACACGTGTTATAAAAAATAATAATTAATATACAGGACTGTAATCACGCAGACACACAGCAAGCGGGACACGGCAATGCATCCATCACCCTAACTAAGAGAGATGTGCTCGGTTTGCAGAATCTGTGTACGTTTCTGAGTGGGATCGAGAACTCCTTACAGCCTAGAGGATAAGAAAATTAGATCTGTAAAAAGTGTGGTCAATTAGGACTACACGGGGGGGGGAGACTGAGCTAAAAAAAGAAAGAAAGCAAAGACTGAGAGGTGAGAGAAGAGCAAATGAAACAGGCAAAAAGCAGAATGAGAGAGCGAATGAGAGATTGAGGAATGAATAATTGAACTGCAGGCCATGTGAGTCTTTAATCCCCGGCAGACTGCTTTTAAAAAATATTTTTATTAACCAATACTTTTGGGGTTGTGAGTTGATGTAAATACACACACACACACATTTGCAAGAAAATCTCAAGACACAAGTGGCCTGTCAAAAGCGTGTGTGATGGACTGGATGCGATGGCAGGGGTCAAGCAGTGTTTCAATTCCCCGTAGCTTCTCATTAATTAAGCAGCGACTGAATCCCTCTCTCACTCCCTCTGTCTCTCTCGGTCTATCTCTCTCGCCCAGTCCTCGAGTCTGCCACCGTTTGCCATTTCATTCAGAAACGGAGCTATTTAGAGACCTCCTTCCATTCAGTGGAATTAGCATTGAATGCACAGCCACACAACACACTAACAGCCACACACGCCTGAGGAGATCCAGTTAAATGCCACGGCAGACAAATAAGCTCTTCATTCTTCAGGGGGGGGGGGGAATAAACAAACCTGGTGCTGCACTGACAGGTTAGCGAGAGGTCATCTATAGCGTACACACAATGAGAGAATGAAGAGACGCTTAGTGGAAGTGAAATTGCCCCGACAGAAAATATGCAAATAGAGGGGGAAGTCAGGATATGAGAGAGGGAAAAAAATGCGGTGCCCGTGCCAGAATCAGCATGATTAACATGAGGTCGGCTTTATCAACGCGGTGAATCAGGCCCCCGGAAACGCAACAGCGACTACTATTTGGGGAGGCATGGCACGCTACCGTTGTCTGCACGCACACACACAAGCGTGCGGACAACGCGCCAATTTGCCCTCACGCACACCGGTTGCGTCAGATACAGAGCTCAGACGCTTCGGAAAAGCCAATCGGCAATCAGCGCTAACAACGGGGAAAGAAAACGAGGTCTGGGCCCTCAAGTGTTCGGAGAGGAAATGATTTGGATGAAATGAATACCTGATTTAAAGGATCCGCCCGCTTTATTCCCACTTCTGTGATCTCATAAAAATCAATGGTCTTATTTCCAGAGCTTTCAACCCCTTCTCAGGGGCTTCTTCAGCAAATGGAGCGGGCTTAAGTGTGACGAGCTGTCAAATTGTTTTGTGAAACTCTTGTGAAACACACTGTAAAAAATGTTCAAATATGTAACAAAAAAGTGCTGCTTTATTATGCATCTGATTATATGCTGATAGTACACTAGTTCACCACGTACCACGCACACATTTCTGTGTAAAAACCTGTAAAAACAGGGACAGTGTGCACTGAAGCTCTAATGTCTCTTCCTGTTTTTTTCTTTTTCTTTCTCATCCGAACATTTTTTAAAGAACACAGCACAGCCTGTTCTTGCTGTCTTCTCTTGTCCCGCTCTGAATTAGGAAGATATATAAGTTTTTTTTTTTTCTGCTTCTGCTGGCAGTGATGATATTGGCTGGTGTAGCATGAGGAGACATCTCTCAGACTGCAGACACTGGGGAGGTTTGTTTTTTATTACTGATACTAAAATACATTTTAAATTCACAGTACCACAGCATGCGCACAGAGAATGTTAGCATACAGTTATAACTGTACGTGTCATTTGCCTAAGTAGCAAGGTTTTTATGTCTCTCTGGATGAAAATCATTTTAGAAGAGACGCGTGTGTATTCGCCCAGCAGAGCAGTTACATTTAAATGTCGATGGGATTCCACAGAAGACGCTAATCTACATCCGCTACCAGTGCAGACACGTTAGGCCTATCGCTGGTCTTGTGTTATTTTACCTTGACCGTTTGCGTTTGGCACATAAATGTGAGCGGTTAATGGTTATCCACTCAAACGCTCTGTACAGATGTGATTGTCTCTTGCTGATTTCTACCCTAACGTGATGAGGAAGTGACAACTTCACCGGAGGTTTAATGTGTCTTCTACAATGATACATATCACACCATATTTTTCAAAAGAGATAGGTCCACAAACTATAGATCTACATGATGGCAATGCATAAGAGGACATACTGATGTATGTGTAAGTCTCTAAATCAAATTCCATTCAATTCCAGGCACCACACACCTACAGTAACAAGCCACATTATTCCTCAATTACTATGGTATCGGTACCGGATTCAACAAATTTGAGTGGGCCACACTGCAGCTCAAAGACATCAGCACCAGCATTAGAAATGAGAAATTCAACCGGGATGTTGTTAACCCAATTGGCAGATGCAGTGAAGAACTGCGAGTAAGGATAAATAAAAAGCTCAGATTTATCTGACTACTTGTATTAATCGTTGAAAAAGTAGGCATTTCAGTAATGTAGAAAATGTAAGAGAAATGTCATCATGAAATGTTGAATGAGTGAATCGTAATCAAATCGAATCGTGAGGAAAGTAAAGATTCACACCTCTTCTGACCGGGTAAGAATCTCACTCGTAGTAATCGTGCTCATGCTTCTAATTCACACAAAAAATCTTCCCCAAATACATAACCCTAACTTTACCCATTACCACTACATGCCTAACTATTAACTAGTAAATGTAGTACCTTACCTTGCGGGGAACAGCTCTTTCTCCTCTGCTGGCACAAGTCCCCATTATGTAACTAAGTCCCCACAAGGTAAGTCAAACAAACATTCACACACTCTCTTAGTCTAATAGTTTATAACAAGTGGGACAGTTAACCGGGTGAAACGTCTGGTGAGTTCAACACTTTGTCTGATTCTCAGTGCATTCAACGTGACCTTTAATCTCCACACATGTGCAGTCATTACAATAGAGTCCTGGGGAACCTTAGGCCCCGACAGAGTAGCAGTCCTCCCTAAGCAGAACTCCGCTTCTGTCTCCCTCCCTTGACTCCTCTTTCTCCTCCCAGCCAAGCCAATCGTCTGGTACCGAGCGGGCCCGTTATACAAAGCAAATAAGCCGTGGGTATAGGCCCTGATAGCTTTTCAGAAAGGGAGAGCGAGGTAAGCAGCGAGCGAGTGTGTGTGTGTGTGTGTGTGTGTGTGTGTGTGTGTGTGTGTGAGGCAGCGAAAGAGCCCATAAACCTCAGTGACTCTAAAAGCTTTGCCAATCTCTAAGAATGCCTTGTGGATATGAAAAGTGTTGGATGACTCAAAACTTTCTCTGCAGCTTTATATAAAATAAAAAAAACAGGTCTGTGTTGTTTGGCTCCCTCAAACATCGGAAACATAGAGTCTCTAAGAAGGACTTGCCACCGCAACAACGGTACATTTAAATCTTCACACTGTAAGCTCCTTCCTGACAGCCCTGGCCTGGCGCTGACATCTGTCACAGCGTTCAAGTGTGCGGCGGAAGCTAAACAAGAGCAGACCCCAGATAACCTCTCCCAGACCGCCACGCCGCCACGGAGCCGCTAGCCGACGCACTCCAGACCGCGCAACCCCCATACGGTTCAGAACATGTGGTGGGGTCTGCTGGAGCATTCCTCCACCTCAAAGCCCACCACACTGTGAGCACCGTGAATGGTTGCTGGTATTAAGACGGTACCAGGCCCACCGACCCTCTCTCTCTCTCTCTCTCTCTCTCTCTCACACATGCTCAGGCGTCACAACTATGGTAAGACACACACACACACACACACACACACACAAACACACACACAGGGAAAGGCGGTATAAAAATTGGAATAAATACATGGCATGCAGTATTTACAGTGTCTATTTCTCCATGACAACAGAGGAAAATGTTTACACTCCAGAGGACGACAGACCCCTTCGTACCGGCCGGGATCCGGTTTCTATGGCGACGGAAGTCGGCATCTCTGTGTTTGGGCATCGTGAGTGTGTTGATGTTATGTACAGTGCAGGAATGTGCAAACACATGGCTGTGATTACGCAAACGCAGACACGCGCGCGCAGAGATGCGGTAGGAATATCATGTGTCTCGAAATTGGAGTTGAGTCTGACCAATGGACTTGTCTTCAAAACAGCGGCGAGTGCCCCGATTGGCTGTTTTCATTATCAATTTAACTAGGCAGAAAGCCCTCTACAAAGACTGGGATGTTTTTTAATAATAGTTAAGTCACGCCTAGATGGGTTGTATGTTCTTGTTTAAGTAGTTACATCTGTCTGAGCCTGCATAAAGAGAGTCTTCTTGTTAAGGACAAATCTCCTTAAAATGCATCTACTGACATGAGAAAATAAAAAAAGGAGCTGGAAATAATGTAGGATTTGTCATGTTTTCTTTGCCAACTAAGCAGCTCGAAAAAAAAAAATACACACCCAATCACACACATTTAATCCACGCTCAGCCCTCACAGGGTAGCAGCCGCCGGCATTGAGGGAACACCAGTGAGCGCCAGGGAAAAGAAAAAAGAAAAGAGAAGGCGGATGGAAATATAGATGGATGGAGAGAGCTGGGGAAAGAATCAGCAACGGAGGAAAATTCAAACAATAGGAAACAAACAAGAAGGGAGCCTTGGAACCCAACAGCTCTGTTGAGAGATGGATATCGAGAGGCTGAAGCCGAGTGGAAAGGGTCAAAGAAGAGAAGAGAGTGAAAATTGGACCAGAATGAGTTTATAATGCAGTTTCGTGAAATCAATATTTGTGCAATGAAAATGCCAGCGTGATGTTTTGGTACCTGAATCCAACTGAAGAAACTTTCCAGGAGAAATTGTTCACGTGGTGCATCAAAGTGCATTAAAGCCTGTTTGAGACAGGCGGCAACCTCTGGTTCTGCCGAGTTAAGGTAATGCGGAAGCGTCTTAAACCTGCATTCTTTCGACTAACCAGCAGGGGGCAACTCCTCCGCTTGCAAAATTAAGTCAGATTGTATAGAAGTCTTTGAGAAAAGGATGAGAGTCAGATCTACAGCACAATTAGAGGTGCAACAGATCTGCCCACCTCCGGAACAATCAAAAAGCGGCGGATCTACGTCAGTTTAGTCAGTGTAAAAAAAACAACTGAATGCCATTCACTTTGTAATACGCCAGTCCCCTCTAGTGGCTCCTTGCCACCATCCCCACATGTGATTAAGCTGAGTTTCAATTAAAACTCAAACAGGGAGACCTGGGGGCGAGCCAAGCTCATCGCCGCCTCAAATGGCACTTCGGTCCTTGTTTCAGATGTTTTCCCATCCCGTCTATGATTTGCCATATTCTCCACACAGGTGTCATCGCCCACACAGTGTACCACCTGTTCGATTTGCATCGGTTTGATGTGCCTCGGCAGTATTCATGCGAGGGCCGCAGAAGCCCGCCAGTGCAGCCGACACCGGCTCCGACCGATGCCGGAGCTGGTGTCTTAGCACATGGAGCTTGAGCGCGTTTTTTCCTTCTTTTCTCTTTCTCTTGTTGCAAAAAGAATCCGCAGTTCTCATGACAGCTGTGGGGAAATGACAGTAGGAGATTGATTCAAACCGGATTTTGAGAACTGTCTCGAAACTGTCGAGGTCGGCGTGGGACGACGAGGTCGGCGTGAGACGTCGAGGCTGCGGCTGACTATAGCCCGCAGAGACAAAACATGGATGCCAGCGGGGGGTTCCATGCCCCGACGCATTTGTTCACGCGGTGGCTCGTGCATTAGGCAGAGTCTAATAACAGAGGGAACGAGCCAGCTGAGGAATGCTAATTAGCCACATAGGCTAACAATCAAATCAAATGTGTGCTGGGTAAATATTAGCGGTTGGCTAATAGCCTACAAGAGGGCGAGAAAATGCGTGTGTCAAGGCGGTTTTGTCCTCGCGAGGAACAAACACAGTCTGACGAGAGGAAACATCATGAGGCCATCAAGCTCCTCTCGGCAAAAAATAAATGAATAGGCATGTTTTTTTTAAAAAACAATGTCAAATTACTGCACTCATAGTTCATGAACACATCTGTCTTTGCACGACTCACCGCGGAATACACCACTTTGTGTGAACGCTGTGCGTGGCTCAATGAGGGAGCGAGGGGAAACTGAGACCACACGGTTAGACGAACAAACGCCGCTCAGCCGGCTGAATGTGGCGGACGAGAAAATCACATCCATATTTTCTCCGGGGGAAAAGGGTCATTTTTCTGTGAGTAAGGAAAATGCGTGGGATCATTTTCGCTCTCTACTTAAGCATTAATCAATACACAGAATTTGGAATAAACAAACGGTGGGTGTGGAAGCTTTTTTGCTTTCTGAAACTCATTATTGTTTAAAAAAAATAAAAAATTATGCTAATCCCCCCCCCCCCCCCCCCAACCTCTACTCGTGAGCGTCCAAATGCTGTTAGCTTGCGCAATGGCAAAATGTTAACCCACGACATGTGAGGAATTCAAAGCAGTACATAGATTTTGAAGTGAAACATCTGGTGGATTATGGTTAGCAGAGAGCTAAATTAGGAAAGCGCAACCGTCCGCTGGAAAATCCGGATGTGCGAGAAGCCCAACTGGCTGCACGCCGCTCTCCACGGTAGTATAGCGACTTTGAAAACATCCAATGTAAGCGAGCGACAGTCCTTTGTTTTTTTGGTTGGTTTTAAAGTGACTCACACGGCTCTTAATTGGAGCGCCGGCAGCAAAGCGAACCACGTTAAGTTGATTCAGATTAGCATCAGTAAGGCCGGCTTGATTGCAGCTAATTCACTGGGATCACACGGCGCAAGAAGCTAATGGCGCTCCTAATGAGCAAATGAGAGCTGAAGGCCACTTTGTAAACTTTCAAAAGGGCTGCAGGCGTTGAGGGATAACAAAAAAAAAATTCTATATATATATATATATATATATATATATATATATATATATATATAGAGAGAGAGAGAGAATTTTAAACATTAAAAAAAGGAGGCGAGAGGACTCCTGAAGATTAATTTTACAAATCATTTAAAAGATCATGCGGGTGTTAACTGCAGCTTCGGGACATTACTTTCTTTTACCATTTCTGCCTCATTACCCATTTTTGTTAAAAAATAAAAAATAAATCAACAACAACAACAAATATCTTGTCTGTCGTGGTACCAGTACTTGTTGTGTTCATCTAATTAGCCCCATAATTACATTCATCATTGCTTTTCTCGCAGGCGCAGGCATGCACGCACACGCACACACACACACACACGCACACACACACACACACATACACACACACACACACACACACACACACTTTAGTGGAGCCATCTTTGGTCTAAGGGCGCGGATCTCTGTTTATTTGCGGCGGCACAAAGGAGCCGATCGATCGAAAGTCCGCTCCATCGCACATCGTCTAAATGTCACCCCCCCCCGATGCTAACGTGAGACGACAAAGTAGGGCCTCGTGCAAATACACGCATCCATCCTCCTCTGGTCGGTTTCTTGGCATGGGAAGAAGAAAAAAAAATAATAAACACATGCACATAGGCAACATATTAAAATGACAAAAAAAAAACTTCAAAAATCCATCAGCGCTGACAAAAGCATAATTAAAGACTGTGACACGTAAAGTAGATGGAAGAGACAGCGTATTGACGACACGATAAGACAACAGATTAACACGTGTACGTGACCACACACACACACACACATTCTCCTCCTATCAGAGTTAGACTTGCCATGGTACTGATCAATTCCCATTAGCATTACAGCCCGGGTTCTCATTAAACTGCAGGTCCATTTATTTATCCTCCCCGGGACCTAATATCCTTCTATCACACACTCCATATCTCCTCCTTTCACTGCCTTTTCTCTGGTAATGTAGGGGAGGAATGAGCTTTCATCCCTGCATCCCTTCATTCGGTGGCAAACGGATGGAGGAGGCCATTGATCTGCACACACACACAAACACACACACGCACGCACACACTCTTCCATATAGCTACAGGCTCCACATGTATGCATACATACACTGAAACTCCTCACCGTGACTCCATTAAATGAACAGCGTGCGTTCCATGTTTGATCAATACCTCTTTCATTCGACATCAAGGCGGGTTTCAGCAGCGCCGCGGCCCAAAAGAAAGAAAGAAAGAACCCAAAACCGGCTGGCGGGATTACGAACTGTTTGATGGAAGTCACCGTTTGCCAACATTTATGCGGTGCCACTGCAACCAAAACCAAAACAATCAGCCCTCTGTCTTCTCTACGCGAGCATGGAATATGTGTGTGTGTGTGTGTGTGTGTGTGTGTGTGTGTGTGAGAGACTATTTGGGATGCAGTGATGTGGAGGCAGCAGGTATGAACCCCCCCCCCTCCCTTCCCCCCTCGAGGGCGTACGGCGGGATGAATCATCTCTGGAAAAACTCTCTGTTCCATTAGGATCAACAAGCAACAAGCACACATCAACCCCAGATTAGCCACCCCTCCCCCCCCCCCCCAAAAAAAGGAAGAAAAGAAAATCTGCTTCGCGCAAGGTGAATCGTGATTAACGGAGGATTCCCAGAAAGCTTTGGGACTTACCATCGCTGGTTTGGAATGGAAACTCTGAAACCTCGCTGGCAATGTGAGCTGAGCAGGAGACCAGAGCTCTGGTGTTGTGTTGATTTGAGCTAGCAAGTCTCAGTCGTTTCTTTCAGTTTCAAGGGGCTCTATGGACCTCTCCCAAGTTGTATCCAAAGGGCATTGTCGTGGTGGTTTTCATGGTTTTCGAACTGGCCGAGCAAGAATCGGCACATTTTAGACCTAAAATTAGGATTTCATGGACATGAATGAGAGAAAATAGGCGCTGAAGTTGCGCTGAAGTCCGTTGAAGGCTGATTTTGAGACACGTGTGCAAACAAGCAACTGTTCTCAAACAGTGGGGGTACGTTGGTTTGTTTGTCTGCTACTGAGAAATCAGTTATGAAAGCTTCAACCTCTCCATAAAAATGTGAGGATGTTTCTCCGCCCACCACACGTGCTCTACACAGACGTAAACTGTGTGCGCGCCCACTTGTTGACAAAGGGAAGGAGGAGCACACCTGGATCCAGGAGCACCAACGCAGGCAAACTGCTTGATGGAACCCTGATACCAATACCAAGGATTCACCTTGGTGGACGAAGGGCATGCAGTGATCAATATCTAATCTGCTCCATCGTGATGGACAGATGCAAAAATAATAACGCTGCAAACAAACACAATTCTCGTACTCTCAAAGGTCACGGGGTTGATGAGGTCTAAAGCCCCTTCACACCTCCGCCTGTCGCTTTCCATCTCCGTCAATCCCTGTCTGCGTCTCTCTCTTTCTCTCTCTCTCTCTCTCTCTCTCTCTCTCTCTCTCTCTCTCCCTCTAGTTTTCCAGGGTTGGTCTTTTTTTTTTTTACACGTTGATAAGATGAGACAAATCGAATCGATCAGATAGAAGCCCCTCGTTTGTAATGTGACGGTCAAACACACACAGACACACACACACACACACAGATTGATCCGGCTGCCCTGTGAGATCTTAAGATCTCATCATATTGTGTGTGTGTGTGTGTGCGTGTATGTGTGTGTGTGTGTGTTTGTCCGTGCGTGTGTGTGTGTGTGTGCGTGTGTGTGTGTGAGTGAGAGGGCTATATTCATCCCCAAAGTACACTGTAAAATGTAATTGCTGACCTTACTTAAAAAAAATAGTGAGCTTAACTCATGTCTGCTTACTTTGTTGACCATACTTAAAGAAACACTTTCTGGTGAGTAAAGTTATTAAACTTATCATCTTAAGTAACCTTTACTTTAAACAAAGAGTGAGGAGGACCCATTTGCAAAGCTCGGAGAAACTCGGCCGCACTCGACTCGAATACGCATGCAAAGTTATTTTAAGGTAAGTTTCCGCTTGATAATAAAACGCTACCGTTCATCTATTTAGCAAACCTCGTCGTCTCTTCGCCATATTCTTCATATGTTAATTATTGGTTGGATGTTAACTTTGCGTCTTCTATTTCGAAAGCTAACGTTAGCTAGCATTTAAGCTAGCTAGCCCGTCAAGTCCACCGCGTGTAACCCCTCTAGAAGAGCTTTAGTGTAAATATAACCACAACTTGCGTTTCAGCAAACTTAGCGTGCTTATTAGCGGGTGCAATGATAATTGTCAATATTTCAGGGCCACTCTTGAATTCGGTACGCATGTCTTTTTTTTATTGTCGTGTACGTGGGTTAACGGTGGAAGGGACCTCGTCGGGAAACGAGTCAAAATTCTAAACCAGTTTATCCGTTTACCAATTTAAAAGTAACGTACTTAACATATAACGTCACATTAAGCATTTTTTTAATGGCAGACAGGATGTTAGCGGTTATTAATAACCGTGGCTGTCTCACTCGTGCGCACTGAACGCACCGCATTACGGGAGTCGCACAACGTTACTGTCATTGAATGAAGATGACATGTAATGTTAAGTTGAACGAGGAGTAATTCAACAACAACCGTATGACTCTCGGCCACAGCGAGTGGCACCGTGTCCCAACGGCAAGCGGTACTCTACGTTTGTTATTGTGTAGGTCTAATATGACTAAATCTTAAATGATCATACTCTTTCCTTTAGATTCTGGCTGAGTTTTGTCGCTTATCAAGCAAAAATCTGCAAGCAGAGTTCTTCAAAGAACCCGACAAATGCACTCCTCCTCTCTTCCTGGAGATGTCCAAGTCCAAGGATGGAAGTGTCAGCCAGAAACTTAATGAACATCTGCACAAGTCACACCAGGGGTAAGTTTCTCAAGCAAAGTCATTTTTCTTTATGTGGTTACTAAAGTAGTGCCATTGCATGCAGAGCTGTCAATTGATTGTCCTTTAACACTTAGGAAGTGTGTGTGTTTGTTTGAGTACAGATGTGATTGGGAGGCGAACAGCAGTCCTCCGTGGCCTTCCTGTCATCCTTGGAGATGAGACCGCACACTTCTTCAAGACAGGCTTTGTAAGTAGACTTTACTCAACATTATTTAACTGCCCAATCTATCTCTCTTGATTCACTGATCACTTATTCCTGATTGGGGCCCTTTTTGGTGGTATCTCATGTCTTTCCAGTCGAGTCCAGTTGCAGCTCTCAAGCCGCCCCATTCAAAACCCAAATGCCTTCAAGAATAAAATTAAAAAACTCATATCACACTCAAACGGGTATCTGTACACCTTCACATGTCTGCATGATAGTAGAGGGCTTCTACTAATATCTCCTGTTACAAAAAACATCATCACCATTTGTTTGTTGCCTATGCTTTTGGGCAATATGTTCAGGAGTAGAGTGCCAATATGATGCAGGTGTGACAGCTGAAAACAGTAGGCCGCAAACCTGATCAGCCTCCTGTATTTGAGTTTTGGATGGCGTGAAGCTGCGACTTGACCTTACGGAAACACACCAAAGGGTCCTGATCAGGGCTAACGAGCTGTCATTTCTATTTCACTTAGTGTTTGATGCCACTGCATCAACCTGTTGTTCTCAGGCTCTTCTACATTATGTTGTATTTACATTTGTGCTATTATTGTTGTTCCATTCAAATATCATCCTTGTATGTAAATACCCCAGTCCTTGTGAGAATCCATATTCTTTATTAGCTTTTGCAACCATTCAGTGAATCATATGATGAATGAATGAATGAATCAAAGCTCTCACTCTGGAGGAGCATCTTCTTTTACTTGATTATCTAATAATATCAGAATCTAGCTTTGTCTTAGTGTCTGTGTCTCTTCAATGCTTCGATTGGTTGATTTTGTGGAGCCCTGTTTTGCCGTGAGGCACAAATATAACCATTGTGTGTTCTACCATAGAAATGCAAAGTGACATTTGATATGTAATTGTGTTTTTTATGCTGATATTGTTGTTAGGACTCCGGTGACCTTCTGGACATGTGTCCCACACCTCCATGGGGATCCTGACAGTGAATGCTGAAGACACTGTCCTCTCCTCACTCGCTGCACCTGGAGTACAGCTACTGCCATCGTTTAGGACGGAACAGTAGTGATGGGTGACCATGACAGTCTACTGATGCAGTAAGGGACTGTCTTCACGATGTGCATGGTATGTGACATGCCGGGTTTTCTGTAGTGGAATTTTGCAAATGCCAAAACTGTTTATCATAGTCTGTGTTACAAAATTTAATCTGGCAACACGTCAAGCATTTTAAGCACGTTGTTTGAGCTTAAGAAAATGTGTGAGGACAAAAACTCAAAGATACATTTGTTTTTCTTATAAATAAACGTTGTCTTCCATTATAATTGTTCTCTATCTTTGTTTAAACAGCTTATAGTAGTTGTAGTTCAGCTTACTTGAGAATGTTAAGGCAATCGGTTTCCTGATTATTTCCTAGTAATGTGTAGGCTTGGAGTAGTAAAGATAACTCTTTCTTATTAGTACTGCTTACTTATAACTTGGATCTTTAAGTTATCTAAATTGACTATTTATTGTGAACATAATTAAAGATTTTAAGTTAACTTCACTCATATCTTTAAGTTGTCTGAATTTACATTTTATATTTAACCTAATTAATCATTTTGAGTTAACTATACTAATGTTTACTGCAATTAACTGAGTTGCCTAAACTCAGTTAATTGCAGTAAACAAATTATTGAGCTACTTTTTTTTTTTTTTACGATTCCTGACTTTTTTCAAGTAAAGTCAACTTATTACATTTTACAGTGTACCCTGGTGTTGAAAACATCTCCAGACACCATCTCGGATGAAATTTCAAGTCTGGAGGGGAAGTCTGATTTATTGTATTTTTTTTAGGATGTCCGATACATTCAAAGCTGAACAAAATTAAATACAGCAAGAGGGAAAGATGAGAGTTGTGATTTTTATCTCGTGTCCTGCCAAAAATATAAAATACTGCTGCTATTAAAGTGGAGAGCATATTTTCCGAGCCTTTATGGGTATCATTTTTATTGATATGAAATCTAAAGCTCAGAAGTCAGCGTTAACTTCTTGGTTTTTACTCCCTTTAGGGTTCTGGCATGTAGAGCCTTTACGCACCTAAAAGTCCAACCCAAGGTTCTGTTTTTTTTTGCATACAAGAACATTTGGATCAGATCGAAGTCCAAAAGGTCCGTCCCCAACGAGGTCGGTGAGAACGGGCCCCATAATTACTCCTTGTTTTAGTTATTCATATTCGATGATGATGTCGTGGTTCACTTTTAAACTCACAAGATTATTCAGATTTAGCTTCTATCTTGTATCTTTTTAACCTTGTTTTCTCTGCTGAATACATTTGACATTGTGTTTGTTCTTCTTCTGAAATTGCTTTTTTTCCCTTCTAAATATTTGATCATATGTATTCACTCAGTGACAGTCTGGGCTCTGTGGCAGCAGGAGGGGGCGGGGCTTAGCAAACGATCAATTGCTAATGAGATATTCCAGTTTGGACCAAAATGGTGGACCGACAGACCGCAAGCATTGAGCTAGAGTATTTATTTTTTAAAAGCTAAACAGTGTTCAATATCTGGGATTTTGTTGTCTATTTCTTTTTTGGAGGAGCGTGCTAGCTTCCCATTGATTTCATTATTTGTATTTTTTTAAACTTGTGTGTATTATGATGTATTTATTAGTGTATAATATGAATGTTTTCTTGAGCTGAGAATATACCCTTCACACATACTCAGGTAGTGGGTTCTCACGTAGTCTTCACGCGGCGTTTCTACAGTAGCCCAGAAGGGACAAACCACAGACTGAGCCTTGGTATAACCTGAAGGTGCCCCCTGTTCTCCGACACACTCGGTAAGAGTGGTTAGTGGAGGTGTATTCAGTTGGTTGAGATCTGCAAACTCACTGCGAGGGGCCACTAAATACTTCACACAGGCCCTTTAAATTGGATAATATTGAATCATTGGGGGGGGGGGGGGCTAACGGATAAGCTAGCATTGGTGGTTGGAAGGATGTCTTAGCGGGTGTATGCTAATGTGCCTTAACTGATTGCTCCTCTGTGGCTCGTAGTGGGAAAGAGTTCCAACAGCATGTTTACGACGGCTGTCGGACTTGGAGACTTTCCTCCAGGACTTACTTCGTTTTGACACGCATACACAGAACGCCCTTTAAAACTTCTGATATTTTAGAAAGGCCATTATTCCCTCTCGTGCTGTGAACTTTAGCTACAAAATAACTGAACTGCATGAAAGGACTAAAATCTAGTGTGCATAAATCTAACGTTCAGTTCAATCCGACTCCAGGATGACCTTCTTTTTTGTTTTGGACGAAGAATGTCAGAAATGATTCTTTGCGTAGCTCCAGAACAATCCTCTGAGTCAACTCGAGTGTGTGTGTGTGTGTGTGTGTGTGTGTGTGGGGGGGGGGGATATTTCAGAGGCGAGCAGTACCCCTCTTTCTTTCGCCACATCTCTGTTATCCGACCCGTTCTTACACCAGTCGGTTCTCACACAAACAAATCTGCAAGCTCTGCATCTCTTTTTCCAAAGAGGTACAAAAAATAAAAATGTCTGTTACACGCACCAGCAGAAAGTGTGTATCAGCAAAGAGGCATTTTCAAAAAAACACATAGAGTAGACTTTAGCATACACTCACAAATACACACACACACACACACACACACACACACACTGCCCAGCTGCATCTGGTTTGCGTTACCACGTCGATGGCGGAGAAGTGCATTGGCGCCCTGCTCCCATTGGTCCTTTGCTGCCGGCACTGGTTTTAATTGGTCGTCTTAGTGCCAGACCCTCAAGCTCATGCATGCACACGCGTGCACGCGCAAACATACACCCCTAGCTGGGGGCTCAGAGGGGGAACGTTCTAGAAAAAAGAAAAAAAAGGGGAATCGTGGCCAAAGTTGAACTAATTGGGAGCCCCCTCCTTCTCTCCCTCGTATAGACACGAGCCTTCGACTAAATATTTTGCACAATTAGCAGAACTATTAATACCCCTAGGTCTGTGTTTGAGAGAGAGACAGAAAGAAAGAAAGACAAAGTTTTGAGCACTAAGGTAAGAACGGGATAAGAGCGTGAAGAAGAAGGGAAAAAACGCTTCCTGCAATGAAAGAACAAAGTCGTGTCACAGGGTTACCCCCCTTTTAGACACACCTACACACCTACACACACACACACACACACACACACACACACACACACACACACACACACTCTCATTTAGGGTCTTCCTCAGTCCAAGCAAGACAGAGCTTATTTTATTATTTGATTCTCTTTACAGTCTGAGAGATGCTGTGAAGGGATACACACAACTGGGGACCACATGGCAGCTGGCTCAGGGCTGAACCGGAGTGAAACCTTTAATCTCTCTCTCACACAAACACACACACACAAACACACTTATTTCTTTAAGGGATAACATTTGGGTAAAACGACTTCTGCGCCACGATAAAAGAATCCATCAGAACAACGCCCGCCGAATCGAGACATGCGTAATCTGCCCTCTCCCAGTCAAACCCCTCCCTCGGTGGAACAGCGGTCGTCTAAGGGGCCCGCAGTACTCTGGGAGCAATCTGAGGGAGGATCGATCGGTATCATGGATCTGGTCCACTGCCAGGACTCGGCTTCTCTCGGAGAGAGATGTATAGAGTTTAGCCGGTGAGCCTGTCTCCGTCTCCCTTTTGTGTGTGTGTGTGTGTGTGTGTGTGCGTGTGTGTCTGTATAACCGTATAAACCAGAGAAAAACACAACAGAGAACACGAGAGGAAGAAGAGATGTTAAGATACTTGGCCGGCGCTGAAAAATAGTGTCTTCCAGAAGGAAAGTTAAAGGAAAATTCCCCCCCCAAAAAAACAAACTCAGCGATTAAGTGGCGAGTAGAGAGTTGTTGGCGAGTAGAGAGTTGTTGAGACTGCAGTGGAAGGGGGATTGAGTTATTGAGTTATTGAGTTTTTGAATCCCCTCCATTCGTGACACACAAATTTGTGACACATCCCAGGACACACTCATTCATACAGCAATAATGAGATGGAATTTTCCAGCGGCCTTTAAAAGAATGGCTTGGTCTGGATAATATGAGAAAATTGATCATCAAAATAGTTGGAAATACTATTGTTTCTGTCTGTTTGTCTCATTGATAAATCTACTAACTGTTGCAAATAGTCTAACACAGCTGCTGTTTGGTCTCCATTCAGTGATGAGACGGAAGTCCAGCTCCACCTATTCGAAGCAACAACAACAACAACAACAACGCACAACCGGCAACTTTTTTTTCTCTCTCCGTCACACAAAAGTGTTTTCCCCTCAGAATCAGTGAACGGAAACATCCTCGTGACAGAAGGAGAAGGAAACAAGCGGATGAACGGTGGATGAAAGAGGGGGAGTTATACAAAATAAATACATTTTAAAAAGCCAAAACGGGACAGAGGAAGAAAAGAGAGAGCGAGCACAGAGTAGAGAGAGAGGGAGAGAGAGAGAGAGAGAGAGAGAGAGAGCTCTTTGAAGTGTCTGGCTGCAAGCTTGCTTGGCTACTGGTGGCACTTCTAATGGAGGCCCGGCTGCTGCTGCTGCTGGTGTGTGTGTGTGCGTGTGTGTGTTTGTGTGTGTGAGTGCGTGCGTGAGTGTGTGTGTTTGTGTGTGTGAGTGCGTGCGTGAGTGAGTGTGTTTGCGATGTGCTCGGGTAGACTGGAAGGTCTGTGCAGCGCTTGACTCCATAAAAGTTCAACAGCCACAGGGCTTTGGAGGAAGGCCATACTACACCACAACACGCTCGGCCCCCGAAACCTGCACACACACACACACACACACACACGCACACACACACGCACACACACACAACATCAACACAAGTCCACAAAGTACGCAATGCTGAGATCATCTACAAAGCCACAAATATGGGTAATCAAACTTTAGGAATAAAACACGCAGTGACGCCGACACACACAAGCACACACACACACACCACACACACACACACACACAGACACACACAAACACACACACACACACACACACCACACACACACACCACACACACACACACACACACACACACACACACACACACACACACACCACGCAGCCACGAACTTGGCAAACGGCAGCGGCCTCTCGTCATACGGTCGGAACCATAACACTAATCCGAAAAAGATGGAAAGTATATGACAATCATACGCCCCGACGATGAGCACGACAAACAAAAAGTAAAAAACGCAGAGCTCGTAAAGAGTGGCGCGTGGAATATTAATAGAGGAGCGGTTGGACCAGACGCCAGAGACGAACAGCGACACTGTGTTCGCCTCAGACCGCTGCTAACTAGGCCATCATTCACTGGACGCTCCACTGTACTGCTGCCTCTGTTTTCACCCTGTGGTGTGTGTGTGTGTGTGTGTGTGTGTGTGTGTGTGTGTGACCACCACATTGCTTTCCCTCAGCTGCATTTGTCCTGTGTTATGGTGTCTCTCACTCCAAAAGAACAAGCACGAGGGGCGGGCGGTCATTCAACATGACGATGTGTCGTCTTCCAGTGGAATCATAAAGGTTCCTATAGTGTGCTAACAAAAATGTGCAAAAAGTACAGTTGTACAACTTTTCTACGTCCCAAACTTATTTATATTCTAAAAAAAATTATGTTTTGTCAGGTGATACTTTGGTGTAATTTGCCAGGATAATGTGTGGCAGTGATTTGTTGTTGTTGTTGTTGTTGTTGTAATACTAACTTTGGCCACTACCCCATGTTCCCGATAAGGAACGCACATAACTTTCTAACACACAACATATTTGTTGGACTTTGTGAATAATGGAGACATTAATGTGTTCTGTACACATCACATCTCTTGCTTCTGTCCATCCGGGGAGAGGGATCCTCCTCTGTTGCTCTCCTGAAGGTTTCTTCCCTTTTTTCCCTGTCAAAGGTTATTTTTGGGGAGTTTTTCCTGATCCGATGTGAGGTCAAAGGTCAGGGATGTCGTCTGTGTACAGATTGTAAAGCCCTCTGAGGCAAATTTGTAATTTGTGATTTTGGGCTATACAAAATAAACTGAAATTGAAAAAATTAATGTAGTGAGAAAAGCGTCTAGATCAGACTCGTTGATGGATCATCAGAATGTTTTCTTTTTTTTTTCTTCTCACTTGCCTCACTGAGTTTTTTGTAGTACTCTTATGATTTCACACTCAAAAGCACCAACAAAACATGTATTAAAAAGAAGGTAAAAAAGAACGACAGTTGTCTTTGCTCACATTCATTATTGGTACTTCCAAACTGGCCTCAGCTCGCGGCCACAATAGTGAACTTGGGGACGCTGTCACTGCGTGTCAGCATCACTCAAAAATGTCCTAGATCTGTTTGACGTTTGCAGACACACACACACACACACACACACGCACACACACACACACACAATGCAGGGATGCAGGGGGATAACTGATGGGAGAGATAAGAGAAAGGAAGGACGGGAAAAGGAAAGGAAACAGGAGAAGAAGCAGAGAGAAAAGAGCTAATAAAGAACGTCATAAAAAGGTACATAGAGATTCATGGTGGTGAAGATGGGGGGTAAGCGGTGAATGGTCATCCGTCTGTCTGTTACATGAGCTCTGATGCGTCTCAAGGGACAGAAGATAATTGAGGTCACAAACTATCAACTACAGCCCTCCCTTCATCTTCTTTTTTACTACCAGCCCTTTTATTAACCCTTCTCCTCCTGCTGCTATTCCCCCCCGAGTCACTGACAGGTGAGCTTGTATATTATTTTTTTAAATAACAACCCTGAAGCTCATTGCAATGTTATCGCGACCGCTCCCGACTGCGAGCTGCATGCCGCGTTAGCTGCTCCCGTCACGCGCCGGCCGAGCTGGCCTGCAGTCATTTCTTTTCTTTTTCTTCTTATGTTTTCTTTCGACGACCCTTTCGCCACCAACTCGGTGCTTCTGCTAGCGGGGGGTACAATTTCTTCCTGCGGTGCTTCGACGAGGAGGAAAAACAGCGGTTGTAAATTCTTAAAAACAAACAAACAACATGTGGCTCCGTTTTTTAAGAAATTGGTGCATGTAAAATCCATTCAAAATTGCCACACAAAAAAAAAGAAAGAAAAAGGAGTGTGTTTAGTTTCTGAGGCTTGAAATTAAGATGGGTGTATGATTCATAAACCGCAGTAATGGATCCTTTGCTTTGTACTTTTTGTTCTTTCAATAAAACTATGCATGCAAAGATACACAACGACCAAACCGCCCAAATCCGAATACTTACACACTGTTCTGCTTTGCCCCCCTCCCCCCCCCCCCCCCCCCCCCTGTCCCCCCCAAACACGGGGACAGTCGACTTGTTATTAACCCATGCCGGAGATGTGAGTCTTAACTCAAGGTCCGCTTACTCGTTTTTTTCTGGGGCATTTAGCTGGTAAAGACCATAAGGGCATGGTCTTTACCAGCTAATCAATCGAGTCCGATGATGTATGGCATGATGATGGTATGACGAAGTATGTACGATGAAGACAGTCGGGTGTGGTGAAAAACTCTGCAAAAAGCAAGTAAGTGGACGTATTTGAACTACTGCCAAGGTCAAGTATGAAGCATAAACCGTCAAATTGAAAGAAAAAACACATTTTGGTTTTGTTTCTGCGATACAAGGCATCCTTTTGTCTTGTTACCTTGAGGGCAATCACGACCAACATGTGTAGTACGCCAAAACAGGAAAGACGCACTGCTCGGATGAAGAGTACGAATCAAGGAAACGTCCAAGTCGTACGAGAAGAAGATCCTCGGATCGATCCCACTGTCCTGTCTATCAGCTTAGCTTAGCATAAACGATGGAAACTGCTAGCTGCTTGCTCTGTTTAAAGGTTTGAATAAATCAAATTGCAGCAATCATATGTATTTGTTTTTCTTTCAAATGTAATGACAACAAATGGTGGTTTTATGGGTATTTTACGTGGGACTATTTCTTGGCCCAGGCGCAGTGGTTTCCCCGCTTTCCCTGGCAGAGGAAGTCACTGCAACAAGTAATATGGTAATTTCTAAGCTTTCAAGGTGGATTCCGCTTCATATGGGGCGGGGCTAAGCTAACCGTTTCAACCCGTTCCCGGCCCCTAATGCTAAGCTAAGCTAACCGGCAGATCCTCTCGTCCAACTCTTGCCAAAAAAAAGTGTTGAGAGCATTTCCTGTCTGTGGAAGTATCACTTTAAAGGACCAGTGTGTAGGATCCAGTGGCATCCAGTGGGGAGATGGCAGATTCAACATCCCTTTTCCAAACACATAGCAGTAGAACCCTACGGTGGCCTTCAGGGGCATTCGGACCACCAAATTCAAGCCGCCACTTCAACGTAAAAATAAGAAGGGTTAAAGTATGTTAAAGGGACACTCCACATCTGTCTTTTGAGCATCTGCCTGTAGCCTGGACGGGTAGCTCTGAAAGAGTATGCAGCTCACTCCTTCCTGGAGGTCATTAGGCGGTGAAAGTAGTATTCGATATCAATCGCTTGGAGCATGTGGATCAAAAGCGGGGAAAGTGGATTACGCCGCAAGAGAAGCTCGAGTAGTTTTTTTTTCTTCTTTTCTTGCTGCGAATCCGGGCCACCACTGGAATCCCCCGTGAAACTTTGTGAATCCCAGCTGACGCCTGCTAGCTGAAAGGGAAAGATATAAACGTGTCGATGGCGCCACGTGTTCGATTGGGTGCGGATTACACGGCCGTCGTGATTAAGGTGTAGGACGGTGTTGGTGGTGGTGTTTTAAAACAGTGGTGGATTATTAAGGTGGGTGCGTATGTCGCAGGACACTGCCGTGTTCTTGGGGTGTGGAGGGGGGGGGGAGGAGTGTGTGTGGGGGGGAGGGGTAGCTTGCAGCAACTTCCATGGAAGGTACCGATATCGACCTATTGACGTTCAGTCTGTGCGATTCAACCTTACCCACGTTTTCTACGCCTCCGCCCTTTCGTTTGTTCTCTCTCTCTTTCTTACCCCCTCATACCCATGTCTACCTCGCTTCCTCCCTTCTTGCCCGCCCACCTTTGTCAACCTAAAAACTGTCAATGAGCAACTTTTTGGGGAAGCGGCAATTAGAGGAGAACAGTGGGGGGTGGGGGGGGCGGCACACGCAGGTGTCTTGAGTCTTATCCAACAAGAGCGACCTCAAAAGCTGTCCTCGTCCCTTTGGATAATGCATTCTTAGAACAGAAATAACTTGTTGGAGCTCTGTTTTCCTGTTGGATTTGCATAAAACTGCAGCGCCGATGCACGACGAGTGGTGTTTGGTGTCTTTTCTTTTTTTTTTTTTTTTTTCAGGGGTGCTGCTGTCGTGCGTTTCAGGCACGTTTTTCCCGACGTGCAAATGTCAGACATGTCACTGCATCTGCAGCCAAGCATCTGGGAGTGTAGCTCCTCCTCCCACAGATACACAGCTTCCCTCCCCACGCGGCCTCCCTCTCCGTCCTACTCACGGCGGTGATGTAACATGACCCAACGCTCTGCCCTAAATATTCTACCGGGTGGGGGGGGCCATGATTCATCCAGCAGATGGGCTGCGACCGCGCAATTGACGTTGGGCCCTTGTGACCCCCGAATCCGCCGGGTTAGTGATTTGCCAACCGGTTAACAGCAGAGGGGTCAGTGGCGGCGTGGGGACATTTTCTTTTACAGCCAGGCGCTTTCTGTTCATCTGTTGTCAAAAAGGGGGGGGGGGGGGGGGGGGGGGGGGGGGGGGGGGGGGGGGGGGGGGGGGGGGGGGGACGGACTGATCTCTCGGGTGAAATCAGGAAGCAGAGAGGTGGATGTCGTAAAAAGGGATGAATAAAGTAATAAGAGCTAATGATGTAAGAAAAAGAAGACAACAAATGGGAGACGTCCGGGATGAAAGTATCGTCGGGCGAATCAATAAAAACGATGGATTCATTTGCGAGTCCATTGTTTCAAAGGGACGAATATGCTGTGCTTCTATGTGCGACGTGTCCGTATGATGAGAAACTAATTTGCCAACACAAAAAGATATTTCTACCGGAAAGTAATGATGTGTTTCTTGTCTTTTCTTTTTTCTTTCTTTTTTTTTTATAATTGGGAGTTGGGAGAAATAAGAAGAAGGCAATCTGCCCCACAGGTGAGCCACTCTGACATGGTGTGAGCATGCTAATGGTCTCACTTCCACAGCCACACCTGAGCTCCACACTCACACTTACAGTGCGCACACACACACGCACGCGCGCGCGCGCACACACACACACACACACAGCAGAAAGCAGGCACACAGATATTTCCGGCGTCACAATAACACACCACCACTTTGAAACATTTGAAACATTGCTGTATATTTAAAGGGCCAGCGTGTAGCATGTCAGGGGGGATCTATCAGCAGAAATGGAATTTAATATTCATAACTATGTATTCGTGGGTGTACAACCTCCTGAAACTAAGAATCTTTGTGTTATCGTGAGCTTAGAAACAAGCCCTTCATCTCTACAAAGGGAGCGGGTCCTCTTCATGGCGCCCAGTGGTCAGGCCGCCACGTCTCTACAGTAGCCCGGAACGGACAAACCAAACACCAGCTCTAGATAACGCCTATCGCTGGTTTGTTTTTTTTAACGTTACCCGAAGGCCACTGTAGTTCTCCGACTTCCGTTGTCATTATGGTACTGGTGTTCTTTCAGCGAGGCAAACTGCGTTACCACGGTTGCCGCGGTCTTGGAAAGGGAGGAGTGAGAGGGAGTGGGAGGGGTTCGCAACCCGCAACGTCACTGCTATATTTCCACTGCATCCATCACACTGGGCCTTTGAGTAATCAATTACTGGGATGAGATGTAAGCACAGCGTGATATGACACAGTAACAAATACATTGTGGAGAAATTACAAAAATAAATACCCAAAAAAGGACGAGGCCCATTTCATACAAATTACTTACGGTTCAGCCTCCGAAACCTGCGCTCTCATCCACAAAAATACTGCACATGAAATAGTTCAGTGAGGACGCACTCGAGTAAAAGCGAAACCTCAGCTCACATTGATACGAGCAGGTAATTCTCTCCACTCTCGCAACTATGGAGATGTCATCTTCCACGCCGCACTCGATTTAGGAAAAACGCCACTCGCAGAGGGGAGAGAGAGAGAGAGAGAGAGAGAGAGAGAGAGAGAGAGAGGGAGGGAAGAAGAGGGCAGGATGAGTTAAATGGAGACAAGTACTGATTAATTTGTGTTTGGTTGGGCGAGCGAGGCGAGACCTTGACACACAAAAGATTAAAGCCCACTCCAGAGCGATGAGCCGCGGCCAGTTAGAGCCATTAGAAACCATGAGTTCATACACATGCTAAAATATGCGGAGAGCTGTGAAGAGCCGAAGGACCCGAGGATGGAGAGCTTCTTTTTTTTCACCGCAGAAAGAACTTTTTTTGGGGGGGGAGGGAATTAAAAAGCAGCCGTCGGTGGAGCCCGCGGATGCTCCCACCACCGCAGCCTTCGCCGAATACGAACAAACGGCAGCTATTTACTCGTCTCATTTCCCCTTCAACCCGGACGCCTCACACAAATGCACACAGAATGCCTTTTAGTGGTGCCACCCGCCCCGACAGAACCACCGGTGAGTGTTTTGTTGGAGCCAGAACAAGTATGGAGCGATGTCATGACTGCAGCAGCCGCCCACGGGGAATAAAATGCTTCTTAAACAATCATTTATCCCAGCGCAGTCTTAAAATCACATATTTTCTTAAAGTGAATGCCCGGAGGACGGGGGTGGGTGGAGATAATTCCACTTTCTTTTTGAGTCAACGGTTGTTTTCGTGATACTTGAAGAGCTGCATTGTATCGAGCTGCTTCTTTCACATCATCTTCTTTTTTTCCGTCCACCGTTACCGTAGATTCCTTTCCCCCTTTTTTGTTTGGTTCTCATCCGAGAGCAGCAGCGCAGTTCAAATCCATATGCCCGGTGGCAAGTAACGCCAAGATATTGCAGGCTTTTATGCATTATGCATTATGCATTTGGCCACGACCCGGCGCCGGTCCTGTGTGCTCCATGACTGATCTCAGGGTTCAACTCCAGAGGTCTGAGGCTCTGCATGCAGCACAGAGGAGAACAAACAAGTGGCAGATATGAGGCTTTTGGAACAACTCTGTTGATCTTTGATTTTGTTTGTGCCCCCCCCCCCCCCCCCCCCCCCCGAGCATAACTCAAACGCATGCCGTGTGTAGAATGTGTTGTGAAGTCCGGTGGAGATTGGTATTGTGTTGTTTTGGGCGCAGGAACACAGCTCTGATATTTGGGGCGAGACGTTAATAAACGAGCGCGGCGACACACTTCCCCTGCCAATAACTCGGCTCCGCTGTGGTTAATCATGGTGTCGAGTAAACAAAAAAACTTCCCCTTTTTGAATACGAGGGGCCGGGATGAATAATTCAAAGATTGAGGAGTTCGCATGCGTGTGCATTGTTGACCTAGTTACCTCTCACTGTTCTTTTCAAAGAGCCGTTACTCTACCGACATCTGAGAGGCGGTTTGATGTACATCAGTGGCTCCAACCCTTATTTCTTCTTCTTTCGTTTCCCAGATGTACTCACACTCCCCCTCCATCGGCACCTCCACCTCCATGTTCCAAATGTTTCCGTTCAAATTGAATTTAAACTGGATGTTATTTGACACTCATACCGGTAATGTACATATTGTTACATTGTTATTCCATACATTCGTGGTCGGAATATTTATACTTTTTTATTTGATCAAGGATCCCTATTAGTTGGCCATATCAACCAGCTATTAGATATGATTAGGTGTATCCGTTACGTGTGGCCAATACTATTTATCCATTACTTTTATCAACTGTTATCTCAATATACTATGTATTACTTTTGGCCAACTATTAAACTGTTAATTCATTACTTTTAACACACTATTTTGACCATTTATCTTTTAGCTAAATATTTATACTGTACATTCATTACTGTTAGCATACCATTTGAACTATAGCTCTATTTACTGGACTACTTTTACTATTCTATCTGTTCATTACTTTTAGCTAAACATTTCAACCACTTATCAATTACTTTCAGCTAAATATTGTTATTGTTTAGCTAACTATTGGAACTGTGTAGGCCTATTCATAAAGCTAATTTTATCTCTTTATCCGTTGCGGTTCGCTGACTGTTTCAACCCTTTATCTATTAATTGGGGTAATTAATTGAACTAATTAAACATGGTTTTCAGTCTGTGTATATGGTGATATAATTATATCCTTACTTATTCCAAGAGAATGAGATTGAATGCATATTCTGAAGACTAAAGGAAAGTGATTATTACAAAATTCCAGTTATTATCAATTAATCATCAATATATTTTACAGCGGTTGTGGAGGCAGTTTTATACACTTTGGTGGAAGTTATCGTACTGCACAGCTAAAGCGCTGTGTGTGTGTGTGTGTGTGTGTGTGTGTGTGTGTGCCTGCCTTTTGCTCCTCTTTCTCACGACAGCTGCTGTACAAGTTTCAGGACTCTGTTTTGTGTGAAGTTTGCAGTGTTTTCCACCGTTGCCTTAAAGCCAGTTTGGGTGGCCACCTCGTCTCTACCCCCCCACCCACCCACCCACAGTGCTGCCATGTGGTGTGTTTCCAGTGACGACTCTGTGACTCAGAGAATGATTCCCTCTTTGTTGTTTATCTTTCCAAAACTCTCACTGGACCTTCTGGTGTCGGAGCCAGAGAACGTTCTCCAACGGTCCCTCATGCTGGTGGACAATCGGGTACCGTTGGTCTCCATTTCCACACATTTCTTCTCCTATTTTATTTAGCTTAAAAGTTAAATGTACGGCCCCTTTAGTTGTTTTTTTTATCACACAGTGAATTGTACTGATGCTCAAGGTGAATGTGGCAACACAAATCCGTTCCCGACTCCAACAAAGGTAAAGCTGATTCCATTTTACGCTGGTTATCACTACTCACTCCAGCATCCCTTGGGATCCCGATCCATGTTGTCACCTGCTCCCAGTGCCAACGTCCACGTGCACGTTATGAGGCATGGAGCCAGGTGTTTTATTGACCTAACCCACACCACGCGCCTCGATCGCAGAGTTGTCCGACATTGCCGTTGTCCTACGGCGATAACGTGGCAATCCTGGCGTGCCTCATATTGCTGAGCAAAAAAACAGCAACGGCACACGCTTCACACAAAAGAAGCAGGATACTTCCGCTCGTTCACGAATAGTCGCGTTCGCTCAGTCTCGAACTGGGAAAAAGAGCGACCGCACAGCGTAGTCGGCTCCAACCCACTCTCCGAAGGATGCTTAGTGCATCATTTAATAATTTAATGCAGCTACTGTATGTTCATGAACCTTTCCTGGCAGCCACACTGTACATCTTTCCTCCACGCTTCACCGACTCAATCTTGTCTTGTCCACAACTCATCCTCTTTTACCTCCCATCTTTTACGCTTGACTTCTATGAGCAAAACACCGCCTTTCGGAAACTCCCCGACAGGCTTATTTTTTTTCCGACTAACGGAGACCATTTTTCCGCGAGGTTAAATCCCCTCGGCCCGGTGCAATCTACCCGGAGCTTGAATTACGGCAACAAAGTCGTGTCCGATCCTGGTTCCCTCAGCGGTAATGTATAGTTGTCAGTGCCGCGACATGAGTCCATGACCGGCGATGGCTATGTATTCAGGCCGCTTTGATAAACGGCACACGGACCATGACCGGCAATTAATTGCAGGAGCAGCCATCAGGAATAAGCCGTCGGGAGGTGGGACCAGATTATAGTGGTCTTTAAAAGGAAAACATGCTGCTCTGCAGGGGCGGATTTCCCTAAGTGTGTACAGTATCTGCGTCGCTGCTGTGCGTGCGTGTGTGTGTGTGTGCGTGTGTGTGTGTGCATATTTATCCATGTTTGCTTGCATCTACATGTTTGTGTCTGCACTCTGGCTTCAAAAAAAGAAAAGTAACCCAAATCAGAACCATATGCACCGGATTCACAACATGCATTAAAGTCCTGCGCTCTGAGCAATCGCAGGTCTCCGAAGTCGTATATATTCCCCGACTGTGTGTCTTGTCTTTGCCCGGTGGCTTCCTGAGAGCGGGGAGAGAGACGCGGCCACAGCGCACCGACAACAACATAATCAACTGGTGAGTGCACCGCAGAGCCACCGGGCTGAGGGGACGCTCTAAAATGGCGGCCACCGCAAAGCGGAGATCACACACACACACACACACACACACACACTCAGCCATGTTGATGTGACGCCGCACTCGAGGCTAGTGTATACACACCGTCCGTCTTCGTAGCCAGTGAGTCTCTGAGAATAGCAGCACGGAGAACAAAACAAACCCAGGCCAGCCAAAAGAGGAGGGGGGGGGCGGGGGCGACAAAGTGTAGCAAAACAAGAGCAGACCCCCCCCCCCCCCCTATGTTTGGGCCTAGTCTCTCCCTCACCTGCTCAGATCCCAAAGAGCAACAGGGCTGATTTAGCACTCGACCAGTGAAGCGAGCTGGACTTATGGGATGGAGGCATTACACAGGGGGGTGGGTGGTGGTGGGGGGGGGGGATTAGGGACAGAAAAATATGGACACGGATGACAGTGTTGACAATAACTTCCCGCAGCATCACGACACCGCTCACCTCACTGGGCTGCCTGCTTCGTAGCCCCCCCCCCCCCCCCCCCCCCCCCCCCCCCCCCAATGTGGCAGCCTGTGGTTCTGAAAGCCGATGAGGAAGTACTGAACTCTTTCCTCCTCTCTGCTAGCCGTCACCTCTGGATTCAAAAAGGAGCCAGATTGTATGTAATTACTGTTTTCTTTTTTTGTGTCCGTGAGATCTCTGAAATTGTTCAGTTTGTGGTCCACACCTCTATTGTTGTCTGTATGTTATTAAAATATAACATTTGGGTTAAATCTGTGGCTTTGTCTTTGGTCTCCCATAGTTATAAATCAGTGCACCAGGGCCAACTAACCGGTGAAAACACTGGACACGCCCCCAGAAGCGTGACTCCAATTGAAGGCTAATGTTTGCTCCGCGTCTGCAAAAGAAACATGAAAAATGTGCGGTTGCTTTGTGCTCAGCCGAGTTATGGATACGGCCCGTTTCCGATGAAAACGCACATACGGCGCGGAGATAAAGCACCACTTTAAAACTGCCTCCGATAACGACTTTAATTCATTTGACTCGTCGCCGTCGCCGCTGCTTCGGCCCCCTGAAAAGCGCCGAGTCGGAATTAAAAGCGTTTGTACCGAAGATGTTTGAACCGGTGACACGGTGAGGATAAATCCTGGTGAGCTGTCAGAGGACGAGGACGAGGGCGAGCGAGTGATGATCTTTATACAGATTACTGTGGGGGCATGATGTGCGCGCGCGTGCGTGTGTGTGTGTGTGTGTGTGCGTGTGAGATGAGTCATCCTCAACCTTAAACACCCCCTATAATCACAACATCAACACAACAGAAGACGCTCGATGCTGGCACAAACATTCCCACACTGATCTGTAGATGGGGACGTGAGCGCATGTGCGTCTGTGTGTGTGTGTGTGTGTGTGTGTGTGTGTGTGTGTGTGTGTGTGTGTGTGCGTCTGATGCAAAGAGTTTTGGTCATGTTATTGTTAGAGTTTGGGGATTATCTAATGCTGTTTTCATCCAGAAGAATCTCCTCCAATGTCCCTCCGAACTCTGGGAAGGAAGCAAAATAACTGCACGTGCACCTTTTGTGCTTTTCAGCATGCTTGTTTTTGGGGGAACTTTTTTTGTATTTAATGCATTTTAGATTTTTCTGACATTTAGCTTCATAGCATATATTCCAATGAAAAGGAAATCAATAAGAAATAGTGTTAATTTTGTCAAGTATCAAATATGTGTATGTTTTTTGTGTTTTCTTTATGGACCAAAAGTCAGACTTTGCTTTTTTCTAATTTTTGGTCAAAGAAAAGCAGGACACTTTTAAGTAAAGTTATAGTCCATAAACAGTGTTGACATCTTCGTCTTTTTCAGTCATCAGAATACATTGAGTCAAAATATTCCCGCGCATCTTTCTCCGGAGCCCTGTTGCTGTCATGGTTAACTCTGATCTGAGAAAGCGGAAATGCTGCAAGGATATTTCATATCTTTTTTTTAAAAAGATTTTGTGAACAACAACATTAGTGCTTATTGACGTCGGCTTCTTCGCCACTTCTTTTTAAAAAACGCTGGAACGTTTAACTGATGGTTCCCATATCCCCTGGAGCGCTGACACTCTGCTCGAGACATTTCATTGATACAAATTTGCTGAAAGCCTCTTTTGGATGTACAGGCAAAAAAACAACAATCTCTAATCTTTTTTTAAATTTTAATTGCGTCTTCGTAGAAATGTGTGTTTACGCAGCTGTGTGCTAAATGATAGTGTTTCTTAGTAGCCCGGCAGACGTGAAGCGACTGTTCCACAAGACTGTAAATAAAAAGGGCTGACAACTTAACGAACGCGGTCGGCGATATACGGCTGAAAGGCGCCCCTTGGACGACTTAAATCAGCTTGAACTGCCTGCTCTGACGCAGCAAACAGTTTCACTACTGCAGGTGAAGGGAAAAAAGCTCCTCCAGTACACCGGCTCTCTAAAGTGTGTTTAAAAACCAACTGCATTCCACTTTCTCTATCGGCATCTGTGCGGACAGAAAAAGAGAGCCGTAAATCAGTGAAGGAGTGAAGGAGGCCATTAGAGAAAGAAGGCCTGCTGATTAGGATGGAACTTCTACCCCTACTTCACTTATCGCTCGCACACTCGCAACAGAGACGATCGGACACGCTGCCGCTCAGACAGGAAGGGTCGTGCTTTATTAGCCCCCCCCACCCCTCGGGCCTCCTGACCCACTTGTCTGTGCGTCACGTGCGTTCATGTCCACGCATACACTCGCAGTTGAGTGAGGCGCGTGCGCATTAAAGTGAGCGCGTGTTCGCGTTATCGGGGGGCCGCTTGCAGGTCCTCTCGGGTCTGGAGAGCGCCGTGCGCCTGTGTCTGAGGGGCTTAGGAGGGGTCGAAAGAGACGCGCTGTCCCTTTTTAAATGTGCTTTCTTCAAAGCAGCGAATACAACACAAAGCAGATCTCAACCAATACGCTGTATATTAGAAGTGGGCGTGGTCACCGTGACATCCCCAGTTAGTTTGTGGACTGCCTGTTTTGAAGCCTCGAGTTCGTCATTTTGCATGATGCCATCTTGGTGTTTTGCAACCAGAAGTGACATAAGTGGGCGGAGCCAAGTACGAACGAAAGCTGATGAGGACATTTTTTAAGCAGCCAAAATGTTACAATTAACTTTTTTATGAACTGAAAACGCACTGTGAAAGGGTTGAAGTTCTAAGACCAGAACAAGGACGACTCCCAGACTGGACAACGCCGTGGTAGCAACCTGTCAATCCCAAGGTAGCCCCGCCCAAAAGCATACTCGGCTTTATTGTCTGTTTATGTCTATTGTCCACATTGGTTTCCCTTTTTCAGAAATGGAGGTTTCCACCGGATCCCAGCGCACACTCGCCGACAGCAGCAGCAAATGTGTGTTTGTCTTCAAGGTCAAAGGCCGTAAGTGCAGTTTAGATTTCACATCAACAGGAACAGACGTGATATACAGCCCACTCCTGTGGCAACAATCATTTGTCAACGCAGAATTTCTTTTTGCCACAGAGCATTTGAAGCTCTACACTCGTTACAAAAGAGGGAAAACCTCCCATGAAGTGACACCTCCACTGGACTCTAATCTAAAAGGCAGATTGCCGGCTCATGAATCAAGCTGTCCTCTAAAGTGTCTTCCCTTCTCGGTGGTCCTGACAGGGCTGATCAAAGAAAGCCGTCCCCTTTCGTACGTCAAGTCACATCGGATCACGGATTTTTTCCGCGTCACAGCTGCCGCCGCCCCTCTCCGCGTGCGTGTCCGGCTGGCCTCGCTTCCACACTGCGCTGGAGCGGATGTGGACACCGCGTTGGCTTCACGGTGACTTTGCTTCGCTGTATTTGCTTTTGCGTTTGCGTGGGCCGCTCCCGTCGGGGCCACACGTCATCGGTCCCTTCTCAGAGGTCTCCAGGGGGGAGGGGGAACCAGAAATAGTCACCCGTGAACCCAGAGAGCAGCTTGTGTCTCAATGACGGCAACAAAAATAAATTTAAACAAAATCTAGATAAACTGGCCCTGTTTACTTAGCTGACCGACTAAGAAGACGGTGACGGCAAATGTAAGTGAAGCGAGAGAAAAAGAGGAAGAAGGAAAAAAAAAGATGAGGACAGAAATGGATCGGCTCGGACGAGGGGCGGGGGGGATGTAAATTCACTGACAAATATCAGAGCCATGTAGCCAGACATTGAGCAGAAGGGAGGCGAGGGCGATGAGAAGATGAAAGGGAAAGTGGCGGCGGCGATTCGGTCGACCCTCTTAGGGACGAGAACGCGACTGAACTTAGTGCTTCCACTTTGATCTGAGAGAGATGGAGCAAATCGCTGCAATAAAAAGGCAAGAAAGAAACGTTGGAGGGAAAGAGCGAGGAGAGTGAGAGAGAGAGAGAGAGAGAGAGAGAGAGAGAGGTGGCCGAGAGAGGTCGCATACCAGCCAATGGTCCGAGAGGGAGGGAGTACTGGAGAGGAGAAGGGGTTCAGGCAGAGAGGGAGGGAGTACCGCACACATCACAAAAAGGAGGGAGAGTGAAAAGGGCAGGCGGAGGAATAAGAGACAGTGGTTGAAATAGTCCTATAATGTCCTACCCAAGCAACAGCGCTGTTACTTCACCTTTTAGTTCACTGAAGTAAAGGACTTGTACGACTTCCATAATGTTCTCAGAAAAAAAACAAAAAAACATACTGAGTTAATTAATACAGAAAGAACATTGTTGGAAAGACTTTTTACGACTTTGAAAAGCTAAAAGGACAGAGTTCAAACCATATTGTGGATTGTGGAGAAAAAAAATTGGAAATTACAAAATGCACAAAGTAAAGCCAGATTTTTGTTCTTGGCTGACTAACCGCTCGCTGGTGAAGGCTCCAGAAAGCCTTGATGCCAAAATGTTGGATGCTTGTGGACGGCTATCGACACTTGTTCTAATTACCCGATGTGATCCAAGCGAGGTTTATTATGTTAATAAAAGCGTAATGAAGTTAGTGACTCAGTGCGCACGTATGCGACTCGAGCGTACAGAACAGAAAAAACGAGAAGATGGGGAATAGCATTCTTGAGTCTGAGCAGTAAGTTCAATCGTGAGCGTTTCTTCACGAGAAAAAAAAACAACCTGATTCAAGTTGCCCAAACAACGCATGCATGTACTTCAACGCTACCACTTGTCATTGTATCTGGTTCACAGAAGCCCCGTTGTTCACGGATCGCTCTCTGCAGCCATATCACACGGCTGTGTGAAGTTACTGCGAAGGCAAGACACAAAGGACATTTGCTACTGCTGCTGCTTTGATGGTGAAGCGGTTCGCTGAAAAATCCATCAAAAGCGGAAAATTGCATGGCTTCAAAGGCCCGGATTGGTGCGGTGAGGACTGTTCAGGACCAATGGTTGCGTGTACCCGACAAGGACCTGTTTGCGGAGGCACGGGAATTCGGACGTTTGTTTCTCAGAAGCAATGGACGGAAGTGGATCGGACCGCGGTTGCATCCCGTTAGCTACCGACAACACCGGTCGCTAACTGCGCACGTCTGGACAAACACCAGATGAGGGCGTGTTACACATGATGCAATACACCTACACCACATGCGGGCGGGTAGGGGTTTGCCTTAAAAGGTCTTCGATAACCGTCTTCACCTAATAAAAGAAACACAACACTCTCAAACCTCACGAGCACGCGGCGGTGCTAGCCACTTGCTACCCGGAGAAATAGCGTAACCGGATGGACAGAAAGACGTGCCTTTGGACAAAGCCTCTGGAGAAGAGCGTGTCCAGTGTGCTCTGTCATCTGCTTTTTGGCCTTCTCTGCGTAGTCCTTGCGGGCTGCCATCTGTAGCTTGAATGTGGTTATCACGCCACACAGGGACCTTTCGGGGGGTTTTCCCTCTGTCTGCCTCCCCCACCACCACCCCCGACACGCAGAGCACTGTCCCCCCTCTCCCCTCCATCACTCCATCCCTTCATGCAGTCAGAGTCTCTCTGGAGGTCCGCTTTAGTGCATTCAGACCCTGCGGTCCTTGAGGGACGACTGGGAGGCCGTTGTGAAGTGAGCCATGAGTCATACTGAACACCACCTCCTCTCATTTTGGTCATGCTCTGTCATCCTCTTTTTTTTTTCTCCCCCAGCCAAATGTATCTATTCCTGTCTTCTTACTCTCCTCTCCTCTCCTCTCCCAGTGCGCCGGTCCTTCAGCCTCTATCTCTATCTATACCAACATCAAAACAAACTATAACTCAAGATGGACCACCGCAGCCTCCCACCAGTTCCCATAAAAGACTCAGCCGGCGAAGAAGAGAGGAGAGGAGAGGAGAGGAGCGGGATGCGCAACGGGAAGGAGGGAGTGGGAGGTCTGGGAGGGAGCAGATCGCCGGATAACGCTGACATAATGAGAGAAATCGGAGGGAGGTATAGCGGGACGGGGAGGAGGAGACATGAAAATAGAATAACAGGTGAGGCGCAAAGGCATCGAATGTGCTGCAGAGTTGTGTAGGAAAAGGGGAAGAATGAAGCACGTCAAATAGACGGGGGGGGGGGGGGAGAGGAGGAGATGGGGGGGGGAGTGAAGGAGAGAACAGAGAAGTGACTGACTCAGGAGGGAATTGATTAGTGGACTGGAGCTGGGGAGAAATTCCTGCAAAAAGCCATGAAACCACAGAGAAAAGAAAGGGAAGGAGAGAGAGAGAGAAAGAAAGAAAGAGAGAGAGAGAAGGTGGTTAAAGGGAGCACTGAATGAAAGAAAAGGATGCAACGCGGTCGGGGGGCAGAAAGTGAGATGGAGTAACGTGAGGAACGGTTGGATGGAGGGAGGGGGAGGATGAGAATATTGGCAGAGAGTAATTTAAGGCTGGTCACAGGGGGAGTAAAAGCATGGGAGATGGGGGGGGGGGGGGGGGGTGATGCTGCAGAAATAAGGATGCACACATACACGCATAGTGGGCTATGCTTTGCTCCCATCATAGAAAGTGATCCAAGGCAGCTGAGCCATGACGGGTAGACCCACTTCTTTGACATCCGGGAGCGTCCTTTTAGTGCGGCGACAGAAATGCAGAATAGCAATTCCACTTCAACGCACGCACTAAATAACACCACAGGGAAAAAAAAAGGTTTGGGTTGTGATAGAAAAAGAGCTGCATAGACCACATGGATTCCGGTGCAGCGTCGGAAGCAGCGTTACGCAACAACCTGCAGGGGGGGTGGGGATGATAACTTGCGATTCCCCACCCTAGCGAGCCATAATCCTTGTGTATGGATATGACTTTAATAGCTGCTCCTTTCAGATTAGAAAGCTGCAGCCAGCACCACGACGGGAGTCTCATGCTCGTGGAGAGGCGAGAAATGTTAAACGAGTCATCCCGGGCCATGAATGAAAGCTCAAGTGAGGCTGATTGGATCCCCCCTGCTTTTTTTTCTTCTGTCCTCCGGGCAAGGAAACACCAAAATGGCTTGTTATTCTTGCGCCACAGCCAGAAACCGCTCAACGGTGGGTGGGGTGGGGGGGAGAAAGAGGATCTCTCTCCCCCCCCATCCCGACGGTCCCATATCAGCGGGGGGTGGGGGGGGTTCTCTGATTAGCTCGAGGCCGCTGTGGACGCGCAGGAGAGGAAGTGAGGAGAGAAACGGAAAGACTTTCTCTGAAGCGAGAAAGGAGAGGGGGGGTTGGGGGAGTAGACAAATCGGAAACACCTTTATTGGCCAAGTATGTGTGCACAAAGAATGTGTCTCTCTCTCTCTCTACGCACTTAAGCAGAAACAGAGGTAAGAACAACAAAGAAGAAAGAGAAGAAGAAGAAGAAGAGGTCTATGTAGGGGAAACGACTGGATGAGCCCTTGTTTCAAAGCGAGCAGGTTTTACAACCAGCTGAGGAATGTAGACATGAATGGGCTTTTAATGTTTTACACAGAGACGCGGTGGGCTACCAGCAGCAACTATCTCACCACATATATAATGCATTGTGCTCTCTTTTTTACCTCCAGTTCTACTGCCCTCCGACGCCATAGCTCCGTCACCACTGTCCCCCTCATCCACCTCCCTGTGCTCGCGATTGGTCACAGGAGGTCATGTAGTACAGCAAAAAAGGTCAGGACCTTGACACTGGAGGCCTGGGTTCACATCCGGTGTCACAGGTGTATGCCACAACACTCTTTTGTTTTTGTAGGTCTACCGTTCTGAAGCTTCGAGTTTGCCTTTTTGTGGCCATCTTGTTTCTTTGAACGTATTTTGGAAGAGAGGGTGGAGCCGGGGCGATAGGAAGGCCCCGGGCGGGAGGGGGGGGCACAACAAGCGCTTTTCCCCAGCTAACATTGGTTGCCAGTTAACGCTAGCTTGGTTGGCAGGGAGCATCTGCGATTCGACTGGGATATTAATTGGGATGCTAATTTTGGCTCGCCAAGAAAAGCTTGCTTTAGGAGTACTTAGCGGAAAAAACTAAAAACAAAACTACTCAGAGTGTCTTTGAGTACAACTGAACGCCATGGTACGACTTGTCAATCATAAGGTGTCTATGCCCCTAATTATGCAGAGCTTTAAGCAAGTCAGTATGTAATCACTATAAAATAATAACAGGTGTCATTGAACTGGGATATTAGCTGTTTATTGGTAACAGGCTGTAAGTTTATGCATGTTTATTTCCACTATAATATTGGGTATTTTAACATGGCGGTCAATGGGCATCAAGGAGCCGGCCTCAAGTGGCCATTTGAGGAACTGCAGTTTCTGTCTCCTGCGTTGGCTGACTTGAAAGAGATGTAATGCGTCGTAGCATTGGGCTAGCAACACTCGCGCAGCAAAATGTGGTCGCAGCAGCTGGCACACGCTTATAGAACATGAGGGTTAAAAGATGTGTTTCACGGAGGTGTCACAGTAGCTTACTTTATGGGAGAGAATTTCAAAGTGCTGCAATTATTGAAAAGATCTTGAAGAAAAGATCAATGTACTGATGGGGTGCCTCATACCAGGGTATGTAATTCTTTTTAATAATTAACCAAAACTGAGAGCTTTCCCAAACTTTACTCAAATGCTTTGACTGCCTTGAACGTAATTGCAAAAAGTCAAAACGTTGCGGCCTAAGGTGTCAATCACCCGTGAAGTGGGTGGAGGGCCTGTGCTTCCTCTGGCGCCTTTAAAATGGTTGACGGAGTAAATGGATTAAAGTCGGGTGATACAAAGAGTCCGTCTGGGGTGTTTGGGATTCTCATTAAAATGTATTTATCGTTTCACCGCCGTTCCTTCTGTACTGATGGTGCGTGGGCTATAAAGCGGTTGTCACGCCAACATCGCCTCAAAACCCAGCACCCAGAGGGGGGAATAATAAATTATTTACTTTGAAAAATATAGAAATGTACTTTAGAATCATATTTCAGCTTGATATGATTTACCTACCATATCTGTTTAAAACAAGGTGAATATCACCCTGTTTAATGTCTGCGAATAAAATTCTCTTTTTAAAGCTGACCTCAGCAAATCTTAAATGTGTCACTTGGCCTTTTGAATGTTTTTTTTGTGTTTACATTAATGGTACATTCTAAAGTGCTTCTGAGTATGTTTTGGCAGTCTATAGTATGTATATATATATATATATATATATATGTGTGTGTGTGTGTGTGTATCCCTGAGTATATGCATGTGTGTGAGTGTGTGTTAGTGTGTAGTTAAGTGTGATAGATGACTGTCTCCGCAGCGGCGTTGAGCCGTGAGAGTGTGTTGGGGGGTCGACCAGGGCCGTCTGCTAGTGATACACGGCTTCTCCCTCTCTCTCTCTCTCTCTCTCTCCATCCCTCCCTCCCTCTCTCTCTCTCTCTCCAAACATGTACAGTAGCATGTCAGCTGTGATGAAGCGAGGCTACGCGGTGTCGGAGTCCCCTCAGGTATACTTAGTGAGGCACACCCGCCTCACGGACACACTCAACACGCAACGAGAGGAAGGGTGTGAAGACAAGCCAAACATGTGAGGCACACACACACATCATGTATTATGCTCCATTGGAGGTCTGTGAACAAACACACACACACACACACACACACGCACACACACAAACACACATACAGTACAGCTAGATATTAGCATGATGTTAGACACACTTTTGTGTTTCCACCTCATACCACTTTATACCTCTACTGCACTTCATTTCAGGGGAAAATGTTTTACTTTTCATATTCATATTCACAGCTCCAACATTTTTTGATTTTACATTCTAAGCCTCTGATCAGCTTAAAACGTCGACAGTATTCAAAGCAGAATTAGCATGAACTCAACCAGTAGCGATAGTTTTCTTACATGTTAATGCCTTCAATGATAAATATTCAATTAGCAGCATCCTGCAGTTGCACAATCAGAATATAATATAAGAGTCTAAAAAGACCAAGATTGGACTGAAATCAGGAAATATTTGACAGAATTAAGACGTCAGCGATCAGTATGTCAGCGATTCTGATTCTCGTCGCTATGGACGCGGACAAGAAGTGACGGGGCTCTACCAAGCCTTCTTCCTAAGAAACAGCATCGCCGTTACAAAACCGCCCGATGCTTCGTTTGAGCCGTTTCGCGACCAAAGAAATAGTCCCACCAAACACAATGCACTAAGGTGGCGGCAGAACTCTCACTCGGGCCGAGTGAGAAAATCGTTTTTCTTTGTAATTGTGCGGAACCTTCCCCTTTAACCAAAGTGAGACAAGTTGCTGGACTTCCCCTTACATCAGAGTAGAAGAATTACAGTAAATCGGTGAGGGGGGGGGTAGGTTGAGCTCCCGTACATAACAACACAGCTCCTTCCTCTTCACGTCTTCTACTTCATCATCGGGAATATTAAGTTGGCGTATTGTGAATCATCCGCTTTTCTCTTAATTTCAAGCCGGCTGACGGGGAAACAGCAGTCAGGCTGTGTTTCCCTCGAGGGCTAATTCCTTAAAATCACTGTGTAGCCATCCGTTTAACACGAATCCTCCTATTAATTTAACACAAAAGCTCCCCCCATCCATCTCTGCATATCTTGCATGTTTCTCATCAACCATCATTAATGCAAAAACAGATGCTCCTTGGTGTTTTTGCCACTTTGATGCATTTATGTGTGTGTGTGTGTGTGTGTGTGCGTGCGTGTGCACGTGCGCCTGTGGCCAGTGGAAGGAAGCAGAGCAAATAATACGCATAATCACAGGAATAAAAGGAGAAAACACACACACACACACACATACACACACAGCAATCCAACCAAACATGTACTCAATCATTCCTGCACTCGTATGAGTATGATGCATATGTCATGAAACGCGTGCCCCCCCCCTCCTCCCCTCTTCCTCTTCCCATCACACACACACAGACATCATCCGCCCACACACATGCTCTAATATTCAACCTCATTGACAGCGGTTTGCTGACTCAGGCCTCCTTAGGGGGGTTAAAGGCCTTTAGTGTTGCTGAATGGGCGCGGGTAGGACACACAAGCATGCACACACACACACACACACACACGCACTACGACTACAGCGATGTCGCCTAAGGGAACATATGAAAATGCCACACCTGCCGTAGTTTTACCCTGGAAGACGAGCTTCAGGCTTGGATCACAAGCTCTGTGACGGCTAGCCGATGCTTGCTCCCTGTGTGTGTGTGTGTGTGTGTGTGTGTGTGTGTGTGTGTGTGTGTGCACGTGCTAGCGTGGGTGCACGCACGTGTTCGTCTGATGGGCAAAGGCCCCTTCATGTTTTTTCGGGAAATAAAAACTCTTCTTCCCATTCTGAGCATGTTACGCACAACGTCGGTCACAGATTCTCTCTTTTATTCATCCGTTGTTTTTCGAGTTTCATTTGCAAGCTTGAAACCAGGGTCATATATTCACACACACACACACACAGACACACACACACACACACACACACACTTTTCATTCGTTTCTCTCCGACTCCAATAAATGTATGTAACTGGAGCAAACACCTGTGCGTGGACAAGGAGAAGTCGCAAATACTTCCCTGACACAAAAAGACACAAAATACTCCTGTTTGGGTACCACTTACTGATCCTTTCAACCCGGTATCACTTTACACTCTATTCAGGAGTGATTTCACGCCCCTCTTGCTCAGTGCTAATATTAATGTCTTTAGTGTCCTTTTCACAGTAGTTTCCCTCTTTTACAAATTGTAAAAAAAGAAAAGAGAAGGGAAGGTAGCCAAGACCCTTACTTGATATGCTTAAGGTGACAGTTTTAAACTCTGACCGTTGGCTGAACCTCATTTCCAGGCCATGCATGCGGCATACATGAAGCACGACAGCAGCAGTAACTACAGGGGAGGCGGGGCTTAGAGAACGGTCAGTTCAAGTCCTGTATCATATTTGAATCAAAGCTCGAAAATACTTGATCATTTGTGTTATATAATAACCCCAGAAATGAGAATAACAATATACGTTTTTATCTTATCACTTGCTCTTGCTTCCTTCACTTTTGTGATTCATCTCATTTTCTGTTGTTCCCTGGCTGTGAAATTAATTAATTGTGCCGCTGCCAGCAAAGAAATCTCCTTGAAGGGAACGACCGAATTTCATCACATCGATGACTCACTTCAGTTCATTTTCTGTGCCAAACCATGTTTCCCACATCCCGAACCCAGACGGGGTTTCCCCTCTTTCCCTAAACCCTGTTCACTCTCTGGAATGGCATTCGCCCTTTACTTTTCCCCCCCTCGCCGCTCCATCCTTTCACTCCAACCCCTGCTCTACACACACACGCGCGCGCGCGCACGCACCTACACACACACACACACACACGCACGCAGTGTATTTCAATGAGCTGACTGCGGTGTAAGGTGGGCGGACGGATGAGAGGAGCCGAGAGGCAGACAGACAGGTGGGGAGAGAGGAGATGGAGAGAATGGAGCTAAATGAGGTAAGGTAGATAACGTGTGGAGGTGTTAAGGCCGCACATGAGAAAGGAAGAAAGAGATACCTGTTTTCCCTACAGCCACCGTCGGGCTCTTTCAGAGACAGCTAATAAACACACTGGGCAGCAATGGCTGCATCCTCTGCATAGACAAGTCAGGAACTAAAGAGAAGAACCAGTGAGAAGAAAAACACATTGGAGGAAGCTTCCAGTGTGTGTGTGTATATATTTATACTGTATATATATATATATATATATATATATATAGAAATAAAACTCACATCACCATAGCAACTCTGGCTGAGGGGGGAAGGCAGCATATAGCAGAAAGATGAAGAAAAAAAAGAAAACTACTAAGAAAGAGAGGCGAGCAGGGACAGAGGGGAGTATAAAAGTGTCTGGAAAGAAGGGATTGATGGTGGATGAAATATTTAAAGAGCAGTAATTGGAGAAGAAATAAAGCTTGTCAGTAAAGGGTGAAAAAAAAAAAAAGGATGAGGGGGTCGGGGGGTTGAAGCCGAATGTTAGTAGGCAGGTCGTATCAGGAGCCTGTCGCCCGGCTATGGCTGCTCTGTTGGGGGGGGGGGGGGACCAACTGTCGATGAAAACAGACCACGCTGTGGCCACATGTCAATCACAGGTAGCCACGCCGAGGGGGACAGATTTCTAAGAGCGCTCGTAGAGTCCAGACTCATCAGTCAGGCTCATTCTGGCGAAAAGGACCTGATCTCGCCAACGAAATGCAAAGGAATATCCCGTAAATCTACGGTTTCCAGGGTGCTGAGTAAATATGCATCTGACATAATCAGAAGAAATAACAGGCGTCTAGACGACCTTCAGCATGCATTATTTTGCGTGTGTGTGCGTGTGTGTGTGTTGTGTGTGTGTGTGCGTGTGTGTGTGTGTGTGTGTGCGTGTGCGTGTGCGTGTGCGTGTGTGTGTGTGTGCGTGTGCGTGTGTGTGTGTGTGGTGGGTCAGGTTCATCCACACTGACCTTTCTGTCCGTCTTTTTTCTCTCTCACTTAATAAATTGTTTTACTCAAGTGTCAAAAAGAAAAGATGATGTCTCCTCCGTCAGTCCTCCTCAATCTGCGTCAGACATTTCAATCAGAGCAATCCGTGGCAGTTGAGGGGGGAATTGTGTGTGTGTGTGTGTGTGTGTGTGTGTGTGTGGCGGGGGGGGGTAAAGTAATGAGAGTGGGATCCTGAGAGTGGGATAGAAACAAAGGCCGTACGCCGGAGGGACAGGTGAGGAAGCAGTTCGCTTGGAAAGGTTGTCTTTCACCCCGTTAAGATAGATGGAGGAAATTAATCTTTCATAAACCCAACAGTGTCAGTCAACTCGTCGTACGCAGCGGTTTTGTACTCATCCCCGTTGCTCGACACCACATCTTGCCAGCGAGCTTTATTAGCCGCCCCAAAAGCCTTCTCCTGTATTAGCATCAGGAATGCAAACTCAGCATGTTCCCTCGCTGCGTGCGCGCTCCTTTATCTGATCTCATGTTCACGGAGAAGTTTGTGTAATACGGGTTCAGCTTCAGGGTTTTCTTTTTGTTTTTACTCTGGAGCGTCACGGACGCAAAGCCACTGGACAACAACAACAACAAAAGTGGACAAGCGTGCCGGATTATGCAGCAAAAGGCACATTTGTTCAACAAAAAGCGAGCAGAAAGGCCGTGACTGAATGGGTTATGGTATGAAAACTGTATGGCAGCGAGGAAATATGGGATATACAGAAAATATGGTTTTAATTTGAGCCTACAGCAGGTGTGAGACAGTGGTGATATGAGGGGTATAAACAATGAGATGGTGGAAATGTGTCTGCGGAGATTTTGCCACACGCTTGAACAATGTTCCCTGGAAATCATATTTTATCATCATTAAAACATCAAGATTTTATTCTGGTAAATAAAAAAATAAAAAATGTTTTGTAGGGAGGTGGTCGTACAAAGAGCCTTCTGGTCTTTGACACCCGAGACCAGAATGTCTCTGTGTGTGTGTGTGTGTGTGTGTGTGTGTGTGTGTGTGTGTGTGTGTCTCTGTCTGTCTGTCCACGCATAATCTCACATACTACTGGACCTATCGTGCTCATATTGTCTGTGCCCATTTATGACTGTATGCTTAAGGAGCTCTGGTGATTAACACACTTTTGAAAAGCCTATTTCATTGGCTGTTCATATCCGCACTGAGCTCCAACTTTACATCTGACGTTTTCAGAAAGACGACTGACACTTTGTAACAGCTCTGGTTGCATTCGAATTTCTAGATTTACTATCACAATATATATATATATATATATATATCAATAAAGAAACAGAAAAAATAATGTGTTGCCAACCCCTAACTCACGATGCAATCTTTAATAATTATCAGCGACTTCCTTCGGATGTTACTCTTCTGCATAACCACACGTCATGAAGATTGAACACACTTGTGTACAATACGTGGCTTTCAATCTGGAGGGAGGGGCACGAGAGCAGCTTTTGTTTAGCACACGCACACACACACACGCGCACGCACACACGCACACACACACAAACACACACACATAAGAAGGATGAAGGCAAACAGCCAGAGCTCCCCTGCGAGCACACGGTTTTATTTATGAATTTAATTTGTGTTTTTCTTTAAGAGGTACAACGGCCTCCCTCGGCTCAGAGGGGGAGTTAGGACCCAGAGGAGGACAGCCAGGGAGCACTTTAAATTAGAAGCAGACGCCCTCTCTCTCTCTCTCTCTCTCTTAGTCTCTCTCTTAGTCTCACTTTCTCAAAAGACAAAGCGAAGAGGAGGAAGTGAAGGAAGAGGGAAGAGAGAGAGAGAGAGCGTCTGGAACTGGTTTTGAAGCCACATCTTGTAGGAAATCCTGAACAGAGCATGTTAACGAGGGACACCGAAACCACGAGCACGGAGGCTCCCCTCCCTGCACTGTGTGTGTGTGTGTGTGTGCACTACATGTGCCATCTGAGCCACTGACGAAATATAAAAAACACAGGCATACTGTACACACACAAACACACACACACACACACACACACACACACACACACATGGCAAGGACCGGCAACTACGCAATCAATGCATAAACACACTGGCGCTGGATTACATATCCCACAAACAAACATACAGTGCGAGCTTGTTTCACGTCACACAAACCTCTCCAGGGACCAGACAGGGTTTCCCTCTCCGTCTACATCTGCAAACTGTATGCAGTTACCCAGGGTTGATTGCAAAAGTCACACACACACACACACACACACAAACACACACACAACCAAGCAGCGAGACCTCCCCATGAGCTTGTGGCCCAGCTACGCTGAGTTAGCCTATAGTAATATGAAGACTAATAGAGAACAGATCTTATGGAATGGTACGCAACAGTATGCGCACACACACACACACACACACACACACACACACACAGACACCGGGGAGAGACTGCCAAACGGGGGAGGATGATATGACTAAGAACAAATACTAATCAAGACAAAAAGCAGTTATCTCTCTCTCTCTCTCTCTCGCTCTCTCTCTCTCTCATCCTGCACGTGGGATGGCCTGCATCCTCGGGTGGAGCGAATGCATTTATTATTTTAGATTTTCTTTCTCTTTCTCCCGGAAATGATTTTTGTCACATTTTTATGAATGCGTGGGAGTGTTCTGAATGCAATATGTGTGATGGAGGAACTGTTTGCGTTGAGGTATCATCCGTGTCTGTGTGGGATGCAGGTATTGCAGACTTCTGGCTCCTTTCCGATGAGCTGTTGCCTCTGGGAGAGAGTGTTTGAGGGGGGGGGGGGGGGGGAGCCTGTGGGCTTTCGAGATACATGGCAACATTTCTTTCTTTCTTTTTTGAATATTTCTTTGTATTGTTTCGTCCAACTTTTTTTTCATTACCTCCCGCCCTCACGATTCAATTACTAATCCGGCATGACTTCTGCTGAAGCAATGACGCTAAGCAGCAGACACGCGCTGTGGTGTGCGAAATGTAACTTAAATTGTAGTTGACAACATACCGTACTTATATAATACACGTATTATATGGTTGAAACTCTCTGGAATGTGTATGCTGTTTTTTCAATGCAGTCAATGGCAGTAGAAAACTCTTCTTTTTTTTTTTTAAATGTGAGTCACCGCTACCACATGAGGTCCTTTTTGCATGCAGCCATTACTGGGCAACCAAAAATATTATGCAGAATGCAAGATCCCCCGTGGACAGACACAGAGGTGCACTCGCACGATGCATAATCCTCCTGGCGCGGATGAATGATAACAATCATAATGAGTGCCGTGTTTCATGTGAAAGAGGTCGCTGGTACTATTTGCGTCTTTCAGCTCAGTGTGTTTTTAGTTTTTTTTTACTGCCCACAGATCAGTTTCACAGAAGTCAGCGACCACATTCAGCCACTGCCGACAGCTGCTCACACAGTTAGCGACTAGCAAGTGAACGTAGCGGAGCATTTAAGCAGCTATAAAGCCAGATATTCAATGATCATTATATGTATATGTATTATAATAATCTTTTAACGCCCCTGCACAGCCGTGGTTTAATCAGACCTTTTCCTCGGGAAAAGATTGGCTACACTTATGAGAACGGGAACAACTTACATGAAGCAAGTCCTTTATTTTGTTGGATGAGGAGATTTATATCGTTTCCGTGTGGTAAATACGAAGCTAACGTTGTAGCCAGGAGACTGGTTTAGCTTAGCAAATGACTGGAAACAAGGTGAAACTAGCTACATCCACCCAATCGGCATCTCCAAAGCTCAGTCCAAATAACTCAAATCTCTTTGAGAGATTTGTCACAGCAGATACAGCACATCATTTAACTCTGGCCCCGTTCCACTTAAGTGTCCCAGAGAACTCGTGCCTGTGACCCGGTGTGCTCTACACCAGTTCCCTGAAACGGCAACCAAAATGAGGGCAGCCACGATCGCGTGTCATCGATTACACGTCAATTAAAGCCTCAACACCATTATGTATTTAGATGACGCAAAACTACAAATAGTTTGAAAAGGTACGATAGTTTGGAGGACACAACTGGTGAACTCAGTCAAGCAAATAAATTGGGTGACGCGTTGTTCTGTGGCTGATGACTGGCCAGGATCACTTCTGCCACTCTTACGAACCATTAATGTTCACGCTTACTTTTCGGGGTCAGCAGGGTCCTAAAGTCCGCAGTTTCATTACACAAATGGATAGCTACGTCATTTGGAAGAGAGAAGTTTAAGTAAGATGAAGTAAGAGTTGAATGGTTGATGATGGAACACCAATTATTACGACAACGCTTAAAACGTCCCATGTGCTCCGACCTCTAAGTGACATTACTGCAACGGTGTGCACACACATCACACACACGCACACACACGCACACACACACACACTCTTCTTATCGTAGGCACAAGCAGATGTACCACTCTGAACTGAATATTTATTATAAGTATGATTAGGAACAAATCTAAGATCCTACTCGCATTTTGTTTCCAACATTACAACACTTCAGGGAGTCCTCGCCTCTGATTGGTTGTCTTTCTTCGGGCCATTAGGAGCACTAAAAGGAGGCAGAGGAGCCAGATCTGTTTATCTCCTGTCAGAATAGAGTAACATATCCACAACATAAACGGAATTAAATTGAAAATCCTAACAAATTATGACAAAAAGTTATTGTGTATGAAAGTGGGAGGGATCTACCTCCTTCTGTTTCATGGATTGGAGTTCCATTCATACATTGTCATATTCATGTAATGTGTTTATGTAACTTTGTAACGCTGTTCATTCTGTACACATGACATCTATTGCTTCTGTCCATCCGGGCAGAGGGATCCTCCTCTGTTGCTCTCCTGAAGGTTTCTTCCCTTTTTTCCCTGTCAAAGGTTATTTTTGGGGAGTTTTTCCTGATCCGATGTGAGGTCAAAGGTCAGGGATGTCGTATGTGTACAGATTGTAAAGCCCTCTGAGGCAAATTTGTAATTTGTGATATTGGGCTACACAAAATAAACTGAATTGAATTGAATTGAATCTATCAAGGCACCGGCTGTAGGTGGAGGCAAGCAACTGACCAATGGGAACTATAGAGCTGAACAAGGATATGGACAAGACATGCACACAGATATAAAGAGACAGACACACACACACACACACACACAATCCTGCGCACAGACGGACTGAGAGGCCAACGGACCTATCATGACTCTTATATAAGCTTCCCACCCCAAGAGGTATTTATATCCCTCGTTTGTTATCTATAATAAGACATCTCCCGCTTTTCTTTTCTCGCTCCTTCGTCAGACTCCCGGGTCCTGCTGCGGGAAAATCCTGATTAGTGTCCCCGTGACTTGACAGAGAGCGATCGAGATACAGATACAGAGACCGAGACGGGGAGACGGGTAGAGGGAGGTGGAAGAGGTGGAGGGAAGGGGTAAAAGAACGATGCGCTCCTGTGTGCGGGAATTATTGAAAGTGCCGGCAGCTCCTCGGCACTTTCCGCCCGACTGGACGCTCTGAACGTGTGTCCCTCGAGAAGTGGTGTTGGTTACTGAGATAAGACAAGATCTGGTGTGTGTCAACGCCACCTGAGTCCCCGGTTGGTAAGAGGGTCAACTTATTAATCTGTCTCAGGGAGAAGGAACGAAAATGTAAGACAAGCTTGAAAGGAGGAGATGTATAGTTATCACAGGAGGTATCAGCAAAGAGGGTGGAGCAGGAATGTGTGGCGAAGACAAAGACACAAACCATAGGAAAGAGTGGCTTGTTGTGAGGAAGGGAGAGAAAAGGTCTGGAAATACTGAAGTGTGTGTGAGTATGTGTGTGTGTGTGTGTGTGTGTGCGAGGGATCCAGAGAATAGGTGAGGCGAGAAGTGAGTAAGCAGAGAGGTGGGGAGAAAGGACTGAGACTATGACGCGAGACAGTTAAAAGATAACTCGATTAAGCCGCCCAGTGAGCTTTCTGCTGTGTAAGAGTGGACCCCCCCCCCCCCCCCCCCCCCTCTCTTCTGTTGCCACTCTGTGCAGCCAAACTCGTCTTCTACACTACCCTAATGAGAAAAAGCTGGTAGGAAAATCCTGGACTGAGTCCTACATAAACTTACAGCCATCTCACGGAACAGCCCGAGAAGAGCGGGGGGTGTGTGGGGCTTGGGGGGGGGGGGGGGGGGGGGGGGGGGGGGGTAATTGAAAAAAATTTGAAAGAGAAGGAAAATAAAACAAACCTAGAAAGGTCATATCCTCATTCCTTTCGATACACTTCATATGTGTACAGACTGCATAGTAGGTTACATATCTGTTGTTTCCTGGACTATTTACTAGGATAACGTGACATTATCAAAACCTCTTAGAAATTTGATCTCTTCAAATGGTTTATTTTAGGGTGTGTATGTATATTAATTACACTATTACAATGATTTTAGCTGTAAATTGTAGCCTGCCAACTTAATGTCACATGGAAGAGTAAAATGTTTTTATTATGTCAGCCAATCAACTAACCGTCCAACCAGTTAAACACCTACACAACCAGTCAACCACCCCACAAACCAGTTGGACAATCAACCAATTAAACACTCAGCCAGTCAGGACACACATCTACCATCCAATCAGTCAACCACACCACCAACCAATGGACCACTCACATATCCAACCAGTCAACCCACCAATCTACCAATCAACTAAGAAACCACCCAATTAAATCACTTAATCATCGATTTAGTCAAACAACCCTACCAACCAATCTAATACTCAACCAGTCAGCCTACCAATCTACCAACCAGTCCAATGCCCAACCATTCAGTCAACAGCCACCTACCATCAGTTAACCAACTAACCAACCACTCTGCCAACCAGTGAAATAATCCCACCCAGTCAACCTACCTATCTACTAACCAGTTAAACCGAACATCTAAGCCCCCAGCCGGTCCACCATCTAACTAGTCAACCAACCGCCTAACCATACAGCCAACCATCAAAGCGCCCGAGCCATTAATCAAACCAATCTTCTAACCAGATCTCCGTTCCGGGTAATTAACTGCAGAGGACAGGGACGGAATTGTTTTTCTTTTTTCCCCGACATCCTAATCACGGCGAGCCGTTTCCTGAAGGAGTCATTAACCGCTGGGTTTTATGGTCACTAATTGTTTTCCCTGTACAAATAATTGATTGAAAATCCGGGGGACAAATGTGCTGTCTGGAGACAGACACGCTCGTGCGACGTGCGCATCTCAAACCGCAGACAATACGAGCGGGGAGGAGGAATACGAGCGGCTGAGACGCACGCCAAAAAGGGATTGGACAAGGCCGCATGCGGAAGGACACAACTCAGAGAAATGAACACCCCAAAATACAAGTGCACAAGTGTCGCCGACTACAATCAGAGAGAGGCAAAAATGTCTAGGAAGATAAACACAAACCCATCAATAATCAAAGAGGGAGCACACAATAGATTTAGACGGACACACAGATACAGAGAGAGAGAGAGAGAGAGAGAGAGAGAGCTTCCTGCTGCTGTCTGCCAGTCTACAGAGGAGTTTTGCAGTTAGCCCCTGTGGTCAGAGTGTCACTGGGTGTGTATCAGGTTAGCCAATCCTCCCCTATCAACACACACTCACACTCACGCTCACACACACACACACACACACACACACACACACACGCGCGCGCGCGCACACACACACACACACACACACACACACACACAGACAGCTGCCGGGCCCGGCCCGCAAACTTGGTCACTTTGGGCCCTTAATAAGTAACCGGGTTACTCTGAGAAAGCAGGTCACGCAGGTAGTCAGAGAACGTGACGGCTCCAGCCGGAGAGCGGCCCTGCCACCGAGCTCCGTTGTGGACAGGAGCAGGCAGAACTGGAAGGATCCGTTCTCCGTGTTTAGATTAGGCGGCTCAGGCTTTCCACTGGATGTAAAAGCCAGACAGGCAGAAATCTCTGAGGCACACTTGAGTGTACTTGCGATTGATTTTATTTGTTTGAAGTCACTGGTAAAAGCACCATGACCCCCGCCCCCCTCCCCCCTTCATCTGTCTTTCCGTGTTCATCTACAGTAAACACCCGAAATATGTCCAGGTCTTAAGTCCTAGCCAACCAGAATAAACAGTGGGACGGGGCGGAAGTACAACGTCTCAAACCTATCGGAGACTCATTACATAATTCAGTCACACGGCACACACAACAGCCACACGTGACTGCACTAACAGGGGAACGGCCGCCAGCTGAAAATAAGGGCTAATATCAGGTTGTCTGCAGGTGCAATGAGAGACACAGAATTGGTTCGACATGCGTTGAGGTGAAAAGAAGAAGAAAGTAAATGAATACATCAATACATCCACGGTTCACACACACACACCGCAGGGTTGCCTTTTGCACCACATTTAAACCTTTTTGATCCGTCACGCCGCGCATCACTTTTCCATGGGGGGGGGGGGGGAACTCACTTGCAGCAGGGGCGGCGAAAGCGTTTTTTCGCCGTGGCCCCGCATGAATCTGGTAAACTGTGATGATGTGTCACCTCGTGTGCACCGGAGGAAGGGCTTTTCCCAGTGAGGGTGAAGGAAATCACACCAGGTGTGCGCAGCAGAAGATGTAAGTGCTTTAATGAGCTGACTATAGGTTGAAACTATCGTGCGGCAATCAGAAACAATGAGCAGCAGAGCCGAGCACAAAGAAGGGGCTTCTTTGTGCTCGGCTCTGTTTGCAGTTTAACAGCTTAAACAAAGCTCCTCATTAAGAGCAGACCTCATACTGAGTCGTCTACTCACACCTTAGTGCAGTCTGAGCTCGGCCTCTCTCTCTCTCTCTCTTTGATTGTCACTCCTGTTATTCATCAATAATTGGCACTTTCAACGCGTTTGAATCACACGCATACTGTCCAGAGCGCCGGCAGCGTTTTCATCGCCAGCGGTCGGACCTATCCGTCGGCGAATCATTTAGAGAGAAGAAAAGGCGCCGTCTCTGCACTTCAAACAGCCATGGCGACCCGGGAGCGTGCACACAAACAGGCGTTTGGGTTTTCGGGCACGCACGATGTGGACAACAAGTCAAACGATTGGATGTGTTGAGCGGGACGTGATGAACTCATTTCTCTTCTGCCGAGGAAAGCCCAAGAGCGAGAGGCTCGCCGATGAATCTCCGCTAACTAGCACGAGATGCTATGTACTATGAAAAAATATATATCTTGTACAATAATGAAGCACACACACGCTCGCGGCAACGCCAGCGGGAGTCGGTGCTTTCATGAAGAGTTCTGTGGCGGGCAGTTATGTACGTTTTTATTCTACTTTTTATTCTACTTTTTATTCTACTGTCTGACTCTCTCTGGCTGTCTAGAAGTTCCACTCATTTCACAGGCGAGCTCACGGAAAGGTGCCACATGTGTTTCCTCATCTCCCAGAATGCCTTTCGGTCACCTCGAAAAAAAAAGGAATGCGTCTGCGCATTTTTTTGCTGTGGGTTAAACACGCAGACAGCAGGAAGTAGGGCTGGGTATCGATGATACCAGTACCAGTACCCTTAAGGGGATACTGATATTGGTACTTTCACGTGGTACTTTCTTTTCTGCTCCACGCGATACGATAATGTGAATGGAAGCGTTCGGTTGCGTAAAGATGCCACCACCCCCACATCTATTTATATCAGATCACACAGCAGTGTAGCGTATAGTCCGCTGAACATCCACCACACCACAAACTAGAAAGGGTTCTGGCTGCCAGTGGGCCAATCACAGGTGGCATTTTTTCTTTCTTTCTAGATCTGGGTACAAAAAGGATGAAATGCAGGTTGGGTACACAGGCACTGGGTCATTTCAGTCGATAACTTCAAAAGGTATCGAGTACCAATTCCCAACCCTAGGCAGTAGTAAAGTAGGCGGTTTTCCACACGGAGAATCACAACATCGATGCATTGCATTCTGGTCCATATCATCTTCTTCTGAGATCTATCTCTACCTGCACGTGGCATGATTCAACACACAGCGGTGTTATTTGACTCTACTAGACATAAGATATAATTACAGTACTTTAAAACTCTTTTAAATGTGCGCCAGTCGGCTCGTCCACAAGGCTTCCGATTGGTCAACACTGCCAGCTGACCTCATACGTTTGGCGAAGGAGAGATGGACGTCCAAACGAGCTTTTTAAACATATGTGTAATGATTGTGTGGGCAGCTCCCTCGGCGAGCACTTTACATGCAAAGTACATGCTCAAGTCACATCACATGCTCAGCGAGACACATGAATCACACACACACACACACACACACACACACACAAAAAGGCCTTGCACTGGACAAAGTAAATGAATACTTCATCAAACATAATCCGTCATAATCCGTGCATACACAGAGTTCATGTCGGCCTCCCAGTGAATTAAAGAGAACATTCAGTTCATATGGAGAACATGAGAAATGCACACGCACACACACGCACGCACACAATACGCATCTTCTAAAATGTATAAACATGATCCCACACACACACACACACACACACATATGACAGACATCCAGATAGAATTAGTAATGAGGATGAAACTCTCAAACTCGATGGTTGATGGCCAGTATGGGCTTACTTTTTCACCTCTCTGAAATCCCGCTCTGCTCTCCAACTGAGCCTCATTTTTGGGTTTGTTTTCTAATTGTTCTCCCCCCCCCCCCCACTCTTTTTTTTATTTCCTTCTTCTTCGACAAGTTTTGGAGGCCGTCAGAAATGGCGATCACACACACACACACACGCACACACACACACAAACACACACACACACACACACACACACACACACCTCTTCACTCTCTAGCCAACACGAGGCTTTTAACTCCAGAGGAACAAAAAAAAGAAAAGAAAAAGCAGAGGAGGAGGAGAGGAGGAGGAGAGGGGGTGAGGGGAGAACAGGCGACGGTGAGGGCAGGAGACATTTTCTGCTGATTAAGTAAGTGTTCGCCTCGGCTTCCACTATTTGACGGACGCATCCGAGCAACGAGCAAATGTGAAGGCCCGCCTCGCTGAGAGTGAAACAGGAGTTTGTGTGTGTGTGTGTGTGTGTGAGCTGGTTGTCTATTGCTGAAAAGCGTAAGGATCTATATTTTCTTACAGTGCATTTGGCCTCTGACAGAAGCCTGGTTTGGAGAGTGTTTTCTATATACTATGCACAGCACAGAACATAGTATATATACTATGCACAGTACAGTACATAGTATAGGAAGTCCACCCCCATATACACAACACTAAGTTGATATGTACGGAGGGCACTGAGGGAGGAAACTGAAGAGTCACCTACCTAACACGGGGAGCTAACCCCCAGAGCAGGTCTAGATCTGACATGGGGGGGGGGGGGGGGGGGCCGTCCAGTGAGGCTGCTTCACCGTGATGACAACACACCTATAGCCCTGCCAGGTGCCCTCCCTGTTAACGGCCGTGTAATCCTCTGCTTAAATCTGTGCGAGCAAAATATCGATATCGTTCCCCCCCCCCCCCCCCCCCCCACAACTCCTCCTCCTCCTCCTCCTCCTGCTCCGTCTTGGCAGTACATCTAGCTCCCCCACTCGAGAGGAGACACCTACGGGAGTCCTGGGGAAGTGCGTGTGCTGCTTACACAACCTCACACAAACACACACACACACACACACAAGACAGTGCATGTACAAAAGTTCTCACTCTCGATCATGCGCGCATTCTGCAGGAATCATTAACAAAACCAGCAGAAGGGATTTCGCACAGGCAATGTGCTGGGCAAAACATCTCTCAGAGCGTTCACCCCAGGGGTCTTCAATTAAACCCTAAATACCTCAGCGAGTATACAGGGGTCCTAATTACTGCAGACTGCTGAAAATGGCCGCCGGCCGCCTGAGGTTGAGGGCTTACCGGGGCGATGCCTGTTTAGAATGGATTCTGACCCCCGAGATCAGTCGGGTGCTCCTGTGTTGTTGATCTGCCGCAGCATCAGACAGAAGGGAGGGGGGGGGGGGGGGCAACGGCAGAGAGATTGGGCACAGATCAAGATCAAGAGGGGACAAGCTCAAAAAGATTGCGTCTGCTCTCCGGTAGCGAGGCAATAGCTTGCACACGGATTCAAACACCGGAGAGCACGCAACGCAAAGCAACACAATGCAACGCAACACAACGCAACGCAACACAACGCAACACAACGTAATGCAACACAACGTAATGCAACGCAACGTAATGCAACGCAACGTAATGCAACGCAACGTAATGCAACGCAACACAACGTAATGCAACACAACGTAATGCAACACAACGTAATGCAACGCAACGTAACACAACGCAACACAATGTAATGCAACACAACGTAACACAACGTAATGCAACACAACGTAATACAACACAACGTAATGCAACACAACGTAATGCAACACAACGTAATGCAACACAACATAACACAACACAACGTAATGCAACACAACGTAACACAACGCAACGTAACGCAACGCAACGTAACGCAACGCAACGTAACGCAACGCAACGTAACGCAACGCAACGTAACGCAACGCAACGTAACGCAACGCAACGTAACACAACGCAACGTAACACAACGCAACGCAACACAACGTAATGCAACGCAACGTAACACAACGCAACACAACGTAATGCAACACAACGTAATGCAACACAACGTAATGCAACACAACGTAATGCAACACAACGTAATGCAACACAACGTAACACAACGCAACACAACGTAATGCAACGTAATGCAACGTAATGCAACACAACGTAATGCAACACAACGTAATGCAACACAACGTAATGCAACACAACGTAATGCAACGCAACGTAACGCAACGCAACGTAACGCAACGCAACGTAACGCAACGCAACGAAACGCAACGTAACGCAACGCAACGTAACGCAACGCAACGTAACGCAACGCAACGCAACGTAACGCAACGCAACGTAACGCAACGCAACGTAACGCAACGCAACGTAACGCAACGCAACGTAACGCAACGCAACGTAACGCAACGCAACGTAACGCAACGCAACGTAACGCAACGCAACGTAACGCAACGTAACGTAACACAACGTAATGCAACACAACGTAATGCAACACAACGTAATGCAACACAACGTAACACAACGTAATACAACACAACGTAATGCAACACAACGTAATGCAACACAACGTAATGCAACACAACGTAATGCAACGCAACGCAACGCAACGCAACGCAACGCAACGCACAGGGGGACACAGAGACCGATCGATCTCAGGAACCTTCACGCATTACTGAAGCAGTGACCTTTTCCTAAATCAGTACACACACACAGGCCCACACACACACAAACGTGCATATCGTCATTCAAAATTTCAAAGCGGGGGTTCATGAAACTTTGCAGAGCAGATTCGTGCAAAACCACAGAAACCATTTTGACGTGAATAGATTGGGTCTGTGGCGGGGGACTGCAGAAGAATACTTTGTATCGTACAAAAGGTGCAAAACGATCGCATGAACCTGATCAAACACGTGTAGCAACACTGTGCAACCTGGGAACGAAGCGCCTGAAAGAGCACAATGTCACATGGGGTCCGAGTGGGGACCTTGAAATGAAAAGGTTTGAGAACCCCTGGTTTGGATAACAGTATCATGATCGCCTTTGCTCCTCGGTGGAGCCACGAGGGACTCGTGTGCTCCAAGAAAGAAAACAGTCTATTTGTAGGACCTTTTAAAGATTTGACATTTACAGACATGGAAATCAGCTGTGGAGGCCGGGGCAGAATAAAGAAAGGGAAAGAAGGAATTCAGGTGCGAGGATGACAACAGGAGTACAGGAGCAAGCATGAGAGCAGACAATGCTCTTCAGGGGAGGGGGGGGGGGCCTTACTGTGCATCTCAATCTGTGACAAATGAGGAGGGGAGTTGGAGCAAGAGACGAGGCAGAAGGGATGAATGGAGGGAGGGAGGCGTGGGAGGGCGGCAGACAGCGGAGGTTATCCAAATGACATTAACACCCACGCGCACACACACACATACTCGTCTTCCTCTTTTCTAGAGCCTGAACACACACACACACAATGAGAGCAAGATGAAGAACGTTGAGAGAATGAAAAAAAGTCTCCCTCGCCTCCTTCCAACGTCATACACCCCAAAAACCGTTTGACAAAAAACAGGTGTCAATAAACTAATTATAACACCCGCTATAGGCCCAGTTGTGTGTGTGTGAGTGTGTGTGTGTGTGTGTGTGCGTGTGTTGAGTGTGTGTGTGTGTGGGGGGGGGGGTCATGATTAATCGATTGGAGGGAGGATTCAGAGCATGATGAAGTGGAACCAGTAAGGTGACCGTGTGAATGCTGCTTCTCCACTGGGCCCAACGCAGGGCCCAACGCAGGTACAGGAGTCACACACACACACACACACACACACACACACACACACACACACACACACACAAACACACACACAGACACACACACAGACACACACCTCGGATTGGCTCCTAATCGGCCATGAAGCTTGTTCACCAGATGCACTCAATAGGAGAGTCGATGAGCCCCCTGATACATGCCAACATCTGGACGTGGTGCTCACTCTCGACTCCAATCCTCTGATGAGTGAATAAGCCCCTGAAGTCAACTGGAAAAACAGCGCAGCCGCAGCAGGTGTTTCTTACCTGCCACAGGTGGGATGCGTGTGCGCATGAGCAGACTGCTATCGGGGGGGGGGGGGGGGGGGGTAAAAAAAAGGATATGGGTTGCTGACCATCTGGAGACACCAGCTGCGGGGCCGGGTGGTTTGTTTCAGGTAGAGGAAGACCACGGGGGCCATGGTCGGGTAGGGCAGGCTCTCGTCGCCGCTCGCCGACGCTTCATCCCCGGTGGTGGAGATCCCGTCGGCCGCCGGGGCCGCCGGCTCCGTCGCTTCCGCTTCGCCGCGCTCCCCTCCTCCTGCCCCGACGCCGGACAGGTCGTTGAGCCGGATGAAAGTCCTCGGCAAAGAGGAGCGACCCTCCGAGTCCCTGGCGTCGGGGATCCCGGAGAGATGTCCCCCATCCTCGGCCATCATTCACCTCCTGCGCGCAGTGGGCGACCGTACACATATTAGACACAGTAGATGGAGCCGACCACCACGAGACAATGCGTAAAGCGAATGCAGCCGCAGGAGCGCGTGAGATTCAGGAGCATATGTATACTTTAAATCTGATTGTTAACCTGCAAACTGTTGCATATAGTGAAGAAAAAAACTACACTTCTGCACATGCACTCACAATTAAATCTAATAGGAAGACGCAACAGTCGAGGGAAGTGATTGGTGGGGGAATAAAAATGATACAACGCTGTATGGATGCACATCGCCAAAGTATATATTTGGTGACATAAGCTGGTAATGAAAAAAAAGGAGCTCTTAATTAAATTCAAGAGGCTCGCATTTCTTTATCATCCAAAACGTTCCAGTCCGTTTCCAAACTTCAGCTGCATATATAACCTATCAGCAATACATTCATCATGAAGTGATTTGCAGCAGTTGTTATTAGTATTATTATTATTTCTAAATGAGTGGAGAGAGCATCTCTCCGTGGGATTCATTACCTGTAATGGACTCGGTAGATGTGCCCAAAGCGCGCTCAGTCATCGCATGATCAGTTTATGTCGCGGCTATAAAGTCCACACAAGCCTGAGGAAGAAGAAGAAGAAGAAGAAGAAGAAGAAGAAGAAGAAGAAGGTTCGAAAGGAGGAGACGAGGAGGGAAGAGATGAAGAAGAGAGGAGCAGGCGAGGAGAGGGGCTCGTGGGTTTTGGTGCGTCTGGCGGAGCGTATAGTTTCCAGGTGGCGCGCTGCATGCGCCGGGGTCCTTTCGCTCAACAGACGCGGTGCGCCCGAGGCCCCGGTCGCCGGTGTCCAACTCCAAATTGGGCCTCACCAACACATTATAACCCCCCCCCCCCCCCCACCCCACCCCCCGCCCCCCCGTCAGATGTGTCTGTCTTCTTCTTCTTGTACAAGGATCCGCGTGAGTGTACTTCTGCAGCCTTCAGGTTGAACACAACGCCGCGCACAAACTTCTTTTAGGGTTCCCTCCTTCCTTCCGCGGAGCTGATGGACCAAACACCCCCCACCCACCCCCCACCCACCCCCAAACCCCCACACACAAAAATAAGGAGAAGATAAAAAAAAAAAGTATTCGTTTCTCCAGGTTGTCCTCCGATTTCACCCCTCCACTTGAAACCAAGAATCCAGTACTTTCCGTTGCATCCACAGGCGGTTTTCAGGGGTTTAATTCTTTCTAGAGAGCCGTGGAGATGCTGCCGCACATCCCCGCCGCCGAGCACAGACGGAGGCAACCTTTGAATATAGTTACCCCCCCTCCCCTCCTCTTGCGCGTCCCCGAAAATATCACGAGCACCGGCCCCCCTTCCCTACGGTCGCGCACGTGAACGGAGCGGGCGCTCCTGCCTCTCGCTCTCGTCTCCTCCGGACTGGACTCGAGCGGCTGCGTCCATCAGGCAGAGCTCGCGCACAGCTGGACGCAGGGATCCGTAACTTCTCAGCCAGCCAGCTCCGCACCAATCACAGCGCGGCCTGACTCGGGGCCGCCTCCTGACTGGCTGAGCGTGGACCCCGGTTGGGGGACGAGGAGGAGGTGGAGGGTGGTGGGGAGGTGAGGAGGAGAGGAGGAGGGGGGGGGGAGCTGGAATCTTATTGTCAACTCTCAAGCGCCAATGAGAAGCGAGGGAGAGACGGCACCTATAGTAGCACTTATGTTTGATTGGTGCAGAGCTTTATCATGGGGATTTTTGGATAGTTATTTATTTTTTTGTGAGGGGGGGGGGTCCACATGGTGCAATGTGACTCCCACTGATTATGCATACGGATGTATTGAATAGACTTGTTGCCACAGCCAAAGTTCAGGTTGGCAGATTAAGGGACCCTGGGGGCCCTGGAAGGAGTCTTCTGGCATGTATGTTGTTCTGGTTGCCACTAGGTGAAGATGTTTCCCCAGGCTTTTCTGCCTCACACACACACACACACACACACACACACACACACACTGTACACTCTGTACACTCTGTCGCCGGGTACCTGCAGCTGCTTTTGGGAAAGCAGCTTGAGGCAGAGCAAATAGTTGTGCTCTGTAGTTTTTAATTGACAGCATCTCTCAAATTGTCCCCTGTCGGCACCTCTATCTCTCATTCATGTGTGAGTGAAGGTCTTCGACACACACAGACACACACACACACAGACACACACACACAGACACACACACCCTGGAGTCTCAGTGCATCACTCGCTCCAGAGCGGGAGGCCGTACTTTGTTTTCATCACGCCGTATGATCATTGATCGGAGAGCAGGAGCGAATCAATGAGGGGAACCAATTTCTTTTTTCGCAGCTGTCGAGCCTGTGTGCAGAAGCAGATATTAATCACCATGTTTACACGTATACAGCTCACTGGGAAAGCATGAAGATTGAGAGAGAGGCACACATGACCTGACCCCCCCCCCCCCCAAAAAAAAACAGTTCCTGTCAATACCTCCATTTTGGGCCGATTACTCAATCGTGTACTCTCTTAACGGAGCACCAATGAAAACATATCGACCCAGCAGTGCTCGTACCTGTTAGGCAGTAATGAGGCTTTGTTCAGAATACATAAAGGGGGAAAAAACACACACAATTAGGACCACGTCCTGGGTGAAGCCCACCAAAAAACAAAAGTACAACTACATTCATTTGTAATAAGCAATACAACGATGCATCTATTATTCATGGGACGCAATAAAGAGTTGGGCCGATATGACGCCGTGTGCCCATGAACACTTCCCAAGGCGAGCGCTTATGAGTGGCTAATGAACGATGTCTGCTAGTGCCGGCCAGTTCGAGTGAAGACCCCAATTTATCAGAGTGAGTGATCTCGGTTCTCCCCGGGGGGGGGGGGAGGAGGGGGGGTACCTCAACTCACCAGCAGCACTGTTTGCACAGACACGGGGGTCATACATTACAGCTCCAATCCGTACGCGTTACGTGGAAAGAAAACCTTCCTGAGAGAAGAATGGACATATAGATATCCAGTCTGCCATTACATTTGCTCATTTACAGTTCCCCGAAGGACGATCTCTAATGATTGCTGACCTTTTGTCTTCCCAACAACCGGCCGCCATGTCCCTGGAAAAGGTCAACTGCTCCTGGTCCCCACTGGATGCAACTTAATCTTCATGCTGGATCTTTGACCTGATGGGCCTTACCCAACATGCCCACAACTGACATGTGGAGCGCCACACGCGTATGTAGAAAGATGACCCGCATACATTCCAGCAAATGACGATCACAAACGGCTCTAGAATCTCTGACCTCTGACCTCCTTTGAGATCTGACTCTATCTACGGGACTAAAAAGCTGTACATTACCTTTTACATGCAACCTTAAATTAATTGCTGATCGAATGATCTGATGCCTGTTAATCTCGGATTATCATGCGGTAGGTGTACTGATGTGTGTTTGTTGAGTTGTGTGCAATGTAATTGAACCCTCACGTTTTTGTGTATTTTGTGCTTCTTTTCATGCAGCAGAGCTTCCTTTGCCACTGACAATAACAATTGTTGTATAATAAAGGAGTATATTGGGCCAACAAGGGCTTTTGACATGCTGTTCTTTTGTCATGAGATATCTGTAAGTGGACTACTTTCCTAAACAGGGGACGATTCCAAGAAAACCAAAATGAAAATAAGGACAAAGAGAGCTCATTTCAACCGACGGCCCGTTGAAACAAGACATGCGGCTTCCATTTAATCGATGAACTCGGCCCTAGTTGTATATGATCTCTGCGGTCGCTGTGAAATCCAGGAAGTTGTTGTTCACATTCGTTCTCCGGACGTGCAGCCCGCCAGCAAACCTGCCCTCGTTTAGAGCTATAGCAACTGATATTACTTTTGATTGAGGACATTAAAGGCCCCCGGAAACTCTGCACAATTCCAACAATCAAGGGGCGGGGGGGGGGGGGGGGGGTAACGGGGTGTGACACACACCGTTGTTTATTACTTAGTTTAACGATCGAAAAAGAAACAACCTCAGCTACCAGAACTGCGTCGGTGTGCTTTGATCAGCTTCGCCATGAAATAAGTGACATCATGTTTTTTCTCTCTACCAAATGAGCCCCTCCCACTTCACAGGAGTGAAAAGAAGCAAGGACAAAAACAGGAACTTCTCATGTGACTGACACTTTAACCCTCCCCCCCCTTCCCCCCACCCGTTGCTCAAGATGACAAGCTAATTGACTAAATCGGTTTTCGGGGATAATATGTGGAGTAAGGGCCTCGGTTCTGGACTGGAGGAGAGCCAAATCCTGTGATGATGCATCTGTGTGGCGTGGGGTGTACCATGAATATTAAAGAAATTCCCTATTGGTGTGTTAGGGATATGGCCGGACCCTGGTCTCAATAATAGATGATACATACACACACACACACACACACACACACACACACCACAGGGCCGGCATCCAGAGGGCGCGAGGGGTGAACGACGCCTCTCGTCTCACTTTTCTATTTATCTGCCGAATGATAAATAGAAGAAAATGAGCATGTCAGCTTATTTGAGCCCACATGCGATCCAAAACAATACAGTAATACAATGCACTCCGTGTGACTCATGTGGTATATTTGTGTGTGCGGTTGTGTGCGTGTGTGTGCGTGCGTGTGGGCATGTTATGGGAGCCTGAAGAGGTTCAACAACAATATCAGTCATTTATAAACAAAAAATCACTTTTAATTGAAATATGTTAAACAAAAGAATCCAGAATACACAAAGCTGTGACTCTGAAGCTTTTCCATTCCTGCTTGCCCACCTAAAAAAAAGAAGAAGAAAAAAAGATGATGATCAGTGATACTGATTCACATGTTGGTAACCTTGGTTACGGAGCAGAGCAGCTCGAAGAGGAACATTTTCAACACTTCATAAATTATATGCCTTAAATGACATGGAGGCAGAAGAAGGAGAGAAGGAGACTGGAGGGGCAAGATGAAGAATAGGAAGAGATGAACTCGCGTGAGGAGGAAAAATAAAGAGGAAAGGAGGCAGAGCAGAGAAACGAGGGTGACCAAAAAACGGGAAGGAATCCAAAAGCAACAGTGAGAGGACGGGAAGAGGCATCAACATTGGAAATAAGGCAGAGGGTGCAGAGAGAGGATGGAGGCGCAGGACGGAGAAGCAGAGGGAACTACGTGGAGGACCGGGAGGAGAACTGTCGAGGAAGTAGAGGAAGAAGCAGTTGAACAAGAAGCTGCTGTGCCGCTTGTGCCATGATGACTAAGAGATGTTTTCTCTTTGATTACGTCCTCGAGCCTGATTAAAACTGCGTCTTTTTTTCTTCTTTTTAGTAAAAGAATTATTTGCAACTTTTGCGACATAACAAAACAGAGGCAGAGCTGAGGGGAAAGTAGAGAAGAACGAGTTGGAGAAGCAGACGAGGGCCCTCAGCACTTCCCTCTTCCCCTCTCAGCCTTGATCTTGGTTTTCCCTTTGAGCGCCCTCCAGCTCCGTCAGTGTCAACTCCCCCAAAGTGTGTGTGTGGGGGGGTCTTAGCGTGTCAACCCCCGGGATGAGCCGCTGTCCCTGGGGAGAGGCCGGGCTGCGCGGGGCCCCGCTCTGGAGCCTGTGCGACTAATAGCTGAACACAGAGAAGGTTTTAAAATGTGTGTATTGAGATGGCCCCATATTGCCAAAGTGTGGAAAGCAACATCAAAACATAAATTACACAAAAAGTAATTACAAAAAAAAAGTTGTGGATATGTGTTTTGGATATATTGTGTAAATAAATTGTTTTATAACATCTGCCTTGTGGGACTACAGATGAAAAATAGCCTCTTGGCTAACTCTGGCACATTTACAGAAATGTTTATAATAATGTGCACTGTCCCTTATCAAATAAACAACTACTCATACATGTATGTAATATCCTAGAAATGGGAAATGTGCCCAGGTTACCAAACTAGAATCTGTGTGTGTGTGGGGGGGGGGGGGGGGGGACTTTCATGGCAATCAATCCAATATTTTGTATGGATATTGGACTCAAATGTCAACCTCATGGTGGCACTGGAGGAAAAGTCAGTGGATCATGAGATGGCGAGATATTTAACTGTAAATGTGTAAACTTTCACTTGCGGGTGGCGCAATGGCAATCCATCCAATAGCAACTAAAATGCATTTGTTCAGACTTTTATAACGCCGGGCAACTTTCCACCATCTAATTTGTTAGTTTTGTCAAGACATCTGTCCGAACGGAGTCTCTTTTGGATTCCTTCGTTACCGGGACAGTCCTAATAAGGTGACCTGACATCGTGGGTGTTCATACAAAACCTCTGACCTCGAAAATATGATCTACAGCTGCTCCCTGCCAATTGCAGCTGACGGGCAGCCTGTTCACCTGCCTATCTGTGCGTACAAACTTCTCACTTTGACATATCGAAAGTTGACAGCAAACAAACTCTGTGATTACGTGAACATACTTCCTCAGCGTCACCTCATCCACAGAAAATAGGCCAATTGCTCTTCATCGTGAGAGACGAACAGATGAGGGCGTTAGCATCCCTTTTACATGATTTAAAAGTCCATCGGGCGGCCTTTGCAGTTTATCCAAACTCGTTTCCATCCCACGCGTCTTGAAAGAGCAGGCGGCCTTTTGAATGCGTATGCATGTTACCCAGTGGGGATTAAATAAGAGGCCGGGGCCCCTCACAAGCCGTTTCCCCCTTCGTCGAAACGAGCGTCTGAGAGGGAGATCAATATTTCCAGTTGAGTGATGGTTTTGAATGATTCGAACAATGGGAAAGTGCGTCAGTAAGGGAGGATAGGGTACGTGAGGGGGGGAGAAGAAATATGACGAGAAAAGGGGAAAAAGGCTGCTTCCCTCACACAGCATCCTTGCCGTCTGCAGACATGGATACATTTCCAAGTGATTGGATTGACATACGTCTTCTACAGCTTTCTCTTATCGCAATGCCGCAATCCGTACGTTTCCCCCGTCTCCTCCCTTTGATTTAGCGGTTAATACAAATAAAAAAATGAAACTATAAACTATGAATATCCTCATTTAACTTTAAACTATTTTGAGCTACACAGTGCACTTTGAATATTGACAGGGGACTAATTATGATGACAAAGCTCCTGAATAAATGTGTTGAAAAGACAATTGTAGATGCTTACCTCGACATTTTGGACCATCTTTTAACCTCAATTTAAATGTACCGTCCTTTAGGTAACACCAGCACATTTGAAAACAAAATCACAGGTTTAACTCACCTATTAAGTTAAGAAGCTGAACTGTATTTGAGTTAAAGGTGTTAGCTTACCTTATATTAGCTACCTGATCTAGCTAGGCAAGCCAAGCTATGCTAGCTGCTTTGATAAGCTAACCAGCTAGACAAGTTACTTGACTTGGCTCACTGCCAAGTAACCAACTGTTGGCTTCCGATGTGTTTTTTGTGAGTCGAGGAAAAACACATCACTTACTTGGGTTGAAAAGTGGTATTTACTCACCCGTTAGCTTGCTAATTCCTCTCGGAGAACCCGCTATCAGCCCCTCCGATGCAAAGGTTCAACCAGCAGGGGCCATCAAAAACCGTGTTGGTTAGTCATGGCACGTACACTTGATATGTTCTTTCCTCTTAACCTATTCATCAGAAACATTGCGATGTAAACCCAACATTGTAACAGTGTATAGAAATAGCTAAAACATCAGAGCATGTAGGCATATAACTACTGTATGTGGTCGTCTTTATGTAAAAAATCTAGGCTAATATGAGGTGATGTTGCGGACCAAATGTTGCGGACCACATTTTCTGTCAAATGAGAGGCCCACAGGCTGAAACTTATTAGAAAACTGGTTTGCTGTCTAGCGCTTGTTCATGTCCCAAATACAAACAGGCCAAAATCACCCACAAACCAGTTTCCTGTGTGGGCCATATCTGGCCTGGATGCAACAAATCGCAACTAACCCTGACACCGATATACTGTTTATGGGTTACATCTGGCCTGTTAAGCAGCAAGCTAAAACTCACTCCAAAACCCCTGCGGTGACAGTTCCAACTGAGCAATGACTACCAGATCTGGTCAACCTATATGTTCTTGTGTCGATTTAAAGAGCCTTGATTTGCTAACTTCCTTATTAATATTATGATAGCATTTGCCACTGCAACCGACCAATTCAGAGATATAGATAATTTGATTTGATTTCATAGTAAAATGGGCAGGCGGCAACCCCCAAAAGCTGTAATGTTCATTGCAAACCCTAATCTGAAAGTTTTGACCTGAGAAAACAAAAAACACAACATCCTTGTAAAATAATTTCTGGGGCTAAACATTTGGAGTCTTTGCTAATGGTGGCAGCAGAAGATATGCGAGAGTGTATTTCCAAAGACAGCATCTGGATTTTGATATTTCCTGTGTACAAATGGACATTTTGTCTGATTGTGGTGCTAGCTCACATGAAAACCCAAAACATGGGGATTTATCGAATATACACTGCAAATGTGTGACAAAGTGGGTGAGAACACACCATTTGTCCCCATATGTCTTTATTGATTCAGTACAGCATTTCATTAGTTAATCATATATTTTCTTACATACCATACCCACCATGTGTTACAGAGTCCAAAAGAGGAGGCGAGGCACCCAGCCATTTCCTCTATTTATACATGACTTCATGGGGTTAGTCCAAGTATGGGGGGGAGTAGATTATGTAAAGGTATGTATTTAGGTTGATTCTGATTTGTTATGCATGTTGGCAAGGTATACCATATGTTAGAGTACTTAAAAGTGTTTCTACCTGAAGTTAAGGTTTGATGGTATAGCTTTTGTAACTTAATATGTAAATAGTTTCAGTTGCACTCATGGTGCAAACTAGATCCTGCTGATTGAAGGCTCTATTTAACCAGATGCCTTTGGCTGATACGGGGGGGGGGGGGGGGGGGGGATACACTTACTGTGTAGCTGTGTGCACGTGAGGTTATGGTAAATTAATTGAAGTTACCTTAATGATGACTAGAGATTTAGCCGTTTGTTTGTATGTATACACATATATATGTATATATATATATACATATATATGTGTGTATACATACATACATATATATATACACATATAAACATATATGTACACATATATACATACATATATATACACACATATATATACCCACACATATATACGTATATATATGTGTGTATATATATGTGTGTATATATATGTATATATGTGTATACATATGTATATATGTGTATATATATACATATATATGCATATATGTGTATATATGTATATATACATATACATATATACATATATATATACACATATATATATATATGTTTATATATGTATATATGTATACAAGATACTTTGTCCAGAAAACTGTAAATATATAGTATCTTGTGTCCATCCACCAGTCAGTGGGGGAAACCTGACTTGATGCTGGCACTAGACAAAAGGTCAGAGGGTCCAACATTGTTTTACACACACAAGCAATTTGGAATGAGGGTCTCAATGTTTCTCCTTTGGCCGTTCCACCACTTTGGGTCAGGGGAAAAGATCTCAATAACCATTTGATGGATTGTCGTGTCATTTTGTATAAACAATCATTGTTCCAAGAGGAGGTGATACCATGACTTTTCCTCTAGCACCGCAAGTTTTTTATTTGTTGTGAAATCTCAACAACTATTGGCTGGATTGTCAATAAATTGACTATTTATCTCCGGGCATAATACTTTTAACTCACTTATCTTACAGTATCTAAGAGTACTAAACTCAATTTACCAAATAAATATCTCTACATACTTTCATGAACTGTACCCTGATTGTGCATTCAGAGTCATCCAGAGTTCAGAAGGGCATCCAGAGTTGGAGTGGGTTTCCTTTTATTCTGGCGTCTCCGTCTCCAACGGTTTATTATGTAAATGAGGCCGCTTCATTCATCATGGGACTGTGATGAAGCTGGCCAGCCAGGAATGTCATCTGGATACAGATCAGAGGGAAGAAGCGGTGTGGTACCACGGGACCAGATGTAGTGTCGTAGGTGGGATAACATTTCCATAAGCCACTGAAAAAACCCACACACACTCCGAGGACTAACGCCATCAGATAGAGCAACAACATCAGATAGAGTCCAGGTATTCCTGGCCGCCTGAGAGTGTCTGTTTCATTTGGAAATATGGAGGGTATAATTTGCTCCTCGGTGGGTTTTCTGACAGTCTCTCCTGTCAGAACGGTCACATTTCATTAACCTGAGAGAGAGGTAGAGGGAGACTGAGATGATGTGTGTGTGTGTGTGTGTGTGTGTGTGTGTGTGTGTGTGTGTGTGTGTGTGTGTGTGTGTGTGTGTGTGTGTGTGTGTGTGTGTGTGTGTGTGTGTGTGTGTGTGTGTGTGCGTGCGTGTCCACAATTTGGCTGGCCTTGGGATTTTTTCTACGGTCTGGTGAGAGTTACGGCCACAATAGCAAGAAGCCACGCAAGGGTTCGCTCCCGGCTGCAAAATATCCAGAAGAAAAATGATCTGCAGCTTTTACCCATGTTCTTTGTGGTCACAGCACTGTTTAGAGTTTAGATGTCTCACCAAAAAGGAATTCCACTTCCCCTTTATCAATGTTATTCCAAGGGGCCGGGAGACTGTGAAGTAGCTTGCAGTTGCAGATGTGACATACCTGCTGAGGTTTAAGGGGCAAGGAGGCAGGAGGCATTCAACACAGTCGGGTCTAATGGACTCTATGAGGCGAGAAGGCACAACGATTCTGGGGAAGAAGTAGAGTTAGTAATGTTTGATGGAGAGATGTAAATTTGTTCATAAGGAGAAAGAGAAGAGAAGATAGGTGCTCAGTGTATCCTAAAACATCCCCCAGCAGCCTATAAGCCTATAGCAGCATATCAAGGGGCTGGACCAGGTCAAACCTGATTCAGCCCTAACTATAAGCACTATTAAAGAGGAAAGTCTTAAGTCTATTCTTAAATGAGGTGACTGTGTCTGCCTCCCGGACTGAAAGTGGAAGCTGGTTCCATAAAAGAGGAGCTTGATAACTGAAGGCTCTGGCTCCCATCCTACTTTTTAGGACTCTAGGAACCACAAGTAGCCCCGCATTTAGTGAGCGCAGCTCTCTAGTGGGGAAATATGGTACTACAAGCTCCTTAAGATATGATGGTGCATCACCAATCAAGGCTTTGTAGGTGAGGAGAAGAATTTTAAATGTTATTCTTGATTTTACAGGGAGCCAGTGCAGAGCAGCTAATAAGGAGTAATGTGATCTCTTTTCTTAGTTTTTGTGAGTACACGAGCTGCAGCATTCTGGATTAACTGGAGGGATTTAAGAGACTTATTAGAGCAGCCTGATAATAAGGAGTTGCAGTAATCTAGTCTAGAAGTAACAAACGCATGAACAAATTTTTCTGCATCGCTTTAAAACAAGATGTGCCTGATTTTTTACGTAGATGAAAAAATGCAATCCTTGACAGGAACCACATCACCAGATGAGTGTTCTGGGCCGAGTAAAATAACTTCAGTTTTGTCTGAGTTTAACATCAGGAAGTTGCAGGTCATGCCGTCCCTTAGAGGGGGGATTCTGTAACAGTTCAGCTCCACACCTTCTTTCTGTTAATAGTTGTTTTCATTAGATCTGTTTGTCTATTAACTCTCTTGTCATTTCAGACCCGGTCATTCACACCTGATCATCCTTCATTCCCTTCACCTGGTTCTCACCCCCATCTCACCTGCAACCCATTCCCTCGTTAGTCCCTCACTACTTAGGTTCCCTCACTTGCACTTGTCCTCTGCCAGATTGTCTTGTGTTTTGAGACCAAGTTCTCCAGTGTGTATTGGTCATATTCTGTTCAGTAAAGGACTATTTCTTACTACCTCCGTTTCGTCCATTGTGCTTGGGTCCCTGGTCTTCGATCCGTGACAGGTCATCCATGTTTTTATGTCTTAAAGACATGCTTGAAGTGTAGCGAGCTGGTTGGTCTCCTCTGGTTTGATCGATAGATATAGTTGAGTATCATCTGCATAACAATTAAAGTTTATGGAGTGTTTCCTGATGATATTACCCAAAGGAAGCATATATAAGGTAAATTAAATGTGTCCAAGAACAGAATCTTGTGGAACTCCGTGAAACAAGCTCATGCCATGGCCCTGCTGATCGCCCCGCCCCCCCTCCTCTCTACCTCCTTCTGTTTTATGGATTGTGGAGGTCCATTCATACATTGTCATATTCATGTAATGTGTTTATGTAACTTTGTAACGCTGATCATTCTGTACACATGACATCTATTGCATCTGTCCATCTGGGGAGAGGGATCCTCCTCTGTTGCTCTCCTGAAGGTTTCTTCCCTTTTTTCCCTGTTTTTCCTGATCCGATGTGAGGTCAAAGGTCAGGGATGTCGTATGTGTACAGATTGTAAAGCCCTCTGAGGCAAATTTGTAATTTGTGATATTGGGCTATAAAAAATAAACTGAATTGAATTGAATTGAATGTGACGGGTTATCTGTGAAATTAAAGGTTTGCGTAACTTCATGGAGCTCTGTGGGTAACCCACTTACCCACATTAATTCAAAGGATAGTTCCGGTTTAAAACATGAACATAAATGAGAAGACTGACACATTTATTGCAGAGCTGTTAAATATGTACTTCAGCGTTTTTCTGCTAAAGATGGTGGAAACCAAAACTGAGCAAAAAGGAGAGTGATCTTGTGTCCAGGAAACATAACCATAAAGTACATGTATGGTCAATAACAACTTAAAAGAGAATTCTATGTTATGTTGAGTGCTTTTTCAGCCTGTTGCCACCAAGTGGTTGTGGGAGATCCAAATGCCTATTGTGTAGTAGTAGATGCCTTTATCCAAACTGCCTGGACTAGAACATCCATCCTCTCAATGCAGAGTACGTGGCAGCCAGCCGTACAGCACCACACTATCCAAAATATACAGTCAAATTTATATTTTCAATAAAGCCAGAATTGTTGCATCCCGTTGATGCAGGGAAACAAACCTCCAGTGAACCCGAGGCAATGAAGTGCATTTATCTGTGTAAGCCACAGTAGGTGTCTTCTCATTACAGAGGCCATATTGCACGACAGCCAGTCAATGGAAATGCAGCAGTAATCAAATCATCAATACCCCACGCGCCGCTCGCTGAATATGAAAGTTATCTGCCTATATATGACCAGAAATTCACGCAGTAAATCACAGAGGGGTTGGGATTGAATGAGAAGCAGTTTGTTTGCATGCTTTGCAGTGCAAGGCCACATATTCAAAGCTCCTGAAATAATTTGCACTAATAGTGATCATACTCGTGGGGTTACGGATAGCATTGACTTTACAGGTTGTTCAAACACCATAACAATATAGCCAATTTAACAACCATAATTGAATCGCCTTAGTCTCAATTAATACATGAAGTTTAAATGTGACAATTTCTTCCATCTCCTTTTCAGTACTATTCACTTTTTGTCAAATTCACTGAACATGCACAGTTTTAGTTTTGAATTTTGGAAATGATTGCAGCTGTCTTATATATAATTGGAGTTTTTTCGCCTGACTGTGCTCTCAATACTGTACGTGTATTTTTGTGTTTGTTTAATCACTCGTATACAGAACAAGCTTATAGATTGTGCACCTTTAGGGGAATGAGAGAAAAGACGAAAAAAACCTCACCGACCGCGTGGGTACCTCAACACACACACACACACACACACACACACACGAAGCCGATTGATGATTGTTTTTTTTCTCCATATTTTCTTCGGACAGACGACTTCTCATGGCCGTTTTTATTTAGTTCTGAAGGCTGAACCCGTGCCACACGGGAGATTTCATTTATCAGACTCTGTGGAACACGTGATTTTCTCGATGCTGCAAGCGCTCCCTTCTCCGGGAGGAAAATCCCGCGTCATGTGCTTCTTCCAACGGAACCAGCTGCACCGGCATCGCGCTGTGACCCGTAGTCCTCCTGTCCGTCACTCTTAATGACGGAAAAATATTCAACGTCTGAACAACATCTCTGTCCATCTCTCCATTCAACTATCCATCCATCCAACTGTCTGTCCATTCAAGCATTCATCCATCTCGTTCCTTTGTCTGTAGCAAGTCCATATTGAATAATGGATGGAAAATTAAGGGACCAGCAAAGTTAATACGGTACAATTGCACCAAATGCGAACGATACTTGTCTGTCTCAGCATCTGTCATATAAAACCTCTTAATATTGTTTCCATCAGAGAGACCGAGCTGGTTGCAATCTCACAGCCAGTGTGGGAGGAGCATTTTCCAAAGGGGTGTCCCTTTGAGGCAATTTGCTGCCGATAAGGAGTCTCGCGTGCAAGGCCATGGTACATTAACTTCTCTGCAATTAAAATGACTTTTGTAATCAAAAGTTAAAAATTATGCCGGGTGCCACGTGTGTGTGTGTGTGTGTGTGTGTGTGTGTGTGTGTGCTCGCACATGACAGTTGTTATATTACTCTTTTGATGGTTCCTTTGAATATGAATTGCTTTCATGCCCCCGTCACAACGTAAGTCATATTTAGCAAATACTTATGACGTGAGCTTCAACGACTAATCCATCAAACCCGTGTCCAGTTTGTTGCGTCTTTGAAGCCGTACTGTAGACCCCCCCCCCCCACCACCTACCCACCCCCCGAAGGCAGCACTGTGAGCCACGAGGCAGAAGAAGTGACCACTGTCCCACAGTGCACTTCACCTCAGAGCCGGAGCCATAACAACAGATGGCAGATGCCTGTTGACATTTGGCCATCACTGTAATACTCCTCCCATTTTTGATGAACTCTCAAAAAACCTCAGTTTACATGCGTGTGTTGAATGCCATCAAATGTCGGGGAAATGTCAAGGGCTCGGACACGAAGACGGGAAGATGGTGCAAACTAGATCCTGCTGATTGAAGGCTCTATTTAACCAGATGCCTTTGGCTGATACGGTGGGGGGGATACACTTACTGTGTAGCTGCGCACGTGAGGTTATGGTAAATTAATTGAAGTTACCTTAATGATGACTAGATTTATTCAGTTCAGTTAGCCGTTTGTTTGTATGTACACACATACATATATATATATATATATATATATATATATATATATATATATATATATGTATACATATATATTTGCCCTCTGAGGCAAATTTATAATTTGTGATATTGGGCTATATAAACTGAAATATATACATATATATACATATATGTATATATACATATATATACACATATATACATATATATATACATACAGTATATACACATATATATATATACATATATATATCCGTGATATATATATATGTGTGTATATATATATATATATATATATATATATATATATATATATATATATATATATATAATTCAATTTTCAATTCAATTCAATTCAGTTTATTTGTATAGCCCAATATCACAAATTACAAATTTGCCTCAGAGGGCTTTACAATCTGTACACATACGACATCCCTGACCTTTGACCTCACATCGGATCAGGAAAAACTCCCCAAAAATAACCTTTGACAGGGAAAAAAGGGAAGAAACCTTCAGGAGAGCAACAGAGGAGGATCCCTCTGCCCGGATGGACAGATGCAATAGATGTCATGTGTACAGAATGAACAGAGTTACAGAGTTACATAAACACATTACATGAATATGACAATGTATGAATGGAACTCCAATCCATGAAACAGAAGGAGGTAGAGAGGAGGGGGGGCGGGGCGCATCAGCAGGGCCAAGGCAGGAGGCCGGCTCACCAGGCATCAGACACCTCCAGGTCCAATGGACCCTATGAGACGTGAAGTCACAACGACTCCGGGGAGGAAGCAGAGTTAATAAGGTGCAATGGAGTGATGTAAATTCATCCATAAGGAGAGAGAGAAGATGAGATAGGTGCTCAGTGTATCCTAAAACATCCCCCAGCAGCCTATAAGCCTATAACAGCATATCAAGGGGCTCGACCAGGGCAAACCTGATTCATCCCTAACTATAAGCACTATTAAAGAGGAAAGTCTTAAGTCTGTTCTTAAATGAGGTGACTGTGTCTGCCTCCCGGACTGAAAGTGGAAGCTGGTTCCATAAAAGAGGAGCTTGATAACTGAAGGCTCTGGCTCCCATCCCACTTTTTAAGACTCTAGGAACCACAAGTAGCCCCGCATTTAGTGAGGGCAGCTCTCTGTTGCTCTCCTGAAGGTTTCTTCCCTTTTTTCCCTGTCAAAGGTTATTTTTGGGGAGTTTTTCCTACACACACACACACACACACAGCACTGTCGCCTCACAGCAAGAGGGCCGCGGGTTCAATTCCCGGTCGGAGCGGTCCTTCTGTGTGGAGTTTGCATGTTCTCCCCGTGGCAGCGTGGGTTCTCTCCGGGCTCTCCGGCTTCCTCCCACAGTCCAAAGACATGCTGCAGGTTAATTGATCTCTAAATTGCCCATAGGTGTGAATGTGAGAGTGAATGGTTGTATGTCCCTACATGTGCCCTCGATGGACTGGCGGCCTGTCCAGGGTGTCCCCTGCCTTCGCCCTATGTCAGCTGGGATAGGCTCCAGCGCCCCTGCGACCCTAATGAGGATAAGCGGTATTGAAAATGGATGGATGGATATATATATATATATATATATATATATATATATACATGCAATCCGTGAGTGTCTGTAAAGCTATTACACTGAATCTTTGTACTTTTATATTTTCATCCGTATTTTTCACCAGGTCCCATTGAGCAAAATCACCTTTTTTCAAGGAGCCAGCATACGACAGTAATGATGTAAATAAAAGATAACATGAAGAGGCCAATAAAACTGTCACACACTACACAAAAGAGGAGCTCAAAGACACATTGATCGTACACTCTGTTGCCCCACCCATTTAAGTGAACCCATTTAAGTGGAACCCATTTAAGTGGAACCCATTTAAGTGGAACTTGCGTGAAATGCCCCGGCAAACCGGGAATGACACCAAAGACGTCAATGACAGACTCTACCTTCCACAAGTATGTGACTAGGACTCCAACTCGGGAGGCAAGAAGGAGCAGCGGGGAGCGTACAGACACCACGTTGCCGTGCGCAACGGCACTATGTTTCTCTCGGCAAGCATGATGCAAAACGTTGACACCGGGAAAGAGGGAAGAGGAAGGACAACGGGGGAAACGTGGAGTCGGTGCGAAGGGGAGGGGAGGATTTAATGAGCGTCTCTCTCTTTCCCCTTTCATCTAACTGGGCTAACATGATGAACTAGTCGCCCTGTTCCCCCCTTCAGCCTCCCTCGCTCTACTTACCTCACAGTCCACCACACAAAAACCAGGTCCGTGCAACGCGTGATGAATCTAGGGGACGCGAGGGAGCCGGAGCTGAATGGTTCCCTACTTCATCCGGAGCGCCATCTGTTTTCGACGTAACGTAAAAAGTGAATCGACACATATCAACGGAAGAAACACAAATATTTCGGCGCTCCTGTTTCACGAGCCAATGAAACAAATAGGAGATCGGTTTCCTCTCTTGGGGGATTCTTTTTTTTACTTGCAGCTCGCACACGTTAAAGTGCAAGCGAGTTCCATTCATTAGAGCACCGATTAAACTAGTGCAAGGACACGTTTGATGACATGTGAATGCCGGTGTAAGTCTTTCTCAAACACACTGCACAAAAAGGCCCGTGGTTGTCCTAAGGAGCTTCCTGTGGGCCTTTAGAAACGACACCTTTCTGAAAGCCATTCGTGCTTCTTGCTGTCATTTATAGACCGGTGAAAGGGGGCTCTGAAATGTGTGTTCTTGCTCTCACAAGGGGGGGAAATCTCACATTGTTTAATAATAATATCTCTACTGGGGCGGTGGTTTATATCCACCCGGCAGCTGGAGAAACCACGCGACATAACAACGGAAGGGTAACGTTCACACAAAGTGACTGAAAGGGAGCAATGAAGCATGTTACTGGAAGCTCTGCAGCCAGCGCACGCAGCACTGAAGCCACAATAAATATAAGGTGCAGTAATAAAAACACATACGCCGTCTTCCCGGCTCATATTTCCCTCTGCCAGTTTCACTCTACATAACTGACCCGGGGACTCTTTCCTCCCTTCATTTGCTCCAGTCTCCTAACTCCGTGTCATCGTGCTCCCACATTATTACTGTCACCTGCACACGTCAGCGCCAAGAGAGGAGCTGAGCTGAGCCGCTATTAAGCCGCTATCATGAGCTGTCCGATTCAATATTAGTTCACGAGGGAGGCAAATGTGCACACTGTGCGACACACACACACACACACACACACACACACACACACACACACACACTTACCCCCGCAGACATTGTTAGAGTGGGATTTCGTTCACCTTTCGAGCTAAATCAGGTTTTTAAACTGTAATCAACATTTAAACGTACAGGTTAATAAGAACGCATACTAATATATTTCACAATTCTTACTTTGTTGATGTTAAGGGAAACTAATGGTAAGGTAAGACTGTTAGACTGCACTACACTAGCAAGTGTGCTCCTATCTCGTGTTAAAGAACATCAGATGTTGAGACGTTTCACTAAATAAGAGGAGATCCTGTCCTGCTGGTGGCGCTAGATTAAACAAGTCAGGGGATCCCCAAAGTCAGTCGGTGTCATCCTCTGGGGACCATGAATGCCTGTACAATAATTGTCAAGGCATTTATCCCCTCAGGAACGACCTACCTGAGGGGATAAGGCTCGCAGAATCAGTAGCTTCTTTTAAATCACTTCTTAAAACCCATTTTTATAGAACTCTGTTCTGCTTTATTTTGGCATGGTCTCCTTTGCCTCCTGTATTTCTGAAATGTGTTTTGCCTTGCTTCTATGTAGAGCACTTTGTAAACCCTGTTTTTAAAGGTGCTATATAAATAAAGTTATTATTATTATTATTATTATTATTATTATTTCAATTGGAACCAAAATGTTGGACGACAGCCAACTTTCCTGCTACTGTCACTAAAAACAAATATACACGGTATGTTTGACTTACCGTGCCACCATAACTACAACCAGCCAAAAGGAAGGTTTGTGTTTAAGTCAAGGACCAGTTCAGTGTCTGCGTGAGACGATAACTCCATCACCGCTCCGCCTCCACTCCTGGCCGTCGGTTTGCCCCACAGCGTCCGGCTGGATGCACTCCGCTGCTCATGGCTGCTTTTGACGTGCCTGCTGCAGCCGATGACGTCCGAGCCAACGCTGCTGTACTCCAGCTCCAATCATATAGACACAGTGTTGGGCCGAAATGTCACATCGAGAGAGAGAGAGAGAGAGACAAGTCGGAGAGAGAGAGGTTAGGGGTGTGAGAAATAGGGTGGCAGACCAACTAGTGCCGTGTTCTGGTATGATGCTGTAAAGTGGAGACTTGTGGATGTTTTGGTTTTTAATGACGTCCGATCTTTCTCACCTGCTTCGAATGTCACCGGCCGATTGAATGGGCGGTTACCAGCCTCATTGATGTGGGTTAGAACGGGGCCCGCTACACCCACGAGTAGGTTAAAAGGTCGTTGTCTCCGGTATGAATACGAGAAGACGACATCCACTTTGGTGTAGTAATTATGAGTCGTGGTTTAAATAGCAACTTATTCCACATAGGCAGGTCTCGGTGTGGTTGGATGGGTCAAACAAACACAGGATTTTTACTATCACACCAAATGACATAATAAGCATACTTGTTCTGCTTTTTTTAAACATTGATCTTTTTTCCTAAACCTTACCAAGTGGTTTTGTTGTCTAAACCCTAAAGATGTTTTTTGGTTCAATTCCCAACGTTTTTACTTTCACAGTTTGGCCCCTGTGAAGCTTTGGAATGAAGACCAGCGGTAACGATGGGCGCCAATAGATTGGGCATCGGAATAAACGGTTTCTTCATCAACAAACCGTGACGGTCAAATTAGGCATTTGGTAAAGAAAAAAAAAAAAGTGTCGGTGAAACCTTTTGATTTTGAAGACTGCTAATTTAAAGCAAAATGCTCTGTTAAAACGATTTAAAAAAAGTTAAACACAGTGCCTGTTCTTCCCAGAAAGATTTGTGATGGACCAGCTCAAAGTGGGGCTAAAGCTTTCCACCCAAGGAGAAGTCATACGAGTGGCTTCCATGTTTTCCGAGTGACTAATGGGAGATGGTCACTGTGCCAGATTAGGTGACCAAAAGGGTTGCTTGTGGTGACCGACACATAGAACTCCTATGCGAGCGCAGTTCCCCTAGAGAGGGTTTTAGCTTGTTTTGGCTCACTCTTTTGGTGCAATGTCCCCGTCTCTCTCCTCTCACTCTGTGTTTTCTTTTTACTGTTGTGCACCAAATCACCTCGCCAAATTCCTTGTGTGTGTAACGCAGTTTGGCAATACGCAGTTTCTGATTCGGATTTACATCTGGAACGGACATCGAGGCATTTGGATTACGAGGAAGGTCTCTGGTTGTCTCTGGTTTCTTGTGCGAGTGTGTGTGTGTGTGTGTGTGTGTCTCTGTGTAATCAACAAGGTTCCAGACGAGGTTGATGAGAAGTACTGATTGTCCTTTCAAAAAATCTTGCACACAAAAAACACACAGATTCACCATAACCACAGAATAACAAAATTATGAAATGAACACCAAATTTAGTTCTATTCCAACAGGAAACACTGAAATGAAATGCCAAGTACGTAGTTTACGCATTCTTGACATCCAACACACGCAACAATGAAATGTATGCAGAAATGTGCAGCATTTGTTAATTGTTAATTAGTGTTTTTCAACATTTCTAGTATACTGCTTAAGGCTTTGCTTCGCATCAAGAGGCTGTTGCTTAGCAACCGACTGCTGGCCTTGAGGTCGCATTTAATGCTGTTGATCATACGAGCTCAATCGGCTCAGTTTCGGCTCGTCTGACGTTCCATTGCACTCGTCCCTGTTTTTACCAGATATCGGAGTACAATGTGTTGTTGCAAAGGTCCGAATAGGTCGGAGGTCAGGACGGAGGGTCACAAAAACGCACGACTTTCACTCAGGAGACCGCCGTTTGTGTCCCATGTGAACCCAAAGGTCAACGCTGACGTCAAAACCAAGTAATTCTAAATATCTTTGACGTTAATGTGTTTACAAACTGCGTCGCATCATAGTTTTGACTGTTGGGGCAACCATACGTCACGGGGTCCTGAACGAGTGTCTGTGTGCGACCGGTTGGGAAGGAGAACAGGTCGGCCCATTCGGAGAAGAGCACACGCTTGGCTCAGCAGAAATAGTTCTTCTAGCTCTTCCTAGATTTGCAACCAAGGGTTGACCTAATCACCTAAACTGTGGGATAAAAAAAAAAACCTTCACAAGTCTAATTGAATTGTGTCATTTTAAATCTCCTGAACGTTATATCGTTTAATTTGGTATTTGATCTCATTTGCCGGGTCTTACTTTGTACTGTATAATCGTACCACTGCCTTTTGTTCAAACACTAGGTTTGCCGTTTGTATTTCGCTATGAAAAGTGGATCAAGTTAATATTCGCGTCTCCACCGAAGCGTGGCACGTAGATTACTTCATAATCAGCGGGTCAACAAGTTCGCCGCCACTAATCTCCGGCAGCGCTAATTAAAATGTAGCTCGCGCAACTCATCGCAACAATCAGAGCAGAACGATGCCGAGCGAAGGGAGGGGGATAACAAATGGTGCGTGTGAGGAGAGAGATTGAATAAAATGAGAAGACAGAGGTTCTAACGCGCTTAGGGCTCTGGGTACAGAGGACCAAAGATGGAGAGGGTCCCGAGGATGATAGAGACACCGCGTGGGGTTGGGAGGGGGGCAGGTATATGAATGTGGAGGAATTTGGAAAATGGAGGCCCAAAAGTGACAAAAAAAGTGTTCAAAACCTGACAGGTGAAGAAAAAGTGAAGGTCGGGACACGACGGTGATCCCTCTCCTCTTCTCGACACAACGCACACAGAGTTTACCTTCATGCAGCCAGCCGGGGGAAGGACACAATTAAATAATAATACACAACAGTGGGTTTCTCGCTGTATGATGAATATTTATAGTACAAAGGCAGACTCAAGGCGTTCCTGCAGGAGCTTTCCCATCTTGGACCGAGAGAAAGAAATGTGACAAGAACAGCCAACACGTGGAACCGTTTATTCCAGTGCTCCTGAAGTCTTCATGCTAAAAGAGAAAAAGCCTCGTTTTCACACAGAATAAGAAAAACGAAACAGAAGAACAGAAGCATCCCCCCCCCCCCCCCCCCCCCCAAATAAATGTAAAGGACACTACTCATGAAAGGGAAATCTATTTTTTATTCAGGGTTGTGCGTATACATGCCGTGCGGTGCACAAAAAAAAGTGTCGAGAAAAAGCCACAAAAAGCAAATCAGCAGCGGAGAAGAATCCTCTCACGTTGAATCGATGACGACGGGGGCGGAGAGAGCAGATGGAGAACGGAGGATCGGGAGAGAGAGAGCGACTTCACCGTGACGTCACCTCAAATAATATCAAATGCAGACACAATACAGGACACACACACACACACACACACACACACACACACACACACAATACAGTTCCACTGATCAACGGTCTCTAGAAAGCCACACTCGAGGTACTACCTCGCCGGTCTTGCTAATAAAGCATAAGCTGGCATTTGGAACGCCCCCCACTCACCTCATGGGACTGTATTTATTTATACCACTGTATATAGCGTATTGACTTTCATAGCATTGGCTGCTTCTACGGCAACGTCAGACTCGCAGCCAAAATGCTCTATAGGCTCCTGCTACAGATGGGGAGAGTGGCGTCTATGGAGTTTACAGCCCCCCCCCCCCCCCCCAGTCGGTCCATTCTGCAGTGGTCATTCCGCCGGTCTCTCCGTGGTGCCGTCCAGCAGTAGCCGGCGTAGTTCCTGGGGGTCGGTGACGGGGAGCGAACAGGTGAAGTCCTGGCAGACGTAGGCCGTGGCCACGCCCCCTTGCTGGGACATGGAGGAGAGGACGGGCAGCCGCCGGCGCAGGAATCCGTCTGCGTCGTCGTCGACGTGCATCAAAACCTGCCCGGAGAGGAGGGGCGGGGCGGTTAAACCACGGCAAATAAATCAGATGCTGCCATCACATTGACATATATAATAAGATTGTCAATCTTTCAATTCTAAATAGACGATTGATCGGAATAAGCTTTTGATCTCGACCGTCACTTCCGTGTAACGGGTAGCATATTTCGACCACTCCAGCTCAACACAGTTAGAACTAATTACCTGCTGTACATTTAAATTACATTTGTGTGACACATGATGCCATGTTTTTTTTTAAGGAAGTATTTGAAAATATAAATGCTCAACGTTTAAAAGTGATGCTATTTGCACTGGCTGCTGTGGTTTTATTACGAGTTAGAGAGATGAGCTAGCGGGTAATGAGCACGCACGCGCACACGCACACACACACACACACACACACACACATTCAGTGGAGCATCCATTTTCCTGTAGAGCCTCTCAGCAAGGGACGGATCCCAGTTGTGACAGTGATCGCTTTCCATTTAATTTTTTCCCATTAATGCAACCTCGTAATATCTTTTACAAACACGCAAGACCAAAATAAACCCTCCTATGTGTGTGTGTGTGTGTGTGTGTGTGTGTGTGTGTGTGTGTGTGTGTGTGTGTGTGTGCCGGTGCTCTTGGACAGGCAGCAGAGCAAAGTTAAAGCCCTGTTGGTCCCCAAGGAAAGCAACCCGTCAAACACGTGTCACTTCATCCTGGCCCGGCCAACACCCCTGGCTCACGGCGGAGTGAGAGACGACAAGGTAAACAACAAGGAGCAGACAGGAGTGATATAAGGAAAGGGAGAGGGGGGTGGGGAGAAAAGGGGGGGCGAGGTAGACAGGGAAGACAGAGTGAGCAGAGAGGTCTCGGGGATGCATCTCGTCACAGGTGTGTCGGGGTCACACGGCCAGCGACTGACGTGTGTGACAGATGACAGACTGGAGGTCAATCTGAACGCATCACAGACCAAACACCCTCTCACTTTAGTTAAGCACGAAAGCAAATGGACTAAACAATAGTTTCAGTGTCATTAACTGAACCTCAGGTGTATCATATTGGCAAAGAAATCTTAAAAATGTACGGAGGACGTGGATACGCAGAAGTCACAATAATGCCAGCTGACTGTGTGACTTAGTCCCCGTAATCTTTAGCCCATTTCAACCCATGTACAGGTGGCTCAATGGACAGGGGGATCATAAAGGCCGAATTCTGCTTGGCCTGAATCTCGCCTGCGCCCTCCGACAACATGGTCCATTAGACCAGACACTCCCCCCTTCTGTCCCCCCCCCAGCCCGGGGCACCGAGCAGGTTGTTTGCCTTCTCCCCATCCCGTCTCAATGAGACCTTATGCTCTCGTTCAACGGGCGCCTCGACGCGCCCCAAGTGCTCCGCTCAGCCGTTTAGATGCTCATTTTATCCAGGCGGCCATCTGCTCTCCTACTGCCAAGAGTCTATCAACGGGGGTTACGCTCCCCGTCTCCTGCCATTGAGGGCCGTCTCCGCCGAACGTGATATCGGTAAACAAAATCCCTCCGTCGGGGATGACGACGGGATGCGGCCCTTGCCTCGTCTCATTCCCCACAGCGAGTGCTCACGCGAGATCGCTGTCGAGGGGCTCGGAAACATGTTCACGGCTGCAACGCTCACACAAAAACATACAAAATGCACAGGGGAAGACCGCTGAGGCGCGTGATGGAATGCGGTCATAGCGGCGTGACCGTTGCCATGTAGACGGGGGAGAGGAGGAATTGCCCCGCCGACTCTTCTCATTTGCCCGTTGGCGTCGTGCGGTTCCTCTCCGGGGGGCCCAGAACACGTCCAGCCGAACGGCCTCAACCGAAAGGTCACGCTGTAGTGCGCCCCGTGTCAAAACAACACTACCCCCCCACCCAGGGTCCGGACCGGACAAGGGTGGGTGTGTGTGTGTGTGTGTGTGTGTGCACAAGAGTTAAGGAGAAAGAGAGCAACATGGAGCGACAGGGAGACAGATTATGTGTGAATGTGACGAAGTGAACGTAAAGTCTTGTATTCGCCAAATGTGTGTGTGTGTGTGAAGCAGACAGCACAGTTGGCTACACATGAGAGCACAGTCAAACTACCACAGGGTTAATCCCTTCATACACTGGGCAACCCTGAGAAACACACACACACACACACACACACACACACACACACACACACACACACACACACACACACACACACACACACACACACACACACACACACACACACACACACACGTTAGATGTCCCTACGCTGACATCTCCACTCTCTCATTCTGCCTTTCAAAGAACACACCTGTGCTGTAAGTAACACAAAGACACACGCACAAACACATCTTTAGGAACCATTTACCCCCCCGACCCCACCCAGTGCGCACATGACTCACAACACACAACAACGCACACACGTGCTTCTGAGAGCCGCTGTCACTCCCGAGGAAGAGAGTGACTCCGGCGGCTGTGAATAAGCGCCGTGTGCAGCAAAGCGTGAGGAGATTTACTTCCTCCATCCCTCGCACTTGGTTTTTGTCTTATGCGCACACACACATACACACACACACACACACGCACACACATAACAACCTGGCATCTGGACGGCCGCCGCGGGACAGAACCGGACACACACATTCACACTCTTGACACAAATGCGGCAATGGAGGGAGGCGGTGCTGCAGGGTGTGCACGCACGTACGCACACGCACGCACACACACGCACACGTACGCGCACACGCACACACACACACACACACACACACACGCACACATCATTGTTTTCCATGTTGCTGTATTGTTTAGCCCCGTCTGTTTGATTCTGTTTCGCACTGAAAGAAAAGCTAAACAAGGTCAAATAGTTTAAAGTTATTACTGTCAAAAATGGTTCAAATATGGAATTTCAATTGTGCTTTTTATTGAGCCCTAACCAAGTTTATATGTGAGCTTCCCACCTGTATTGTGTCTTAATGCAGCCAGATTCACGACACACATGTTCTCTCTCTTGTGCTTCCGTCGTCAGACAGCCGAACGAGGTACAAACTAAAATAAGTGGGAATTTAATGGTTAGCTAAAATATTATCCAAGCTGCTGCGCTGATAACTAATCATTATTGCATAATGACATAATCAACATAAATGCAGGTTAGTGGTCGGCTGTATGGACGTTTAAAATGACCGACGGGCCCATTTCACGGCAGCCATATTGAGATGACGTCGGCGGGTGAACGCAGGTGTATTAAATAACATAAATGATGTGGTCTGTGTTTTTGGTCACTTTTAGCGAGCTGTGTACTTACCAGAATAACTTTGTTCCTCCAGACTTCAAACGGGGGTTTTGTCTACATTAGTTGCCCTTTTTTTTTTTTTTACTTCTCACCTTTTTGTACAACTATTTTTGGGACTGCTTGTTGTTTTATTTTTTTTAATGCCTGAATTGATAACATTCTATTCTTCATTTTATTCAAAGCGGAGGAGTTTTTTCTTTACCGCTTTTATTGTTGCAATCTGCGAGTATCGCGATGTCATATTCCCCCTCGAAGAAAACCAAAGGCGGTAGAGGAGAGAAAGGAGAAAACGGTGGCTGGGTCGGAGGGGATACGTCCCGCACCCTCGCAAAAAAACCGAGAGTAACCGGACACTCCCCGTCATGCCGCGGTCTGGTGTTGAAAAAGTAACGCTAAATCCGAATATTAAATTGCAAATTTTTTTTTAAAACGCACCACTTATCAAAAACACTCCAGTGTCGTGATGGTTACAGCCCTCGTGTGCCGGAGCTGTTGATGACTCGGCAGGTGTTGGAAACCACATGACTGTACACGACGCCTGAACCTTCACACACCGATGCTTCGAAAGTGATTAGAAAGTGTTATTCAAATAAAACAAACAAACGGGGGATTCTATCATTTGAAATAAATGGACTTTTTGCAGCGTTGCCCCCGACTCTTGACACGGGGCTCCTCACAGAGAAAGACGGCATCGGCCCCTGACTGTCTATGAGTGACAGTAAAGACTGCCGGAGTCCCTCAAAAGGTGTTTCATTAGTCTCACTCTCACCGCACGTCAGGACAAGAAGAATCACTGCATCACAAACTCATTACAGGAGACCGTAAATGACAAATGGACTTGTGTCAAGTAGCTGCTCCAACATGAGGGCTGTTACATCTCACACACACACACACACACACACACACACACACACACACACTATAATAGTACTTTATTTATATTTTCCAAACCACACCCTCAATGGCCAACATATCCAAGGAGATGTAACTTGTGAAATTAAAAAAAAAAAGTTATGTTTTGAATTAAATCATGAAATTTAATTAAATTGAACTAATGAGTTGGAAAGCCGTGCTGAACTACTTCCATGTTCCTGCCCGTTGACAGTCGGCTATTGTGTAACAGCTGAAACGGGCTAAAAACCTCTGATATTGAGGCCATTAAAACGGCGTCAACACCGACCAAAATAACAGCGAGCAGCTCGTGAAGATAAAGAGAAGTGGTGCGGTGGACGTAGAGACAAGATACAACCGTGTGTGTGTGTGTGTGTGTGTGTGTGTGTGTGTGTGTGTGTGTGTGTGTGTGTGTGTGTGTGTGTGTGTGTGTGTGTGTGTGTGTGTGTGTGTGGGGGGGGGGGGGTTGTATCTAAACTCAATGGGGTGAGATAACGGGATGAGTGGCTATCCGAGTGCGTCCCAATCAGCCTCGGGAAGCACTCTCCGGCTCCGGGGGCCATCTGGGACCTTTCCCCCCCACAGCTGTCGATCAACCTGCTCTTCTCTCTGACTGGTTATTGGGCTGAGCAGGTCATTTACAGGACGGCAGAATCAATTCCCAGAATACAACACTGTGGTAGCGGCCTTTGATGAGAGAGTGTGGGGGGGGCAGGGGTGAAGCAAGGCAGCAGCTTGAATTGTGGGAGGAGGACTGTGAGACTGGCTAGCTCTAATCCTCCTATGCATTGTGTTGCTAGTCTCCTTCCTTCCTTCCTTCCTTCCTTCCTTCCGCTTGCCCTCCCCGTCACCCTGCTAACTCTTCCCCACATCTCTGAGGTCTTGTTAGGGATTTTAGGCCCAGAAACAGCCTCCTATACAGTCGTCTCCCCTCCGGGGGATCCTTCCTGTCTGGTTTTCCTAAATCCTCCAACAAATCCCTGGAACACTTTACCGCCCCGAGTGTCTCGTGGTCCTCCTGAACGCTCTCGCCATCACATCCACTCCATTTCCTCACTTAAGTGCCCCCCCGAGAGAGAGCCGGCGAAACCTTAAAGTGTGACCGTGTGACTTTAAAATTGCGCGAACACAGACGAGAGCGCTTACTTGGGAGGCTGATTAATAAGAGGGATTCAGGATAGCAACCAAAGGAATTCACAATGGGGATTATAGTCCATGTAAAACACTATTCGGCTCATTAAAAAAAAAGAAAAAAGAAAAAAAAAAAGGGCCACACATGTAAATCTGGCAGTGAGAGGAATTCATACTTTGAACCACGCTGTCGACGCTTCTGCCAAGATGCTTTATTACCGGAGCGACCTTTGAGAACACTGAAGAAATGCGCTCCATTAATGTAAAGCGCCTCGCTGAACGCTGGATGCACAAACGTGTTCTGAGAAGCGCCGGCCGGGAAGAAGAGAAGGAGGGGCCAGATGGAAATCTAGGCTTAGTGGTGGTGGGCAGAATTGGAAATTATCTACCCAAAATGCAGCCGTTTATTCTTAATGCAGATATGACTCAACAGCAGCAGGGTTTTATGTAATAATACCAGATCATCTAGTACCATCATCTCCTGTTCTAATTAATGATGATTATAACAAGGGATGCATTGACCAGCCAGAGGAGCCTTCTGAGCCACAGCCGCACATATCGTAATGCACGTGTGACAAGAAGTGGTTATTTATTAGTTATAGACCGGTTAAATGTTACTGTAAGTGGTTCCACTCACTTTTTTTAAACTGCTGAAACACACTTAAAATAGTAAATAAGTAGTAAATAAATGCAAAGAGGTGAAGATCTGTGTCTGTGTGTGTGTTGGGCTCTGAGCACCTCATTCAGCACAATTAGAGGGGCCTTGAACCAAACAGGCGAGGAGTAATTGGATTTAAATCAGACATGTTCCCTGCTCACAGCTACCTCATGTAACGTAGAGCACAAGCCCCTCGCTCACTCGTTTATCTCGTTTAACATCCCTCCATCTCTTCGTGCTCACATAATTCAGCCTTTTGACTCCGCCCTCTATCTTTTCTCGTTCAGATTCCCGTTCTACACCAGTCTAATTGGTTCCCCCCCAACTAATCTGATTCATCATCTAGTTTGCAGCCGAGTGCGAAGCGGCAGGGATGAGAGTCAGCACCTCCAAATCGGAGGCCATGGTGCTCTGCCGGAAACCGGCGGATTGCTCCCTCCAGGTGGGGGCAAACTGCCCCAAGTGAAGGAGTTCAAGTATCTCGGGGTCTTGTTCACGAGTGAGGGTAAGGTGGAGCGGGAGATCGACAGGCAGTAAAACAGGCGCTGTACCGGTCCGTCTTGGTGAAGAGGGAGCTGAGCCGGAATTCACTTTATACTGGAGGGAGATATAATCCCTCCAGCGTGTCCTCGGTCTTCCCCGGGGCCTCTTACCAGTTGGACGTGCCCGGAAAACCTCTAACGGGGAAGACCGAGGACACGCTGGAGGGATTATATCTCCCGGCTGGCCTTGGAACGCCTCGGGATCCCCCCGAATGAGCTGGAAAGTGCTGCGGGTGAGAGGGAAGCCTGGGTCGGCCTGCTGAACCTGCTGCCACCGCGACCCGACCCCGGATAAGCGGGTGATAATGGATGGATGGATGGATGGATGGAGGGGGGGATTACTACCAGGAATTAGTCACCAAGTATAATTGATGGCAAAATGTAATCTTTTAGCTTCAAGATGTCCCAAGGTGACGTCTTACAGTCACTTGTTTTGGGGAAATGAGACGCAAAACTTCACATTTGAGAAGCTTGAACTGGCGCACGTTTGGCATCAAACGTCTCAAAAAACGACTTCAAACTATTGGCCTATGCCCTAAGCATCTCCCCTTTAAAGCAACTGTCCAGTCACGGCCCAGCGACCTGGACTCTGAGCCACAGAGCCGTCGAGCTCGACAGTTCGCTGAAGGGATGTGCAGACCGTCCTAGAAATCTGTACCGCAGTGTGTTCGTGTGACGCATGCTTACGGACGCACGCCATCAGAAAGCGTGCGTTTGTGTTTTCACAACAGATACTGAAGGAGGTAGTGCTATTCCCCTGGGAAGGTTCCATCTCATCCCTACACACACACACACACACACACAGAGCGCAATAGAACAATCTTTGCCTCTGTTTTAGTAATAATGTCGTCCCCCCCCCCCCCCCCCCCCCGTGAAGTGTGTATCCCTTTTCTCATTCAGCATCTTATTGGTCCCGGTGGTGAAGGCCGGTGTCTTTCTGTGGTCACCGTCGTCTCCTCCTTCCTCACCGCGTGACTCGTGTCCTTGGCTCGACCCCTCGCCTCGGTCATTAGCCGACAGGACGACGCCCTCCATCAGGCGGAAGTCTCATTAGTTTGTATTTGACGCGTTGGAACAACTAATTGGAGTAAGTTAGTTTACACTGAAGAAACAACTCCAAGCAGTTTAAATACTAATCGGGAACTGCAGGCTTCACGCGGGTATAAGAATGCCTGGATGTTTAATACATCACTCACCTAAAACACAAACCTGGAAACGTGATTAACCTGACGAGTAACAGGAGCCCAGCATGAGCGACTGGTCCTCGCCGGGTGTGAGAGTACACAACATGCATCCCCTTCAAGAACAGAGCCGTCCCGGTAATGGCTCTATCCGGCTCCCCCTTTTCTTGGTCTGTCTCTCTGCAGGGCTTCGGGGGGTTACTGCACCGCTCATCTATATTTCAGGAGGGCCCTGTTGGGGGGGGGCGCGCGCGCGTGTGTGTGTGTGTGTGTGAGTGTGTGTGTCTGTGAGTGTGTGTGTGTGTGTGACAATGAGAAAGAGAGCTGGGCAATCACTGCTTTAATTCATTGATCTAATTTTGCTTTTCAGGGCTGGTGGAGTAAACAGAGCTCAGTGAGCCGGATGTGTCCGTGAAGCGCAGCAAAAGTCAAAAAATCTCAATTAACGCTTTGTGCGTCTCGCTGTTGTGGGTCTACTTTTGTATTTTGGAACAATAAGGAGGACGCCTTCTTTTTGGCCCAAAAAAAGCTGAAAAACATTTGATTGAAGTGGAAGAAGAAAAAAAAGAAAAGTGCCAGTATTCCTATTAAATTATATATTGATATTTAAATATTGGGTTTGGAGGGTACTAGTTTTTGGACCACTATTATTATGATGATTACTACTACAGCTAACACCCAAAGGGGCTTCGATACCACATTTGCTGTCGGTAAATAAATATAATGAATAAAATATCTTTTATTCATTATATCTGTTCATTCATCGTATACAAACAAAAAGGTTATGGACGTCCGTTATTTAAGAAATAGAAAGAAAAAAGGACGCATGACTTCTCCTGTCCGGATGCTCTCCATATTGTGTGTTCATGTGTCTTGTGAAAACTAGGTGGCAGTGTGACCTCCTGTCAACAGGAAGTCTCAGGGCGTTCCACCTTTTGTTTCTTTAAGGAACGTGTAACACTTGACTTTTGTTTTTCTTTACAGGGCTCGTACGAAGACAATCACGTCGTCGGCGCATACGAGATCCGAGTTTACAGATAATCTCAATCCCCTCCTCGTGCTGCTGGAACTATCTTCACTCAAATCAATCTGTGGATCCGCTCCTCGGAATGGAAGTCGCAATACTGCCCTGAAATAACAATAAATCTTCATTTTTTAAGTTTAAAAAAAATGAAATGTCTGAGAAATGTAAATGTGGCCGTGGGAAACATGGAAGCCGTGGCTAACTATACCGGATTTTTAGTCTGACTCAGACTGACAGCTGTCCAATTCATAACCAGCAGCCTGTATCAGGGCTGGCGGCAAGACTCGCACACGCACACGCACACACGCACAAGCACACGCACACGCACACGCACACGCACACACACACAAGCACACACACGCGCGCACACGCACACGGCATCCTGATGTTAGAAGAAGGATTTAAGGTCAGCTAAAGCCTGAGAAAGAGATAGTTGGGAAGTTAATACGCTGAGGGAAGGAGAGGAGCTCAAGCTGACCTTGATGTGTGTGTGTGGGGGATTTTTTGCGTGAGCATGTTACAAAAAGTTACAGTTAAACTGCTGCCACTATAAAAAAAAAAAGGTATTAACATTTGAGTTAATCAATGTGTCTTTGTGCTGCTTTTGGGGTCTGATGACATGTTAGTCTCTCTCTCTCTCTCTCTCTCTCTCATACACACACCTTATGTGGTAGAAAGAGGGAGTTGACTGCTGCTAGAAGACCGGCGGTGTCCGGGGCATCCCTCTGGCCACAGATCACGATCTAACAAAAAAGAAGAACAAAATAGATATTGAAAGCGAAGGGGGGGGGGGGGGGTGATAGAGGTCAACGCCGTATTGGTCGCAGTAATGAGGGGAGGCAGGTGTTTCCTCCGGTGAGAGCCTCGCCCCCGGAGCTCGTTACCCGCCATCCCCGACTCGTCCTCCGCGGGTCACGAATGACTGACAGAAAGCTCGCCGTCCTCCTCACTGCTTCACTGCTGACGTTTCAGTCTCCGTTCCCTTCCACTGTGCTTCGCGTGCCTCCCCGCTAAAAAGTTTTCTCAGACCGAGAAACTTCTGCTGCGCTTTGCTCGGTTTCCGGCTAACCGAGGGTGTTAATATGATATCAAAACCGATTATGTAACCGAGGCAGAACCGATCAAATAATCCACTAAATGCATGACGACTGTTAAATAAGTCATCGCCTTCATATCAGATATCAGTGAATGGCGGAACATTTAGCGATACAGGACCTTTTGCATCATGGTAAGATAGCTATTGGTTTTCCATACGAATGTTATACAGAGTCAGTGTCTGTATGTCAAAAGGATCCTACTTAATAAATAATGTATTAGTATCGAGGTCTGATGGGAGAAAGTGAATTTGTAATACTTTTATGTGACGCTTGGTCTCAAGAATTGTTTCAAGAATAACACTTCTTGTGGTTTGTTTATTTGTATAATGACTAGGGTTGGAAGAGATTGCATGAGGTATTAATATGTCATTTGGAAATTAAATAAACAAAACCTCTGACAAATTGGTGAGGAACCTCAACGTCTGTAGCGAGGGGCAAATACAACGTGACTTATTCTTCGGAGCTGAACGTTGTCGCGCTACCATCTGATCTGATCTACCACCTGAACTTACAAACGTATGTCAGTTATCTGTCATATTTGTATAATAAATGTAACACCTTTGTTGGGAGTATAAAATCAATTCGAAGACACCACTCCAGGCTCTGGTGAAGTCGTGACTGCCGTTTCTCACCATTCCGACACCCTATGCAGATCAAGAAAATTATACATGTTCATCAATAATGAAAAATATGTATAATTCAGACGGGATTATCGCAATCTAAATTTAAAGATCGAAGGTTTTTACTGTCAAGACGGCCCTCAGTTGTAACAGGGACAGCTGTGAGGGATGCTCATTGTTTCACCGGCTTCTCAAGCAGATTCTTTACTTGGAGCGTGTCGTTTGGATGAAAACGTGATTTTAATGCCCATTGTGCTCGCTCGAGGCGACGATTCGCGCTTCCAAGACCGTGAAAACGAGTTCAGGTCCGATCAGCCGAGCAAACCCTTTGGAGCCCCGAGGCCCCCGTCGAACCCGCGTGACCTCCGGGGCGGATGGGAGGCTAACCTGTTGGAGCGTGTAGTGCTGGGCCATGAGGGCCTGGACCATTTCCGGCAGCGCGATGGGCACCCTGGTCAGCCGGTCGGAGAACGCCGCCAGCAGCTGTTGGGACCTCTGGAGCCACTCCCCTCTGCCGCAGTAGTGGGACAGACGCAGGAGGTTGGACGCCGACACAGAGTTGGCGCTGGGCTCAGCTCCGTCCTGATCTGAGACACACAGACACACACACACACACAGGGGCTAGGTCATGGCCATTTTTGATTGGACGGCATATAGAACACGTGACCGCACGCGACCTCTGCTGCTGTTATCGTTTGATAAGTAACTACAAAATATGAGCCATAAGTTCCGTTTGCCGACTATGTGCTTCACAGCTGCCCTGATTGGTTTAACTGGAATGGAGGAACACAACAAGTTGAATAAAACAAGTCTCTACTTTTTTTTATATGTATCTTTGGCTAATGTGAAACATAGAGCAACATTAGTATTTTAGTTTTATTATTTATTTATTAGATATTATCTGTTTTGTCTCCACCAACTCCTAAGAAGAAGTTACTTTCTCCTCCACTACGGTCACCAGCTCGTCACTGGGCTCATTTTTAATACAAACAAAATCTGATAAATGTTCTGATGTCATCTCAATCGCTTCACTGTTTAAACCATTTGCTATATTTGTTTTCTGTCAGTAAAATCAAAAACATACGACGAGTTCATGGCCTCCAGTTCTTTTCAGTTCTGCGGCGATGCAGAGCCCACACACGTGAAAATAAAATCATAATGCACACTATCGCTCAGATGATGGACAGGATTTTCTATAAATATATACAACTTTACAATGAGGCAAAAGACGTGAACAAAACTCTAGAAATACACAGAGTAGTGGCCACATGATCAATAATAATCAGGCAGGGTGATGGCTCGTTGGATGCGTTAAATAGGATGAATGCACATCTATTATATTATGCCTGCACTGTAGTCTTTTATGAGACATAAATCTTGTGAAGCATCGGATACAAAGCATTAGACTCTCTGTCAAACTAACAGGAAGGATGGCAAGCTATTAAGTCAAACCCCCCCCCCACAGTAAACAACTATCCCGTATCTCCATGTGTGGTGTGTTGCGATGGGACTAACAGATGAGCTCATGCCTTGGCCCCGTTAAGTGATCGGCCCTTATCTCTTATCAGTGTCCAATGAGAGCCTGGAGATGATCTTCTCATAACCCATTGACCTCGCACCCCTGCTTCCCAGCACTGTCAGAGTCTACGAATGTGTGTGTGTGTGTGTGTGTGTGTGTGTGTGTGTGTGTGCGTGTCTTTTGAGTCGGTCGCCGCTTTTCAGCTCTGCAATTTCAGGTCAAAAGACTACCCTCCACGCACTCAGAACTCTGCTGTACATGGAATATGCTATATATTTTATGACAAGCATGCATTTACAATCGCATACACGCGTGACTGAAGTGCAGAAGTACATTTGATTTGATCCCGCAGTACGTTTCCTCTCTCCCTGAGCCCCATGGCGAGGGAGCCTCAACGTACACACTAGACTGAGACTTCCACACATCTCTTATCTTAAAGGTCATAGACACACACGGCCGAGACAAACACCCAAACACACACACACATTTCTATATTACCAACAGTGGACTATTACGCTTCGCCAGCCATGTGTGGACCGTTGTTTCTGGTCTTTTTGAACAATAAAAAAAAGAAAAGCTAACACGCGCGCACACAAACACACGTAGAGCAGTGATGGAAACACAGTGCACCAAAGTGTTTCACTATAAAGTAGGTAAATAAAACCATTCTGAAACAAATAATAACATGAATAAATTGTGGAGAACGGGAGTCGATATAGACTTCACTGACCGACACGCAGCTGAAGTATCCAATTTTCTTTACTTCTGTCGAGTGGGAATACATCTGAATGTGCATTTTTCTTCGCCACGAGCGACAATAGAGAGATTTGAACAAACGCAGCAGTTTTTTCCAAATAAAAGCTTAAATCACTGTCAAAACAGATAACGTATATCATTTTAACCTTAAAAAAAAAAAAACACACACACACACACGGGGGAGTGTGGCAGGGCTGTATAGTGTGCTGGGGTAATCCGTCTTGCGGTGACAGGCTACGCTGCTGGGACGGGCGTCCACACTGCAGCGGGCGTAGCGTCACTAATGGGCTTCAACCCTACACGCCGCCGCCGCCATAATGGCACAGTCAATCCTTTCAGATGAGAAACCTCACACACGTCAGCCCCGATAAACACACACAGATGCAGGTGTGATGGCGGGCAGGGACAGCCAGTCTCCCACACACACACACACACACACACACACACAGGCAGCCATCATCTCCGATCTGTCAAAGGTTCTCAACAAGAATAACTATTAGCTCTTTCCCTGCTCCCCTGCCCATCTGATGCACGTTGCTCCCATCTCAACTATTTGCACCAGGCTATCCGTCATCGGCACATGAGTTAGTGTGCGTGTCTTTTCCTTTTTAGGTGAAGAAATATAGCGCTGTGGCATCAGAAACATTAAAACGGACAATATTCCAGACACAATTTTTCTCAGGGGTTAAATATCAGTATTTGCAGTATAAGACTGGGGTGTTGAATCACAAAGGTACATTTACTATCACTACGATTATATGAAATCATGCACCGTAGAGGACAAGTGGGAGTGACCATAGACAGCCTATAAGAAGTCATTGTGACATCACCCAGCGGTTTGGATTTTACTCTAAGTTTACCATAATTTACTAAATGAACATCATTGAAGAAGACTTGAAACTACAGATTGAGACCATAAACTCACGTTTACAATGTTAACTGAGGGGATAAATCAAGTAATGTTCTCATAGACGTCTATACAATCAGACTTATTTTAGCAACCAGAGGAGTCGCCGCCCTGCTGGTCAGTAGAGAGAATGCAAGATGTAAGACACATCCGCAAAGACTTCCCTTTTCAGAAAACCAAAGTTTGCCGGCCGGGTGCGACGGAGCTTTTTCCATTGTAGACACAGAAAACTAAAATGTGTATCCTGAAGAAAAAAGACAGTATGAGATTAATGGGAAAAAGACCAGCCTATTGACAGCACACAGTGTTTTCTATCAATTACCTGAAGCCCGCCACAGTTTCAGAATGAACCTATGATAGTTCTACACTTCTCAACATGTGGGGCTGTGCATTCTGACCCGGGTCAGGGGATGGACGTCTAGACCGGCTCTAGACGGCTTAGAAAGGTCCGGGGTGAAGGTGGCTTTGTGGTGCAGCACCCTGAGCTTTACAGCACATTCTCCCCCCCACCCAGCAGGAAATGGATAGGGACCCTCGGCTTAAGGCGCAACTGTCCACCTGGAGTACGCGTTGCAAGAGAGGTGGACCTCAGACTAGTAGGAGACGCAACATAGATGGCCGCTGTCAGAGTGGCCCGAGAGGGAAAACAAAAAGAAACAGCCGACACCTGAATCCAGACTGGTAACAGATCAAAGGTCAACAAGGTGCCAGCAGCCGGCAGCTGAAGAAGGGCTGCTGTGAATGTCACGGTCAGACACATTTCTATTTATATCAAATCTATAAAAAAAATGAACGAAATTTCACTTATTAAAATGAAAAAGTTGGATCATTTAGTATGTTAATGTCACACTGTCATCATTAACTTTAAGTTTTACGCTAATAGTGTACCCAATACCTGAGCTCAAATTAAAGGTTAAAAGGGCACCAAAGGACAAAAAGAAGTATAAAAAATGAAAAGGTTAAGATGTAATTGCGATGAGGCAGGAACACTGCGCATGCTGTTTCAATCCGTCAAGAGGCAGATGGTCTAGGAGTCACAATGGAGACAGATTTGACAGGTCCGGTGACGAAAGTAGCTGAAGAATCAGAGCATCGGGCCTTGAGTGCTTCCAGAGAAGTTCAACTTGAGTGAGAGACAGTTGCACTGTGGGGGGTGAAGCGATGGCAATTAATGGGTAGAGATATTACAGCAGAAGCTTCTCGTTAAGCTCCAAAACAATCGATAAGTGTTGAAAAAGATCGTAATAATAAATGAGGTGCTTCTTTTTTTTTCTCTCTCCCTTCGAATCAATGCAAGCGGATTGTTTGCGCCGTGGGTTGATATTAACCGACTGCCTGCAGCTGTCTGCATGCCTAAAACTCTGTATTTATTGTATTTATGAGCTATCCATCCGTGTCCAAGCCACAGAGGTATGCTCCAGTGGTACCGACAATCCTTCGCCTGTCCATCAACCCTTCACTGAATCTCTCTGATTAGAGCGACAGCCAGCAGCCGTAGCGCCAAGGCCTCGTTTTCTACGGGTCGACGACCGCCGTCTGTTACCGTTATTGTCAGTCTGCCGCTTCGATCAGACGGAAATATCCCCAACATCTTTTCATCTTTTTGACTCCTCTAGCGCCACCACGAGGCGGACACAAACGTCTTGCCGGCTATCGGACGCCTTGCCGAAACATGCGGTACAGACAACGGCGCCGCCTCACACCATCAACTGGACCTGGTGTTCTTACACCGCCATCGGGTGAAAATATGGATTCGTCTAAAACGTCAAAATTAGTATTCAAATGCATGGCTTTGTTTTTAGTTTTCTTTTAATAAAATACAGGCTACGTATTATCGGAAAAATAGCAAAGAGCACATCAATAAAGGGATAGTTTTCTCTGATTATTCATTATGCATCAACATTAGTTATTCTCGGATGGATGAGGGTGTGTTTGAGATCTATAGACAAAGCCATGTCTTTTATTTCTCATGTTGGCAGAGGCTACAGGACAGTTATTTATTCATTTGTTTATAGGCCTACATAACGTAGCTTTTTTTTAGCCACTTTTGTTCCAATAAAAAAGGAAAATCCTTTAGTTTAATCTCTCAATAGAAACTGTTTCTCTCCGCTGTGTTACGGCCCAAAGTGAAGGGTGACAAAGGGGGGGGCTGTGTATTCCAAGATCTAGACCGGTGGCATCTAATGTCAGGTGGATGTATCGTAGCCCTCACCCTCTTTGAGGCGCAGCAGCACCGCGCGGTCACCGGGGTCGCTGCAGAAGTAGCCCCCGCCCTGGTGGTCCCAGAACAGCGCGTCCTGCCGCAGCTGCAGCTCCTCGGCCCACTGCAGCCACTCCGTCCGCAGCGTGGCCTCGTACAGGTCCAGCAAGCCGCCGATGACGAAGGCGTAGTCGTCCAGGAAGCCGGAGATGGGCGGGGATCTGGAAGAGGAGCGAGGAACGAGGACAGGTTTTCATTAAAAATGCATCGATGGAGATGGGTTACAGTCGGTGAACTAGTTCAGCTTCTTGTTATTTTGCCCCTTTTTAAAAAAATCTTTTATGGACCAAATGCTGTGTTTACGTCGCCCCAAGAAGACAGTTTCAATCAAACAGTATGCACAACCCAGAGGAGTTGGCTTGGATAATAAAGAGCCCGAAGGAGGCGTCTGTGACAGTACGGGGGCTACATTTTGATGCGCATAGCGGGCTGAGTAGAATCTCTCCCTGCAGCATTTTTCTCAAAGTGAAATTAGTCATCTGCCTTCTCTTTGCCGTCATACTGTAGGAGACACACACACACACACACAAGTGCTTCAAGTGATGTGGCACAGCAATTAGGCGAATGTTGTTACAGTTAAACCCACCCATCTAGAATCAGTGTGGCACCTACCCCCCTCACCTGCATCTCCTCTACACTCTCTCTCTCCACATTTCCAGATAAACCTCCTGTGTTGCTCCTAGAAATCTGCCCTTTAACAGTCCGTCTAGCAACAGGCCCATCGAGCTTCCCATATGCCCCCCCCCCCCCCCCCACCCCACCGATTCCCTTCTATTCCCACAATAGCGCTCCGTCTGGGTGAGTGCACAGGGGGGGGGGGGGGGTGGAAGGTGACCAGGAAGTCAGATAGTGCCGTGTCAGGCGCCGGGGGGGGGGGGCGCTGGCGGTCAAGAGAGGATTCGGAGGAGACCAAGCGGTTGCAGGGGAGAGGTGAAGGGTCATATCTTTGGCCAGAAAGACAGACGTTGACTCGTGAAGTTGAAACGAGACAGCAGGCACTCCTTCACTGGACAGGACGCGGCCCGTGGAATGTCTCACCATGACAAACAGAAGTGTCTTCAGCAATGCTAATGGCTCGATAGAGAAGCTCGGAGCGAGCAGCTGTGAGGAGCTCTTCATCAGAGGTTGGGAATTTGACCTGAACTGCATTTGCCAAACCGACCGGTTAGATGTCATCCCCGACGTCCACGCTCGAGTGACACTGAACGCACACGGCGCGTGTCCGACCTCTTCTTGCCTCATTATAGTTCTGTATTGGGCTCGTTGCTGCACCCTTGTGGCCACGAAATGACACTGGTTGATGCTTTTTCTATGGAAAGCATCCGTTGCCAATGCAGTCCCAGAACCGGACTAGAGGACCACCAAAGTTCTCACAACTCATTCGGTCAGGAACATGCCTGCATTGAAATCCATCCCGTTGTCGTTCGCTCAAACCAAAGAAATATCGAAACCCATGGTGGCAGTAGTGCTAAAATGGCAACAAAAAAAACAGTGGCTTTTTATTTATTTATTTTGTGTATGTAAAACACTTCCCCGGGCAGAATGGCCCACATCTTAAGAATGCAACATCTGGGAAAAACACTTTCCATCGACTTTGACTGTGCTCCAGCACCAAGCATCACGATGGATCCAGGTCTCTAAAGGGAGGGAGGAGCGGACCGGCTGGTGGAACAGCCGTAGCCGTCCAAGCTGGGCTTAGCTTAGCATCCGTCTCCATTTCTCCGTTTGGTCCGGCAGGTCTGCCCGTGTGTTAGTCTCAAGGGTCAGTTCCCCACGAATGAATCCGATCCCCGTTCATATACGTCATATGACTTTTGTTTGTCTGTATTACAGGAGAAAAAAAAGTGAACAAATTCACGGGAGCTGCCGGCCGCAGCATCTATATGCTCTGGACTTTGTGTCACCTTAAAAAAAAAAAAAAACAATGTCGTAGTATAATTTCTCGAATAACTATATTAGAATTGTACTCACCAAAGCAATTGCTGATATGACGAAAGGAACAACATCGCCACAATGAATGCGGTGACATGTATCCATGACAACCGTTGATGTTTCTTGCCTAATCAGACTTCTCTTCAAGCAGATCTCAGCAACAAATTGGTGAGTACAATGTTGACTGTTGGCTAAAAGTTAAAAAAAGAAAGAATTGTATTATGAAACTTTATGTAGTTTTCATTGTAGATATTCATTGGTGCTTCTGGTCTCAAATATATATAGTTTTTTTTAAGAAAGCCATTGTAGATTTGTATCTGTGCTACCTCCTGTCAGCTGGCTGAGGTGTCTCCCAGCCACAGGGATGGCAAACCTGAGACACAGAGGGCCTCGCCGACACACAAACGGAAGGAAATCACTCAGAAACACCCCGCAGCCGTCTCCTTCACACCTTCAGCGGTGCGCGTTGAATGAGTCATTTCCCCGGGAGCGCAGATAAAGCGCCTCGCCAGTCTCCCGTATCGTGCCGCGGCACTCGGGAGACAGTTTCATAATAATAGCTTCCGTAACGATTCTCTCGTACGCCGCTTCGACGGGGAGGAACCTATCGGGACGATGCGGGTCGCGTAAACACATCGACTCCCATGAGCTTTGTGGCAGCGGCGACCTTTACGTTAGAGAAGGATTTAATTGTGCTACAGAACGTCCCGCTGAGCGATAACGCCGGGCCATTATTACATATGAAATGACATCATTTTTTACAGAGAATGAGCAACAAGGGGAAAAGATTAAACGGTGAGACACAGAGACTTTCCCAGGTTTGACTCATTAATCAGGGAACGTATCTGGTGTTCGTTTGACGAGGAGACCTTTGGGATGTCTCAAGACCACATGATACACTCCAGAAGCCCTGTTGTGTGTAAATCCGGTTGTCTGAGAGCCGCATCAGGGAGCTTTGACGACCAACCCGTTTGGCCTCAGATCTGATTGGAAAGCCATCAATATAACATATTTTACAAATCAACACATAGGCAAGACAGCGCGGGTCAAAAAAACCTGCTTGATGTTCGCACTAGAAATTCGCTGCAGTCATCTGGGGCCTTTTGCCTGATGATGCGTACAACATGTATCTTCATGTTTACTCCTCTTCAGTCAGTGTGAACAGGAACCAGTCCTGGACTAAAATGTATTGTTCTCCTTGGTTCAGACCAAATTAACCCAACTTTGATGGGTTGTTTTTCCCCACACGGCATCAGCAGCAGGTCTCAGAGGTTACAGTTGGTTGGTTGTTCCTCGCTTCTGGCTCTGAGACTCTGCTTTTGTGGTTGTAGGTTGTTTTTTTTAAGCCGCTCAATGCCCCTCTGTTAACGCTCACTTTTGTTTAGTTATTCTTTGTCTTTTATGATGTATTTTACTTGCCATTGTGTCTTTTGTTGTGAGGCACTTTGGGATTTCTGCTCTGAAAAGGTGCAATGTAAATAAATGTATAATTGTCCTACTTTCTTTTTTTGGGGGAAATAAACACCATTCCACTGCTTGCAAATGCTAACTGATGGCTAAGGCCAAAATGATAATCCCGCTTATTTTGATCAATATCACGATTACTTAGCACGATTAGTCATTGATTTAAGGGACAAAAATATGAACGGTGCATTTTTATATAATATACAGTATATCACTCCTCTACTCTGGACTGCAGCCACACAGACTACCACTGTAACATGTTGATTGCCCCCTGGTGGCAGGCTGGATATCCCGCTATTGGACGAGAGCCGAAAGGGAACATCAGAGGAGGCGGCCAGAGAATACACGGCAACGGCAATAGAGTGAAAATATTTTACAATATTTTGCTTTAGAAAGCAGTTGAAGTTTGCAACAGGCAGTTAGAAGAAAGCTGCATACATTATATTACCATGACAACATATTGCGTAACGCATGCTTAGTTTCGCCGTCCGGCCAATCCGCCGGATGCCAATGTCGTCCAGTTGGTGTTGTCCCTGCCTGATTCCACGATGCAGCATAATGCGCTTGTGGATGTATTCACAGCATGTTTCTGCCCACGGCTTTTGGAAACCGACGTGTTCAATAAATATTTCTACAGCAAGTCGCCATTGGCTGGACAAAACTAAAAAGTACACAACCTGCAATCACTCACACCTCGCCAAAGAATCTGCAATCTGTTGCCAAGGAATCCCTAGTAAGCACCAACAAGTCAAGCAAAGAATACATGGACATCACCAGCGTCCTACTGGGACCTTGCCACTGTCTCCCTCTGGTCCCTGAAGACTCCCGATCCTCCAGCCCTATGGAGTCAGCTCACTGAGCACCTCCACGGCCCATTAACCCAGTTCGCCTCAGCGCCTTACCATTCCTCAAAGGGAAATGTTGTTCTGCTCATACATGACGGAGCGGTTCACACAGGCATGGACACTCAGCCAGACTTGAGAAAACCTGCCTGGTCAGCCTTCTAGACGCAGACACCCTCCTGAATCGGACATTTACGAATGGAACGAGAGCCGCGGTGCTGAGGCTGAGTGTGTAGCCGTTCATGATGCATGCGTTTAAAACTGTATGCTTTCCATCACGGGTCTCCCGGCACATTTTTTATTTTTTTTATTTCTGCATTTCACCCTCACGCAGTCACAGTAACTGGGGCACGGGGCTGGCCCACAGAACCAGGACACCTGGAGGGTGCGTTTATGCTCCGAGGCTTCGAGGAAATTCAAATGTATGCGTATTGTCCCACAACAGAGCCTCTCCTCTCCATGTGCCTTCAGCGAAAAAATAATAAGTCATATTTCATTCAACATAATCCAATTAAATTAAGGCCAATCTTGTTTCAAATAGAGTATGATAGAGGGTAGAGGAGAAATCTAATGATAGTTTTACAGTAACCGGGTTACTGCGGTGCATGTGAACATGTTCTCTGATTTCCTGCCATAACCCGATTTCAACCAATAGCCTTGTTTCCTGTCTGCGCATAAACAGTTAGTCATCCCGGCACAATACAACTGCTCGTTGCTTCTTGACTACAAGTGATACTACTCTCCATTTGTGTTTGCCAGAAGAAGGTAAATCCCGTCCTCAATGGAGGACCGAAACATCGTAAATAAAGCACAGAGTAAATGTGATTGGCAGCGTGCAGGATTTAAACGGCCCTCTCGCTGGGATCGAAGTCAACGCGCTGGTTATAAACTTGTTTTTGATAGGGCCCCTTCAAGGGTCTCCAACTGAACTACATGGAACAAAAATGCCGACGCAACACTTTGATTTTTGCTCAAATTTTTCAAGATGACGAGATCTTTTATCTTTCTATGCACACAAAAGGCTCATTTCTCTCACATTTTGGTCACAAATGTGTTAGATTTGCATGAATAACCCCTAATCCATCCACCTGACTACATGATTAGAACCCTCTAAAACGTGCAGTTGTATCACACGACACAATGCCACAGGTGGTGCAACCCATTTAGCGCTAGCACACTCTCATCATTCTCTTACATCTGTTGCACCTCCATCTCGTCTCCACGGTAACAGGACCTGAGCATGGTCTGCCGTTCAGCATCCCACAGGTGCTCCTTGAGAAAGTTGCCCGCCTGCACCGCCCTCTCCAGCAAGGCCTTGTCCCCCAGCACGGCTCCGACACTGGCGTAGGCCGACAGCATGAGACCTGGGGAGGAAGAAGTAGTAGTGGTAGTGACAATGATGATGACGAGGGTGGTGCAATGATTAGTTCTAAAAAGGACTTTTACTCAAAACATCGCGTCCCCTGTCGGCTGAGGTACCAGTGTGTGGCCGCGCCGCGGTCCCAGCGTAGTTATTTCTACCCCACGCTTTGAAGTTTCCCCGTTCCCCCTCTCGTTCCCTCTCCATATCCATGTCCTCCCTCTTTCCCTGCACTCCTCTTTCATGTAGCCAAATCAAAGTCTGGTTGAGTGCACAGCCCGGTCTTCAAAGTGCTGCGGCAGAGGACAGGTGATTAATGGAGGGGTTTCTTCATCTGAGAGGAGGAGGAGAGCCTCGCGTCTAATTGGAAAGTTCTCAGAGATCGCAGAGCCTCATTACCTCACTAACACACTCCGTCTTGAGACGTCAGCCCTGAGAGCAAAATCTGGCGGTGTGTGTGTGTATGTGGGCACTTTGTGTTCTTGTAATTAATCACCTCTGAGACAATGTGCTGGACGAACAATCCAAATTGGCGTCACACTAATGGAACGTGACAACAAATGCCTCTATAATAATCTATGCAAATCTTCCTAAAGCTTAAAAAAAAGAATGTTTTTATTAAAGTGTGTATAAATCCGTCACCTGTCAAAGGACAATATGTCTTGTTTGACTACTTGTATATTTAGTTCTGTGATTAGAAGCACAGAGTAGTTCGGTACCATCGATGTGGACCACTAGCCATGAACCAGCGGTCTGGTAGTGTGGGATAAATAAAAATAAAAGTCTCAATGATGGCTCATGGAAAAGGATAAGCAACATTAGTGGCTATTGATATACCAAAAGATAGAAACTTTTAATTTGTTATTTAATGGCACATCACTATAGATAAATCAGTTTTATCTCCGTGCATTTCAGTGGAAGGATGCGACTCCTCCACAGGCAGCTCCGAGCACAGAGACACAGCTAAAAATATTTGTAGTTTTTTTTTTTTTTAAAGGAGCTGGAGCACGGATCACAACGGCAACAGGGAACAAGGGAGTGAAGTGGCAACCTCTGGTGCTTCGAAATGAAGCCAACGGGGAAGAGCCTAAAACTGCACTGCATTTATGTCTCATACAGCCAACCTCACCTTGGTATAAAACATCAAAGTACGAGAGGCGAAAAACAAAAACAGCTCAGACTCGTTGAAAAACGACACACCTGATGAGGCTGCAGGTATTGTATTTGTTTAGCCTATTCATCCTACCATGGCCATGCAGTTAAGTAACGCCGTTTGGTTGCTTGGTCTGGCGATTGTATTGCATTGCATTACACCGAGGCTGACCTATTCAAATTCAGTCTAATCTAAATTCTTCATGTCAGTCTTTTGTTGTGTTTGAGTGTAATTATTTTGCATATGCAAACTATAAAAACATTTAAACAACAGCGTTAATTTGACCACCTACAGGGGAAACCAAAAGCAACCACTTGTGATGATTACTGTCAGGCCCTGTTTAGCACGAGCAGCTTTTATCCCCGTGGCTAAGTAGCCAGATGGCCTGCAAACATGTGTCAACAGTAAACTGTGCTGGCCAGTAAAGTAGAGCCTGAAGTTATCATAATAATTGTGTTGTTGGAGCATGGATGGATTCCTGAACGGCCTAATGATTAGGAAGAGACTCAAAATGACCACAAAGAATCTTAGAATGACTACAAAGAGATACAAACTGACTCACAACCACTAGGAAAAGGGGCCAAACAACCACAAAGAGACACAAAACAACTACAAAGAGAACAAAACAGCTGAAAAGAGACAAAACACACTCACCACGAGCATGAAAAGGGGCAAAACAACTACAAAGAGACTTAAAAGTCTACAGTGACCAAAACAACCACACAAGAGATATAATACGGCTGCAAAGTGACATACAATGACCAAAAAGAGTCATAATACTACAAAGAAACACAAAAAGGAGCAAAAGAACCACAGGCAAACAATAACAACGAAAACAACTACATTACATTACATTACTACTACAACTACAAAGAGATAGAATGATCACAAAGAGACACAAAACCACAGAGAGATGCGTAACAACTACAAAGTCTGTGTGTCTTCCTCCTGTGGGAGAGAGCTGGTGGGCACAGGGCCCCTTGCCCTGTAATCCGCCCTGGACTTGGAGTGTAAACATATATGTGAAGTTATCTAGACCTTACCACTCCACGAGGCCAACATCTTGGTGTCCAGATGTGGGCGTGGCCGGCTCTCCCTCACTTTTGCCATTTGGGTCCTGGCCGAGGCCAGGAGCTTGTTGGCTTTCTCCACGCTGATGCCAAAGCGAGCAGCCGTTAACTCCACTGAATAGCGCACGATCAGCACATTCTGGCCCTGCAGCTCCCCGTGGGGGTCCTGGCAACGGACGGTACAGGGGATAAGAGGGAGTTTGCGGAAATGAGCTCGTCCTTGACAGCAACAGCTGTCACGTTAATGCCTGAATGGGGCGGCTTCAACACCTCAATAGACCATTACAAGAGATTTAGTATTGTGCGTTTGTTGTACACTTTCAAACTGACCTGCTCCAGAGCAACATTGCCTTGCTCCTTGACCCCATAGTGGTGCATGAAGACGTCTGCCCGCGTGGCGGCGCCCTCGACCACATCCGGCAACTGCTCACGAACTTCTGAGGCGGTCCAGACGCAGAAAGCCCCCTCGCGCTTCTCCGGCCCCCCCGATGCCGGGACAGAGTCCGCATCCTCGGCACTGTAGAAGCCTCCGGACTGTCTCAGAGGCACAGACAGCAAAGGAGGAGAGCGGAGAGATGCTGTTCAATGCCACGGTGATTTGGGATAAAAATCGGACTTTGCTGGACTGTGGAGTCACATGGTTCATTCATAATGAAGACCAAATCTTTGACTGTGTGAATATGTAAACTGTAAATAGTAAAGTAAAGGCAGGGTTCGTTTGCCCTCTTTGGCTGAAAGTTTCCCGTGTTCTCACTGCACGGACACACCACAGAGTAAAGCCACAGGAGGTCAGCAAAAACAAGATGTTCAGGGGCATTAAATTGAAACACATTAATCATTTTTTTTTTAAATCTACAAAAATTACAAAATCACAGGACCGGCAAACTTTTGGCAAAAGTTACGACCTGAAACGACCTGAGCTGGAAGAGTCTACCTCGCCGAGCGGGCGTCCCCAGCCACTGTAGCACAAGGGAGACACATTCTACAGGGAATTACCATGGCGACGCTAATTCATTGGCGCATAATTACATAATAAATCTTAGGGAGTGTAATGATTACAACGAGCGTGGTATTAATTGTGTGCCCCTCCTGTTCGCTGCTGTCGACTCATTAATCAAAAGAAAGAAAGAAAAAAAAAAAGCTTTTGACCCTCAGGAGAGCAAAAGGTTTAAGAAGCTATTTGTCAGCGCGTGCCCACCACTTGCCCTCGAGGGCGTACGAGCATACAGACGTGCACAGACACACACAAACAAACAAACACTGGCAGACGCACATTTCACATCTTCTGGGGGAATTTACAGTTAGTTTTTTTTCCCTTCGTCAGCAGCAGATACAAATAAAAGCTGCAGCTTCTGTTGCTCTAATTTTAACGACTTGCCTTTGCCAACATGCATTTCAAACCACCACGTCAACACTGACCGTAAAAGGGATGGTTTGGATTTTGTGAAATGTGAGGCCCAGTTTGGAGAAGCAGTACCGGCGCGGGCCAGCAGCAAAATGTAGTTTAGCCTCTTTAAAAAAAAAGATCTGTTAAGTGTACACTATATTAGAATACTTTTACCAAGATACCTTGCTGTCAGAGTTCCTTCAAACGGGGATGAAAAAAAAAACTGTAATTGTAATAATATAATAACACAAAGAAAATAATCGATTGTGGCAGGCAGGGACCAGCAACACCTGTGTTCTGCGAGGGGAAAAAAAGGAAAGGAATGTCCGAAGGCAAGATAATGTGGCGAAAACAAATCGACATACACCTAAACTGATATTGATTTTATAATTTCTTTTCGATGGGCCTGGGTGCCGGGACCTTGCTTCCAGCCCCGTCCACAGCAGGTGGACTGATGGTTCCCCGGCCCGTTTCTCCAATCTGGGGGCGTGTCACGTCCGTCATCTACTGTCGGTAGTAATACGCCGACTATAGATAAGTACTTCACACAACCTCCCCCTCCCCCTGACAAAAATCCAAACGATCTCTCTAACTGATGCTTTGTAATAATTGCAATACCCCTGGTGCAGTGGAGGACATGTGGTCCCCATGTAACCGGACACACACACAAAGTGGTCTCACCTTGTCACTCAGGTCTCTGGAGACGTAGAGCAGTATGTCCTTAGCCACATCTGCAAACAGCTGCTCGCCTGATACCTGGAAGAGCAAGAACACATAGCGCACACACCTGCTCAGGGTCACGATTCAACCTCAGGGTCACCTCAAAGATAACGGCATCTGCCGCATATGCCGGAATTGCGCCGACCTGGCGCGCGTGACGGCATTTGCCTGTGCGCTCGTGTCCTAATTCACTTGTTGTTTCCGTCTCTGTAAAACAGGCACACACTCAGGAGATAACGAAAAGCTATGGCATTCAGATGTCGGCTCCTTTTGCTGCATCTTTATTCAAAACTGTCCAGTGCAGTGGAGATGGGTTCAAATCTATTTGAATTTACTCTAACGAAGAAGAAAAAAAATGTCTGCCAAGTCTTTCACTGACTGGGTAAACCGACTTGGATACACACACACACACACACACACACACGCACACGCACACGCACAGACACACACCTGGGAGGCAGTTATGTAGGCCACAGCCAGCTGTGCCTGGTCGTACAACATCTTCTCAAAGTGGGGAACGTGCCATGAGGAATCTGTAGAGTAGCGGTGAAAACCCTGTGGAAGAGAGACATGAAGAGAGAGATAAAGGACGTAGTTCTCATACGAACAGTCAGTTCAGATTCACCACATTATCTGTGGCAACATTAAGAGCCTTTCCTGCCGCGCGACTTGCAAACGCATATCTGGAATAGAATAGAACGCAAAACACAGACCACGTAAGAGACATACAGTAGATCCACAGTGTTTTATTTTCTGTATTATACAGTATTTGTGCAATTGTTTAATAGAGCAGTGATGAGCGCAGATTGTATTTATTAAAAAGGCCCAAAATGCCTCACCCCCCTTTAAGTGCTTTTTTTTTTTTAATCAAAGGTCAACTAACCTGAGCCACGTGGTCGTGGATGCCGCCCAGCGCCATCATGCGGAGTGTGTGCAAGGCCATCTGGAGAGCCTCGACCCCTTCTGAGGTGGAGCGATTCACAGACCAGTAGGACATGAGGAACATCAGATTCACTGTGGGAGGGGAGAAACAAATAGAGAGTATCATGAAGAGTGTTCATCAGGACCAGAAGCCTGAAACATGTCCCGCCGGTGGTTCCCTACCTGGTGTGGGGAACTTTGGAGCATCCCGGAAGCCGCCGTACTCCTCCTCGTAGGAGTGCGCCAGCTGCTGGAAGCAGCGGCTGGAGACGGCCGGGGCCGGCGGAGGACCCTCTCCTGGGTTCGCAGCGATGGCCGTGCCTTTCTTCAGGGCTTCAAGGATCCTCTCTCCACTGGACTCCAAAGCCGGACGGTTATTCTGCCACTGGGGATCAGAAGGCACACATGCCGTATGATCAGAAGGGCGAAAGGACGTTCTGAACATACGTGCACTTTTTATATGACTCGGATAAATTTCCCCCCAGATAATAACAGACACGTTAACAATTTCATGCTCTTTGTTACATAGTGGCGCTCTGTTGTGTTTTGCTCTTGCTAATAGTCATATTGCTAATTACCATGCTGCTCATCGAAATGATGCCATCGTCAGGGCGGGAAGTCAACATTCGTCATCAAATAGTTTGCTTAAGCAACATTCTCTCTGCTGTGTAAAACTACACAATGTTATGAGGGAGGTTGGTTTTATTTTTAAAGTTCTTAGGCAGCTTCCAGAACTTCCCGTGGTCGGGGCCGACCCTCTTCACTTCACCCAGCAGTTGGGAAGCAGGACACTAGAACTTAACTCGAGGAGCTGCAGCGTTTATTCAGAGGCAAACTGAAACTTTCACTGCTTTTTTTCTACCACTTGACAACCGCTAATTTCTTTCCCGCTTCCATCGCCGTCCCTCCTCAAAGGACCCACGCTGCTCTCACCACACCACTCGTCAATCCCACCTTTTATTCATATCTAAATCTGAATCGACAACTCCGGGGTTGTTAAACACACTTATAAACCAAGAGACTAGTTATCGGCACATCTCTGTCGTCATCTTGCTTGGTGAGCAACAAATACGGTCGCACGTGTGCTGAATCAGGAGAGCCTGCCCAGTAAATATAAATATATATATATATATATATATATATATATATAAATATATATATATATATATATATATATATTAATATGTATATACATTAGTCTCCGCTTGCATTCTTCTGATTTTGTGTTTTTATGTTCGATCTTTAATCATTAATGTTGTGTAAATGTAATTTATCGGGCTTTTTTTTTTTTACATCTCATTACTTCCATTGGTGCATGTTTAACATCAACATTGCTATGAATTGTGGGTAATTCCCTTGGGCAAAGTCTGCATCTAATGCTGACTTACAGTAAGGGTTCATAAAATGCAAAACATTTCAACCAGAGGCCTTAAACACTCAACAATTTGACAGTGGGACAGCCCTAAACCCTCACGGACTTAGCGGGCGCGCGCCTCAAAATATGTGCGTCTGTGAGGGTGGAGATTGGGTTTGGGCCCATTTTACCTGTTCAATGATCCGGTTAAGAACCGTTCTGAGCCCAGGTCTTCTTGCGTGGTCCGTGGGTGGGAAATAGGTGCCTCCAATGAAAGGTCGGAGGTCCGGGGTCAGCCACACACTCATGGGCCAACCTCCACCGCCGCTCGTCGCCTGTAGACACACGCAACCAAAAGCCATGAGAAAAATAAACGCCAAGAGGCATGCGTGAGAAAATCTCGCACAATTTACACACACCTTTACACACCTGCACAAAGGTCATGTAGACCTTGTCCACATCGGGCCTCTCTTCTCGGTCTACTTTGATGCAGACAAAGTTGTCGCTCAGGATCTTGCCGATTTCCTCGTCTTCGAAGGACTCCCTCTCCATGACGTGGCACCAATGGCACGTCGAGTAGCCCACTATCGGCCGGAGAGATTCACAGCAAACAGACGAGCACGGCTGTTGTAAGTCAGCGTGACAACATGGGAAGATAATTCTCGTTCGCCCTCACTGAAACAATAACTCGGAGAGTGAGGAGCCCCCCAGAATAACATGCACGTCAATGCCAGGCGCGAGAGGGGGCTTCTACCTGATAAAAAGATTGGCTTGTCTTCATTCTTCGCTTTGTCAAAAGCGTCCTGTCCCCATGGATACCTGAAGCAAGCGGGACACTGGTTTATACACGACAGCGTGTCACCTTTACAGAAAGGAGTCTCGTGCCGCACCTCAAAGAAAGAAAGAAAGAAAAGGAGGCAAACTCACCAGTCGACGGGGTTGTGTGCGTGTTGTAGCAGGTAGGGCGACCGCTCCTGGGCCAACCTGTTGGTGTGTTTGTGGGGTGGGGGGGGTGACGTCCCTCCCGACGCCATGCTCATGAAGACAGGTGAGCTGGATGCAAAAAAAACATATTTACAATTGTAGTTATTGATTGATGGCAACAACAAAAAAACTGACTCCAAATGGCTGATTTTTTTATATGTATTTAATTTAATGTCAGCTGTCCCCGTGCTGCTAATTAGGGCACACGGTGGTACCTACATCATCAAGCTTCCCTTCTGTCAATGACAAACGGGGTTTCCAGAGCGTGTCCAGAGGGTCTGAGCAATAATATAGCAACTAGCAGACGTTGTGCATGAGACACGTTGGCGTGTCGTTGCAGGGCAAGCTCATGTGTAATGCATCATGTCTGATATGGCTGCATTTCTCTTGTAGGTGTCCCAGCACTGTCCCCACTAAACGGACAGTCACTCAGGAACATCAGCGTTGAGGACACATATCAAAACTGTCCGTGTTTTGACAGCGAGGAGCCGAGCGAACAGTTCAACTTTACCACATCGGTCCATTTGTCGTGTTTTAACGCTGTTCAGACGACCACAACGACGCGTCATCACGCCGCTGCTTAAGAAGCTCGCGCACTGGTCCACTCCTCCAGCGACTAGCTGCTGTCAAGCGCTGTAACTAGCTAGCTGTTAGCCTGAAGGACATTGTCACGCCGACTCTCGCTCCAATATTCCACTATGTTTATGTCATTTATGCCATGTGCTCGTGCCCCATTAAACATGACTGGAAACAGTATCCGGGATACGAGAACGTGTCTTAAAATTCGGCCGAAATGTCTGTGTGTTTTGGAGTCGAGCTGTGATGTGTAACGCGAAGGTTTTACGGTTAGCAGCGCGAGCTCCTGACGTTACCGGGCAGTCCCGGTGGGAAAAGCCGATACGTTATTAAATTCCGTGCCACTTGGAGGCTTATCTTGTCACACGGAATTCAAATGCGAGGCGTCTGGACCTCCGTTGAACGTCTTTTCTCGCGGTGGCGTGTCTCCCGGTACCAGTTAAAGTTGGGGACAAGTTAAACGGTATGGTTTTCTATCGGGAGTTTCGCGTCCGTTCGTCCGGAGCATGCCCGCAGCCGTCACGGCAAGCCGCACACCGTCATAACGACCGACGGCTCTAATTCGCTAAATTAGACATGTTTGCTGGAACTTTTAATTCACGCGCATCTCGCGTTAGCCTAGGTGGCTTGGCTTTACCTGAGGTAGCAGGCCGGCTGTGGGCGGCGGAGGAGCGGTGACCTCTCGCTTGGTGGGTGGAGGATTGGTCTGAAACACCTAATGTGACCCCCCGAGTTCTGCCGAGGACCGTCCGCTCTCAGAAAAGCTGCGGGGAAAAGGCGTGCGGGCTCCACGCGGCTATTTCTGCACGCCGACCGACGCCATGCCAGCCTTATCATCCTAATCCCCCCCACCCAAGCGTGTTGGTTAGTTACCAGCTGGGTGTTAGCTACTTTGTTGACATGGACCAGCCAAAACTTGCAGGCGTGAGATGATCACGTATTTATTGCAACACCACGAGTTGACAGCAGGTGGCGCCACACCAAACGATCACTTCTTACAATACATCACTGTTGTGTGAGTGAAGCCAGACAGCAAATGCAATGTAAAGAGAAAACAAGTAGAAATACAATTATAAAAAAAAAAAAAAAAGAAGGAACTCAGTTTCCCCTCTTATGCTCTCGTGGATTTCAAAGCGTTGAGCTCGATAACCGTTTGGATGAAGTCATCGCAAGTCACCAAGTCGGACGCCACGATGTTCACGGGCGTCTTGGCAGCTTGCCGTTTCGTCCACTGCAGCAGCCTCGGCAGGCCCCTCCGTATGACGTTGGCGAGGTTGTCGCAAGGGCGGAGGATGTACTGGAGTGTCCTGGCATCCTCCGGCAGTGTCAAGTTCAGGCCACACACAAAGAAATCTGCAGGGTGACGGTGGGTGGGGGAGGACAAATGATAGCTCAGCAATCATTTCATGGGACATATATTCAACAAAATGGCACTGTCACCAAACCGAACCTCGTATTGTGAGCAAGAGAAAAACTCACACTGAACGGGCCTCGCCTTCTCCAAGATGTGCTGGAGTTTGGCTTCAATTTTAGTGGTGTTCATAGTATCGCCGTAGAAATACGGTATTTTACTCCATATCTCGCCGTGCTGAGTCGTCGGATAATCATATGAGATGATGACGTTTCTGCCTTTGTCCCAGCAACTCCTCAGGGTCGGGACGTCCTGTTGTGACACATTGGGAGACTTTCATTTTTGAACTGCTGTAAGCCCAAACTAATTTGTTTATTGAAAAATATTAGCATTTTGATTGATTATTAAGGTCAGAAAGATGTTTTATTTAGAAAAATGACCGGATACATCCATCTGTGCATCTGAGCCTCTTGATACGTTTCCCCCAAAATGAAACCCACAAGCTAGCAAATATGAGTGAGTGAGGGTGGCATTAAAAGTCTGTTTCAGACGACAACTCTGCCGGTGGAATAAAATCAAGGCAGAATATCCTGAGATCGCCAAAAAAGCACTGAAAACCCTGCTTCCATTTCCAACATCCTGTCTTTGTGAAGCAGGTTTTCTGCAGTGACAGCGACCAAAGCTAAGTTACGGAGTAGATCGCACACAAAGAACACACGTCGGGTGTCATTGTCTCCCATCACCCTGAAATGGGACCGTCTCGTTGCACAGAAACGAGCTCAGGGCTCTCACTAATTATGCGTAATGGCGAGTTGTATTGTTATGCACTTTATCTTGTTTTTATGCCGGTCGTATTATTTTATGCCGTCATATTTATCGCCCACACCAGGAAGGCCGGTTCGTGAAAATATTGTGTTGTACGAAAACCAGTCCGTGGCACGAAAAAGGTTGGGGACCGCTGCTTTAGAGGGTCGAGTTCAGATCCACCAAAGTCTGGGTCACGTGTGGTAAAATGTTTTGTCAAAGAGTCTTGTGGCTTTGAAGAGAGCAGAGACAATTGCTTCAGTTCCCTAGTCAGAAAAAAGGCTGTCTGACGGCAAGGTGTAAATAATCAAAATATATCGACACATAATCTGATATTAATCATATCAGTGGGCCTTTTTTTTTTTTAGGCGTCTAAAATCTGTTGCCCCTGTCCACAGCAGTACATCCAGCTTCCGTGCAGGTGCTCCTGCCTGCCCGACCCGCCATCCACTGTACACACTGACTATGGATCGGCACCTCGAACAACCCCACTTCAAGATGTCAGAACTGTCCCTTTTAATGATGAGATATGTGTTTGACTTGATATTAACGGAAATATGCAGAGTACTTTACCCTGATATGGATGAGTTTGGCTCCAAACAAGGTCACGATGAAGCCGATGAGATGTCTGTGGAGCTGCGCGCTGTTCGCTTTGTCAAACCCTTTGAAGTGTGACAAAGCCAGGATGAGGATCTCTTTGGGGTGCCTCTCCGCCCAGTCCCTTATGACCTTGAGAACAGTCTGTCACAGTGGCAGAAAGGTGGTTCTTAAAACAGTTGGCGTCCAATTTGACTATATCTTTTCCGCTGTACTTGTTTTCTTTGATATATCCACATATTTTTTATTTTCTTTGTTCACAGGAAAAACACTGCAAACCAGTGGTCAAAGTTTTTCCTTGATACCATATAGAGCCTGGGATTATAATTTATTTTATTATTATCCTTGTATTTTTTTTTGCATCACAAAACACAAAGTAATATCCCAGTACTTGTATGTACAGCACTGGTCAGAAGTCCACTTTTGACAAAACTTAAACTAAAATCTTTTTTTACTGAATGACACAGACGGATAAAACCAATTTACTATTATTATTATTACTATTATTTTCTTCACACACTAAATATAATGTCTTTAAAAATATCCTTTTAATGATAGAATAGAAATACATTAAAATTATATTTTTAAAGACCTACGTCACGTTTGAGTTATTCAGTGTTCACTGACATTTTCTGTAAATCATGTGTTTATTTATTTATATTGGCGTATAAGTCTCGAGTCTAATGAAATCCTCATACCCCTGGAGATCAACGATCCACAAAGGTTGATTTCCCCCTAAACATTTATTGATGTATACATAATGCAAATAAGCAATGTTCATATGCTAATGCATGACATTTCCATCTTTACCTCAACATCCGTGTGCGTGTACAGCCCGTGACAAAAGTAAAGCCGAGTGGGGTCGTGGTCGCGTGCCTTGCGAGCGATCCTCAGGTCAAAGTAACGAACCCCTGCATCCAGCTGCTTTGTAATAGTCTCCTCCTGCAGTCAAACAAGCACTCCCATATATATATACTGTATATATCATTATTTTATGTGCACAAATACAGTCGGCACTGACAGGCTTTTAAATACCATTTACCTGTGTGATGGCCCATTTGCGCACTATTTTACGTACACAATAAATCTTGCTCAATCTTTGCAGTCTATCGGGTTCTATTATAGAGGAGTTGATGTCCAAGTCATAACTCATTGAGTCATGGCTACCTGGAAATAACACACACACACACACACACACAGTTTTATTAAACCAACAATCGTTGCTGTCCAGGACAGCACCATAAGTTCATTTAAATGTACGTTCAGTGTGAAAACTTGGCAACGTGCTGTCTGAGTTAAATGCAGTAGCAACGTAAGCTCCTCATGTCAGCTTCATACCTGGTATGGCCAGATCATAGAGAGGAATGTTGTGGAGCTTAGGTGGTAGTTGTGACATCCAATCACAGTGGCTTGCGACTTTTCTTTTGTCTTTTTTCGCTGACATTGTCGTCTCAAATCCTATAAAAATAAACTCAACTGTCAATCTCTTACTCATCTCAATGTCAACAGTTTCTGGCGATCGTGAATAGGTCACCATGAAGTAAAACACAGACATTAAGGTCAAGAGTTTAGAAAAATACTACTCACTCTGCCAAGGTGCCAGCCTTCCTTGACCTCTTTATGACATCAGATTGTTAACCACAGGACTACACGAAGAACTGATGTTGTCATATATTGCTGCTCATTGGAAGGGTGCAGTATTAAAATGACTGCCTTAATAACCTTGTGGCAAGTGTAGTCCTACAAGTTGTTATCACCAGGAAGTACATTGTACGAGGAGATCTAAAAATAAACTTACACTTAGGCATTGAGTTCTTGTGCGACTTCCTCATGCCATCATTAGTCACCTAAGGTTTTGTTTTCTCTGGTGGCACCTGAAAAGCTGGTTCACACGTTTGTTACTTCCAGACTAGATTACTGCAACTCCTTATTATCAGGCTGCTCTAATAAGTCTCTTAAATTCCTCCAGTTAATCCAGAATGCTGCAGCTCGTGTACTCACAAAAACTAAGAAAAGAGATCACATGACTCCTGTATTAGCTGCTCTGCACTGGCTCCCTGTAAAATCAAGAATCACATTTAAAATTATTCTCCTCACCTACAAATTGGTGATGCACCATCATATCTTAAGGAGCTTGTAGTACCATATTTCCCCACTAGAGAGCTGCGCTCACTAAATGCGGGGCTACTTGTGGTTCCTAGAGTCCTAAAAAGTAGGATGGGAGCCAGAGCCTTCAGTTATCAAGCTCCTCTTTTATGGAACCAGTTTCCACTTTGAGTCCGGGAGGCAGACACAGTCACCTGATTTAAGAACAGACTTAAGACTTTCCTCTTTAATAGTGCTTATAGTTAGGGCTGAATCAGGTTTGCCCTGGTCGAGCCCCTTGATATGCTGCTATAGGCTTACAGGCTGCTGGGGGATGTTTTAGGATACACTGAGCACCTATCTCATCTTCTCTCTCTCCTTATGGATGAATTTACATCTCTCCATTGCACCTTATTAACTCTGCTTCCTCCCCGGAGTCGTTGTGACTTCACGTCTCATAGGGTCCATTGGACCTGGAGGTGTCTGATGCCTGGTGAGCCGGCCTCCTGCCTTGGCCCTGCTGATGCGCCCCGCCCCCCCTCCTCTCTACCTCCTTCTGTTTCATGGATTGGAGTTCCATTCATACATTGTCATATTTATGTAATGTGTTTATGTAACTCTGTAACTCTGTTCATTCTGTACACATGACATCTATTGCTTCTGTCCATCCGGGGAGAGGGATCCTCCTCTGTTGCTCTCCTGAAGGTTTCTTCCCTTTTTTCCCTGTCAAAGGTTATTTTTGGGGAGTTTTTCCTGATCCGATGTGAGGTCCTGGGACAGGGATGTCGTATGTGTACAGATTGTAAAGCCCTCTGAGGCAAATTTGTAATTTGTGATATTGGGCTATACAAAATAAACTGAATTGAATTCAACCTGTGATGATAAACTGTCACATGTGCGTGACAGTCAGCGTTGGATTCGTCATTACACTGGACAAAAAGTAAGTCCCTCGCATGCAGCTTCTCTGAGACGTTAGCTATATAGAGCCTACAGTACAGCAGGATACGCAATATATGTATCAGTGTAGTTGTATTTTAGCCTTCGCAGAATATAAACATTGTACATTGGCAGAAATTGGAGAAAAGAAACTCTTTATGTCTATGACTGAGTCGGACCAAGGTGTAGTCCTAAACCAAAATGCAGGCGTTAAATCAAGTACAATATAAGTTAACGAGTTGTGACGTGTGTGTGAGTTCAGGGAAGTACATTCTTTGGTGGATGACAAGTTAACATATTATAATTTTTGTCGTATACAGGTTTTCTCCGTAATTGTATACTATGTCTGAAAAAAGCGTTGATATTACTATGATTTATAGTGCCTGCACAGGTTGGAGTAAAATAAAATATCTATTAAAACGTACATGACATTATTATTATTTATTATATTCAGTTATTCAATTGCATGTATGTTTCGTACGTTGCATCGTAGCGTCAAAGGGTGTGTTCCTGTCGGGTTTCCATCTTACATTGACAACGATTTACAGTCTATTTGTTGTGCAATTCAATAAAACACTAATCAAATTGATTCAACTCTTTTTATTTAATGTGAGGAAATGTCATCATTCATAGAACAAGAAAAAATGATTGTGTCTCAGGCATGTTGGAAATTCCATAATGGCACCGAGATGTACATGTGATTGTTTCAAGGATCATGGGTTGGGTGACCTAAGACTTATCTAGCCTTGGCCAGACCCACCATGTTCTGGGCTCTGTTGAAGATGGAGTAGTACTGTCTGATGAAGACGTCACCCAGGATCCACAGGCTGCCTCGTCCATTGCTAAAGCCAGTACGGCAGCCATAGTACTTAGACTGTGGGAGGGATTTGGTAAAAAAATATAGTAAAATGAAACAATAAAAATAAATCTGTCTGGGAAACAAACACTTACCTGACGAATGTAGGCAGAGGCTGGGATGGTGAATTCCTCTCCGTGGATGTGGAAGGTCACATCTGGCATTTGGCCAATGCTGTTACAGTTGACCATATACTGATGCAGAGAGAGAGAGAAGGTAAAAGGGGATGAAAGAGCATTCAACTTGGGTTAAACTTTTAAATTTCCAACTCGGCTAAGTTGTGACTCTCCCGTCCACCAGTGTGTCTTTTTCCGGCACTCACTTCTCCGTTCTGGCTCTGAACTCCCACCATGCTATTGATGCTGCTGATGCTGCTCTGAGGTCCGACAATCTGGGAAGTGCCAGTGTCCACGATCGCCTGGCAACCACCATTGCAAGCCACAACCTGACCATTGACAGTGACACTGACAGGGACACACAGCACAGCGTGCATCAGACAGATAGCAACCACTTTGGCTTGGGTATATTTCAGGGGCATCAGTGGCTTTACCTGTCACCCAGGTAAGGATGAAGGATGAAGGAGGGCCTGGCCGACCAGGCCCTCCTTCATCATGTTGTCGAAGACGGGTGTGGCGCTGGATGCAGACAGGTGTGGGTATGCCAGGCCCAGAATACCATCAGCACGCATGTACTGCATGAAGGGAGCCTCAGACTCGCTCATGCCGAAGATCTGGTTCTTCACAGCGAATCCGCCCACCTGAACGACAAACACAAAGACATTCTCAGGCATTGAAAAACAATCTGAATCTGGGTATATACATATATATATATATATATATATATACTATATGCTTTTTACACTCACCGTCACAGTGTCGTATCCCAGGAAACCAGTCATGCTGCCGGTGCCGTAGTGAATACTGAGAGCGCCGCCGTTGTTTTTGTAGGTGCTGCTGGTGCCAGGGTTGAACTTGTGATGGTTACCTATGGAGGTACAGATGTGGGAGAAAAGACACATTTGTTATTATTTATAGTTGCTAATAAAGTTGCTGTCAAGATTCATAATCTCTGTTTTTGTATTTGTATTTGCACTTGCACTAGCAGGATGTTTTACTCGTGCAAACATCCAACATCCTGGGTGCAACGCACACAGCTATGTTCCTATTGTTGCAGGTCAACAGTTAGTTTCACATACTGCAGGCTGGACTGCTGCAGTAGATGGAGGGCACCCACAGGTTGGACGAGCCGGTGTCAAAGATGACCTTGAAGGACTGAGGTGGAGTTCCGATGGAGATGATTCCGTAGTACGCCAGCTGTAGACGAAGAGGAGATACCAATGTGCTCATGGCCCAAAATGAGCCGTTCGTCACAAGTCTGAGAGCTTCGGCGGCTGTTACTCACGTCAGCGTCGTTGGTCATTGGCTCGCTGCCCACAGCGAAGAGCTCGTCGAACTTGGCCATGGGGTTGTACGGGTACTTGAATCTGTACTCCTCCCAAAGGCCCTGCTCCTCCAGGGTCTCCCTGGCTGTCTTTCCCTTCTCAAGAGGGACCCTAGGTGAGGCCAAAAAGGAGCATCTTAAATCATTTGTATGTCTTTCATTGACCCGTAAAGAGCTTTTTGCTCATCTTTCCTTCCTGGCAAACCTCTCTGAGCCATTCACCTGACCCAGCTGCCTTTACTTAAATTCAGATTTGTTACTAAGTACAGAAGATCAGAAGAGGCCGGACACCTGATCATTTAATGTTGGCAGTTATTTCAGAGGAGCTAATGAAGTCTAGGTAGTAGGAATAAAGGACACAATCTAAATGACAACAGGTACGAGAAGGTGTTTTTGTGGTAAGGCTGACTTACTGGATGAGGCACTCAGAGAGCGCCACCATGGCACACACGACAAAGACCCACTTCATTTTCTCGGCTCTGTTCTCAGCTGTGTAAGAAAATTTAGTTTCAGTTGAGTAGAATAAAGCTCATGTCAATCACATTAAAGAGCTACGAATACTGGTACACTGCAATAGCTATGTGATGATGTAGAAGGCCTACGACCCGGTGGTGTACTCACTGTTCGACTCCAAAACCGTTGTGCCGAGACACAGCCATGCATCCTCTTTTATACAGGTGGACTGGCTCTTTACCGTGACACAACGATAAGGCAATGCACACACGGACAGGCGATAAGTAAAGATAAGTAATGGACAAAGTAGTCGTTGACCTCATGACAATGTCAAATATATGATTAAAGGAAGGGACACAAATGTTTAGATAAAGCGTGAGGCTAAACGCAAAAAAAAAGAAACAGCAATCAAAATATCCTCAAAGTCAAAGAATGATGCAACATTTTGTCCACGATACAGCTCTAGTACATACGACACTGTTCACTTTTAGGGTTTAATTGTTGTTTTTTTGGTTGTTGCCTATTTTGTTTTATTTCATGCTTTTCATACTTTCTTTTTCTTTTAAACTTTTGCCTGAAACAGATACTCACCCCTTTATTCTATTACTCTATTACATCAGGTGTTCTCTGTTGTAAATATCTGTGTCTTCTCTTTTGTGTATTGGCCCCGTTCTTTTGCAAGTTCGCCAAGTGTTTATTGTGTTATGACATAATACACAATAAAACCAAACCAACAGTGCACATGATCAACATTAAAATGCACCCTACGCATATGGTAAAGTCAAGCAGCTCACCCATTTCATGTCTTTTTATTTAACAGTGACAAACACCCGAGTCAATCTTGTGATTCTCCCTCGCACTAACAGTGTTTGCTGCTGCGCTATCATGAGTTTACTTGTTATTTGCCTTTAGATAGGTAACACTATGAATTACTGCTGATAAAATAGTCCTAGAGCTGTGTTATCATTTAAACCAAACACAGTGCCGTTGTAATAGAACACTGTTTTCCTATTAAAAATAAATTGTTGGAAGAAATGTTTGTCTTTATTTGTCTGCAGAGAAAAAAATGTCCCCAGAGTCTCATACAAAAGTACAACAGCATATAACACTATTATGTACAGTGAAAACTTTCCTAAAGTAATTGTTACATTTTTTACAAATACTATATTCATTAATCCTCTTTTCACAAGATAAAGCCCTGAATGTCTGTCCTGACGTGTACGGTCAACACACTTTTTGGACAAATTAATTGCTATGGTTTGAAAAAAAAAAGATTTACACGTCTATTATTTCTTATGCAGACCCTGTGCATTGGATAGGAATTCATTATTTTGTAACAAAATTCCCGCACACCAGACACTGAAAGAACTCATACTCATACTAAGGAAGGCCATAAGGCAAAGTTAGTTTGATGGATGGACTCAATACAATTTCCTCTCTGTATGGCGTGCTGGAATCTCCTTTTTTCAACGTGTATAAATCATCAAATACCTTGAATGGTACTTTGGAGATTTAGTATTGTATTGCATTTATATATATATATATATATATATATATATATATATATATATATATATATATATAAGCCTATACTTTTGAGATCTGCAATAATGGTCAAAATCAATGCAGCAGAGTCCACAATATCCTGACTTGTAGCCTCTACATGGGTCAAGACGCAAAAAAAACAACATCTTACAATGACCTCGATTGAACGATCCGTCAACAGCAGCAACGACGACTGACTCACACTGACTGGTAAATACCCACATCTTTTAAACTCCACACCCTAAACAATTATTTATTTATTTTTATCTGTGGTCTTCATACCCAAGCCGAGATTCCACTGATGACATCCTCTGGGCTATTTTCTTAGACCTGGAGAAACTCCTTCAGAACCACAGAAAACATTGAGGTACATTTACACATTCACATGTACGTGTCAAATCAGACTAAATGGCACCTGCTAGCAAACAAAAGGAACTCATGTAACCAGTTTTTCATTTGCAGTGCCAAAGAAGCAGCAAATACAGTGGCTGCACACCACTCTAGATATTTAGTCTGAGCAGTCTACTTCCACAGTAAACCCAATATCAGTCTTGCTCAGTCCAAGCCTTCCTCTTCACGGGGACTCCATCACGGATATGCCGTCTTACCCCTTCTTCGCTCCTGGGCCTGGTGTTAGTGAATGCTAAATAGTCTCCTCCGTTGTCACATGGAGCAACTCCACCGTGAGTGTGGAGGATCCGATGAGCCGCGTCAGCCGAATGAGAGCTCCCAGAATGCCAAGCTCTCCTGCGGGGGAATCCGCCGCATCCAGGGGAATCTGCGGGATATGAGCCAGAGATTCCCGATGCAAGCTCGGATGCTTCAGGAGCATAGTTGTTGGTCGAGGCGTGAGGCCGGAATGGCACTGATTCAGACTCAGAGTAGGTGCTACGTGTGTGGGGATACCTGCAGACCGATGCGGCAGAGGAGTGAGGCGTGGAGGGGGTGAAGGAGAAGGAGGATGGAAGGGAGACTCGCGGCTTGGGGTAAATAACGCCTCTCTTCCTGTGTCTCACTTCTCCTGCTTCCCTTCCTTCCCCTTCCAGTTCCTTTGGCCTTTCCGGTTCTCCGAACATTTCTCGACTGTTGCCCTTGTTACTGATCCACTTCTTCCGCCTCCTCTCCTGAGCCTCTTCTAGTTTCATTTCCAGGATGTGGACGTCCTCAGTTATCTGATTGACCTGGTCAAAACGAGACAGCAGTGTCCTGACGCAGGGCAGCAGGCGGTCCAGGTAGGGCTGGACGTCGAACCCAGCATCGGACACCGATGAGTCCTCAGACCTCGTGGAGAGAGACGAGGACAGGGGACGGGGGGATGAAAGTGAGGAAGACAGGGAAGGGGAGCGGGAAGAGGGGAGGGTGGAAGACATGGTAGAGAGACGGGATTCCTGTGAGGACCTGGAGGGAGGGACGTCCATACCTTTGAACTTCACCCTGTGCCTGAACTTGAAAGGAAAAAAAACACGCGTGGAATCAGCAACATGACCCGGCTTTGGAAGTTTTGCACCACAACAAATGCAATGCATACCTCTTTGGCTTTAGTGAGTCCCATCCACAGTTTGAGTCTCTTAATGAAGAACTCCACCATCTCATAGTCCTGGGGTTCAATAGTTGGACAGTACAGCTCGGCCTGCACTGCCCTGAAAGACACAGCAAAAGTTAACAATTTACTTTGTCCAATTGGTCTATGGCCAAATATCTGCAAAACTAATAATCCGTATCATCCTCAGCTGTTGGGAGTGATGCAGTACTAATTGTACTTCGGACAGTAGCTGTCTTGCACAAAACTTTTTACTCTTACTCGAGTACAATTGCAATGTACTTCCACTCCTTTACATTGGGCTACACACTTGTCCGTACCATTTTGTCATTTATCTGGCTGGTTGTAATCTGCAACCTCACCACTAGATGCCACTAAATCCTACACACTGGTCCCTTAAGTGAGAGGAAACATCTGCATGTTAGCATTGTCATTGTGAGCATGTTAGCCTGCAGCGCTGTGGCTGATCTAGAGCCTAGATCTAGTTGTACATGCATTTTAAATAGTTTTTAATATGTGTTCATCAAATGTCTAAAGTACAAATATGAGACAAGGCTGGACTCTTGGGAGTTTGGGGTTACATCTATCTACTGACATTGCAGTGCTGGGATTTTTAGACTTCATATCCACAAAACAATCCACTGGTAATATTATGCACATACATTGTGTACCTGTATGTACGGATGAGAACAGCTCCACAGAGTCTGGCTAAGAGCCAAACACTGCCCGCCATCACTAGCAGCCCATAGACGGGGCCCAGGACTGGGTGGACCCTGCAAAGTCTACGGAGAACCATTCGGCCACGGAGGATGGACAGCACTGAGACCCCGGTCTGACGCACTGACAGGAAACCCTCCACAGAACAGGAGAAGAGCTGAAACCAAGACAGAGACATAGCAAATACATTTTGTCTTGATTTCTACTCGATTCCGCTGAATGCTTCCCTGTCGTACCGTGTTCCCGAGGTGAATGCACAGCAGCAGCAGCAACAGCAGCAGGGCAGCCAGGGCCCACAGCTCCCTCCAGGCCCTCTGCAGCACCCTGCCGAACACCACCCACCTCCGCACAAACCTCAAGGTTCCCAGCAGCTGGAGCACACGGCGATGCAAATGAGACGACATTTAATAGAGTGTGGAAACCAGTGGCCCAGCATCGAGGCGTATAGTGATGAAGGAGAGCTCTCGTTTACCTTGAGAACGAGTAGAGTGAGCAGGACAGCGGCACACTGAGAACAGCGCTGTGCCAGGCGGGCAGCACTGTGGAAGTTGATGAAGCTGTCCGGTTGGGATCGAAGCTAAATGGCAAAGTACAGGTCAAGTACAGGTCACGTACAGGTCAAGTACAGGTCAAGTACAGGTCATTGTAATGTCATCAAAGCCACACATAGAAAAGGACCAAAGTAGTCTTTTTCTTATATGGTTCGGGCTGTATGTACATGTAGGAGCTTAAGTAGCATTTGCCCCCAAATCTGCTAAAACGTATCATTATTATTTTTATTATTAGTATTTGCTCAGGCTTACCTCTCTCTTTAAATAATATTATTGTATAATTATTTATTTTTTTATTGTTGGAAAAATAACTATTTCAACAGGACTGTGACTGTACAAATCACAGGACTTTTATGGTCTGAAGGTCTTGCTGGGAGGGGGGCACCAGGAAGTCCAAATACTGATCAGTATTCTTCATCAATCACTGATAAGAAGTTGATCACAGGTACTTCTAAGAGAGGATAGCTCATCTCTTTATCTGGAGCCCCTTCGCAAAGACAATGGAGGCTAAACTGCTAAATGCTAAATGACAGAGGCTCAGAGATGGATCTTTGAGCAGCAACTTGGAAATATGACTTGTGCGTGATTTCAACTCTGCTCCTTCTTGCATGAATAAATGACCTGAATGATGATTTTACACTTGGTGTTGAGTAGAATTGTTTCTAACAGTTATGCTTTGTTTTGTCCATTTAGATTTGTCTATATTATCTGTTTCTGTCTATTTCCTATGTATTGTACGTCAGGACCCCTGTTTTGCGTACTGCTCTTTGCACCAATAAAAAAACAACTGCAAGGCACAGGGTAGGACAAATAAAGAATACATCATTATAATTTCACCGACACTGGCTTTTCAGACATAGGTTATCAGCAACTGGTCCAATTTGGACTCATCGGGGTTAACACGCAACAAGGGCCTGCTCAGGGGACACTCAGGTATGGAGGTCATCGTAATGGATACTAAATATTTAGTTTGGGTTTCTTACCTTGGAAACACAGCAGGTGGCCTGGGACAGGGAGCAGAACTGCAGGATAGCCGTTGCCAGGGACAACAAGGCCAGGAGAAGCTGGAACCAGTGTTTGCATTGAGGCAGAGCCCGGACACGCTCAGTGGCCACGGACCACAGCTCTCCGAACAAGAGGAGGAGAGCAGAGAGGAGAAGGAGAACCTAGTGGATTTCAACACTGGAATTATTTCTGAACCACTTCCCAATGTGCATCACGCTTCGTGTCTATTCTTGGTGTAGTTGAAGGGATTGCAGGGTTTGCTACCGTGAGTGCCACCTGCAGGTCCAGTCCAGACAGGGACGAAGGGATGAGGAGTGGATGGATGGAGAGAGAGGGGTTGACTCGCTGTGTCTGAGCCCACTCTAGTTGCACGGACACGCACACAAATAAACCAGACTCTCTGTGGTAGTGTGTGAAGTCCATAGAAAGGGCTTTAAACCTGGGAGGGAACAAAAGAAATATGGAAACATATAGATCTCAATATATGTGTAGGTCGTCTATATTTCATCATTACAACTGAGGGTTAAGAGGATCATCAGATGATTCAGTATCTCAAATAATAATGAAGATTATGTATGTTATTTGTCCCCAGAAGAAAAGAAAAAAAACAATCGTTTTTGCTTTTTTGGCAAATTTGAATGGGGAGGCACGCCTAGTTATTTTTCAAAAGACTAATTGAATCGTGCTTTGCTCTCGGAGGATTCAACATCTGAAGAACGGACGGTATTAATGAATACGCACTCGGCGTGTCTCGGAGATGAAGTCACTAATCCACTTACTGTCTCTTGCCCCAATCGGCCATGTGCAAGTCAGCCAGGAGCTGGCGCGTTGCCACACTGCCGTTTCCCAGAAAGACACTTTCCACGGGACGGAGGGGACGTGTGCACTGCAGCCGCGGCCGTCCGACAAGGCGCAGCGTAGGGTTCTGGTGCAGGTGCGTCACCAAGGAGTGGTTGATCCACCGCTCTGCGTCCGACCAGCTGGATGAAGAGGGAACAAAAACCAGTTCATTTGGGTTTCATTTTCTCTCTCAACAGACATTCTCTTTCATCTCAATAATGAGACTGTGTCTACTTTTAATTAGTCATTAGTCAAATTAGGAATTAAGGAATTAAGGCCGTACCAAGACATGCAGAGTCAAGTAAGGACATCCTTTGCTTTCTTCTTTTTACGTGTTAATATCTTAATATGTGTTTCTGAGGACACCAAATTATAAACAAAGTTGACTACGTGATTAGTGTGATTTATGGAAGCCCCAAGAAAAAAAGTGGTGCACTTCAGCTTCTTGTGGACGAAAATCTTTTTTTTCTACCGACCAAAACCTTTTTCACATATGAAAATGTGTCTTTAAGGAACTTAAAAACATAATTCTCGCAACACAATATAGATCAGAACTAGAAAAATGGCTTATCAGAATTTCTTTGTTCTCACTAGAATAGATAATAGTGATTGAAGACATGATTTTGGGGGATTTTGAAAAAGCGCCAAAATATAAAAGCTACACTGAGAGAACAGTTCAGTCCCAGGATGTACACAACTGCCTCTGTCCCTGATGTTTGACAGGGAACGCCATGTGAGCACCCCCAGATGAAGACCATCTCAGCCCAAAGAAGGAAAAGAAACGGCATCATTATAATGTCTAGCGGAAATGGCGGTGTGCCATATCACAGTCTTCTCCCCCAGATGCAGTGTGGCCCTTACTCGGTGAGGGATGTGACGTTCAGGGACCCTGAGGGTGCCGTGAGAAGCCGGCGTCTGACAGCGGAGTGCAGCAGCCTGGCCTGCCTCTGCTCCACGCCGTCCTGGTAGTTCACCATCAGCACCAGCAACAGGAAGAACAGCTGGCACACGCAGTGCTGTACAGAAACCATGCAGATGGTAATTAACAAAAAGATGCTCCTGGAGACAAAACTGCCACGGTCCTTATTCTCACCGCCATGAGGGATCGCAGAGCTCGGACTTTGCGGGCCTCCTCTTTGGCCTGCAGCAGCCCGTAGCCACATGGTGGCCGGACCTTGCCCCCTTGCTCCCCGAACGCCCTCGCCACGGTGCTCTGCTGAGCCAGCTGCTCCTCCACCTCTGCATCCACGGGCCTCCACAGTGCTGTGTGGATTAGCGCCTGCACGCACACCTGAGCAAGGAAGACAGAGACGCTGCGTCACAGGAATTCACCCCACCGAGGGTCGAAAAAAGTGGATGCGATGAGCTCACCTTGAGAGGTTCCAGCAGCAGCGCAGAGGCCAGGAAGGCCGAGAGAGCGGACACAAGCCACATGAGGACGACTGCTCTGGACAGGAAGCTCCCGTAGAGGCCGACCACAGCCAGGCACGCTCCCAGCAGCGCGGCCACCAGGGGGTAAATCACACGCAGGGCCCAGGGAGGGAGCAGCCAGCTGGGCCGACCCCGAGCAACTCCTGGGATGGGGGCAGATACAACTCAAACACTGCTCACGCGCCAGATCATCAGATGAGAATAGAAATATACCAATTGGCTATTTACTGGGTGTTTTTCTTTTGTATCACATAGTCTAGCATAGGGATTCCCAACTGGGGGGGAGGGGGGGGGGGATTGTGGGTCTGGTACCTATGCGCGTGGTGAAGGAGGAGCGCGCGGAGTCAGGGGACGGGCTCGGCAGGAAGGTGCTGGCCACGGAGTCTACCGATAGGACGGAGGGACACCTGTAGAGTGCGGCGCCATACGGGGTCGGACAGGACTGCGGATCTGGCTTGTGGATCTCCTCACTCTGCTCTGACCAGCTGCTGCAGGAGGTGCTCCGGCTAAGAGGGAGAACATCGCAGCAATATGGGACACTCTGGGCGACGCAGAACTTGCATGAAAAAGGGCAGTTGCATGGTGCACAGGAGGGATCCGTACGTGGTTGAGAGCGATGAGGTGGTTCTCGGGGAATCCCAGCCGCTGTCTGAGTTGCTGTTTGTTGTATCTGCTGCTGCTATAGACATCAGTAGATCCTCCTCTGGTGTCAAGTACAAAGAAAAATAGAATCAGACTAGTCACACTGTATACATGCATATACATTTCCATGGATCCACCCTGCTCTTAGACTGTTAGTAACGCAATGTGGGGTTTTGTCTTTTGCTGTCAATTCCTGATACGTTCCCACAACCTGCCCGCTCTCCTTCTGCTTGAGGTGATGAGTTTGCTTGTATGAAACCATACAATACTCACTTTGACTATGACAACATGGAAGCCGCTGGCCGGGGACACAAAACCTCTTACATGTCGCTAATAGATCAATAACTTATGTTTATTACCAGACAGAGTCAGATTGTTGTTGTGAGCTTGCTGTAAGCTGTTTTTTATGGCGTGGGCCTTTTTGTCCAGTGATGGAGACGATTGGTGAGAACTGGAAATGTCTTTTGGAGGGGAGGAGGGCGAGGCCAGCCGGAGCTGCATCAGGGCCTTTTTTCTCCTCAGCTGGCGTGCGGGGCCCAGAGCAGGTGAAGCCTTGCAGAGGTTGGGGGCAGGGGTCATCTTGGTGAGGCTTGGGCTCGCTGGTAGATTGAGGAGGCTGTCGCAGGACGGCCATGTGCCCACCACGCCCTCCTCTTGACACGCTCCATCTGTGTGGGGCGCCAAGCCAGATGTAGCCCAAAAGTCCAGAATACTGGAGTCGAACGCCTTGCTCTCCATTAACTACAGGAACAAGAAGAACACTTCATGAACCAGGGGAGGAACTGCAATTATGTGTGTTTGTGTGTGTGTGTGTGTGTGTGTGTGTGTGTGTGTGCGCTCACAGATGAAGGACTGTCCCTCGCTGGACCAGAGGAGTCTGACAGAGACAGGAAGGAAGTTCCCCAGAGCGCCGATTGGCCGAGGTAAACGTCCATTTCCACAGAGTGACAAACAGGAGAAGGAGGAACTGACAGGTCCACGGTTACCTGGGTTACGAACACACACACACACACACACACACACACACACACACACACACACACACACACACATAAATTGCTGCCTCAACATTTCTGAGTATACATGAACTTGAAAACACTCATTTTCCACACTGAGATTAGACTGTTAGACAAACAAAGCTTGGACGTCCAACACATCCCTGTAATGACCTCTAATCAGCAGCACACGGGTAAGAGCAACACTCCAGTCAAAAATAACACGCCAACATGTCATATCAAACGGCTCATATGAGGCAACACACTCGTCACTTCGGCGTCACGTTTTAACGTACTGGTCCTCGTCTGATTTACAAAACATGGCGAGATGCCCCTTGGTCAGGTTTGGGTTCAAATAAGTTTGTTACATAACTTAATTTACGTTCACAAGTATGTTAACCTATGTACCTGATATAAGTTAAGAGCCTTATATAAGTTATAAGTTAAGTACGTTACTCACATGGCATATGTCAAGTATGTGATATAAGTTAAGTACATATAGTATGAATCAAGTTAAGTATGTAAGTTAAGTATGTGATATGAGTTAAGTACATACAGTATGAATCAAGTTAAGTATGTAAATTAGGTATGTGATATAAGTTAAGTACATACAATATGAATCAAGTTAAGTATGTAAATTAGGTATGTGATATAAGTTAAGTACATACAATATGAATCAAGTTAAGTATGTAAGTTAGGTATGTGATATAAGTTAAGTACATACAATATGAATCAAGTTAAGTATGTAAGTTAGGTATGTGATATAAGTTAAGTACATACAATATGAATCAAGTTAAGTATGTAAGTTAGGTATGTGATATAAGTTAAGTACATACAATATGAATCAAGTTAAGTATGTAAGTTAGGTATGTGATATAAGTTAAGTACATACAATATGAATCAAGTTAAGTATGTAAGTTAGGTATGTGATATAAGTTAAGTACATACAATATGAATCAAGTTAAGTATGTAAGTTAAGTATGTGATATAAGTTAAGTACATACAGTATGACACAAGCTAAGTATGTAAGTTAAGTATGTGATATAAGTTAAGTGCATACATTATGACACAAGCTAAGTATGTAAGTTAAGTATGTTACGTTTGTTACATATGTGTGTTGAGTACATACGTTAAAATAAGTTAAGTTTACTTTCACACAGGACACAAACAGTGTGTTTGTTTGTTTCATATCCACCCTGAGCTTCTCCCCAAGTTGACTTTGTCTTCCTTTATATTACATCACGTCACGTCCCCCGCCTTAATAACTAAGGACAGAGGAGCTTTAGTTTTGCATAAACGTGGAGCATCATAGTTTGATGCTGACCAAGCTGCCATATTTGACGAGTTGAGAGTGAGAACGAGGTGTATGAGGACGGAGCTTTCTTCAGCAGTAAATTGCATCATGAAAATAGAGTAGTTGTTTTAAGTTACCTGACTGTGAGCTTTCCTAAACAGGAAACAGAGGAAACACTGGAGAGGAAACACCAGTACAGCAACAGTCATCCCCACGGCAACCGCCTCCACGCTAACCAGCAGCTGGGCTGACACCGGTCCTCTTGTGGCAAAGGGACACAGAAGAGGTCATGAAAACATGACATAATGTCCCTTTGAATGAGACAGAAATACTATCATTACATTCTATATAATACTTGTCAATGCAATATTATATTATCTAAAGAACCAATTACTATTCTGTTATTATTTTAGTGATCAAAATGACCGTATTTTTATGGAAATGTTATTGATTAATTTACTTTCTTTTCTTTTTTTCTGACATTTGTTATTCCATTAATACCCTTTTTTTGAAACCCAGGCCTATAAACCATCCTACCTGTGCCCCTCTGAGCCAACAGCCCCGTACCACAGAGCTCCCAGTGCCAGGTAGAGATACAGCATAAGAGCACTGCATGTGACCCTCTGACCCCTGGTGAAACGGCTGTGGGCCGGGCGTTCCCACAGCGACAGCCACAGGTGGCGCTCGAACATCCCAAACGTCAGCTGGGAGGCGAAGACCCGTCGAAACTGAGAAAGCTCCTCTGGGCCTGTCCGTAAAAAAAGACACCACGGCCGCTAGACTTAATTAGCAACAAAATCATAGATGTACACGATATTACTTCATTAAAAATAAGTGTAGACGCTTACATGAGGCCAGAACTTCTTTCTCCACAGAGCCGTTCTTCTGATTCTCCACAGAGAGCCAGTCCTCCAGCAGGAAGAAGAACATGTGGTCTGTCTGAGGGTCCCAAACCACCACGTGCTGAACGTACCAGGACGGGTGCAGACCTGCGTTTACATGGATGGTATTCAAATACATTCACATGTCGTCACCTCCACTACTTACAGTCATGGCCGGGTTATGAAACAATGGGCCCCGTGGCACAGGGGGGTCCCTGACGGTGTGTCTGTGCCCCATGACATGCTGAAAAGTGTGCTTACTTAAGTCGCACACCTGCACGCGGCCACACAAATTCATGTAAATACACACACACGCCATTTTTATTTTACTGGAATCTGGTGCAGAGATATTGAACAAATCTAAATTCCAACCAATCATTTGGTTGAGTCCTATAGGTTTCAAAACTTAAATGTCTGTGTAGAGGGTGAATTTGTTTTAATTGTTTACAATGTAATGTCTAAGTCCCAGAGGACATTGTCTCAACATAGGGTCATAAATCAACACCAATAGCTTAAAAAGAAGGTTAATTTTGTTGTAGTACCTGTGTTATCATGCCAGATACGAATTTTCCAAATTTCTCCCAGGTTGTCATCTGTCTCCAGGTGAAATTGGTCCAGGCTGCCACGCTGAAAAGCTCCATCCCTCTGCAGATGACGAGAGCCGCTCTTGGTCACACCGTACAGGCTGATGCCAACATGTGCTGTGGTGCCTGATGGGTGCATTAATCATGTCCATCATATGCAATTAGAGATTTCATGAATTCTAACAGAAAGAATGCTTTCACTACTTTTTGTGTCGACGTTGCATTCGCAGTGACTTGTCCTTGGCTGACCTGCTCTTCGCCTCCAGCCGGTCTTTACCAGCACTCTGTAGTGGTACAGCCCCGGCCGGCCACACAGAGGGACCTGGCTGAGCCTCAAGCTGTCCAAGTGGTCCAGTTTATGGGCGATGAGCCCCACCAGCAGGTGAATCAGAACCAGGACAGCGCACACAATGCCCACCACCATGTTACGCATGGGACCGCCTGGCTGCACAGATAAGACATGGATGGATGGATGGAGGGAGGGAGGGAGGGAGGGAGGGAAGAGCGAGCCTGTTGATGACTGTTCTCGTTCTAATCCTGACTCTTTATTTGGGGGAATGGATTATATATACTTATTTTTTCACAAAACAATACACACGACATACCGGTGGCAGCAGAACAACAGCCCCGGGATGAACAAACATGCTGGCGCCGAATATGGTGAGGTGGCGGGTGAGGCAGTGCGCCGCGTGGAGCGTGCTGCCCTCCAGTGGCCGGAGACCGTCACTGCTCCAACGCCTCTCCTCCACGCTGTAGTACCGGCACAGCGAGCTGAAGACACACGCCGACACGTGGACGGGACCGCCGCCGCCGAGAGACGAGGTCAGGGTGACAGAGAGGGGCTTGTCTGTTCTCTCCAAACTGGAGTGGAAGAAACACGTGAAGCAGTTTCTTTATTCACGTCCACGCGAGCAAGGAGTTACAGAAAAGAGACCACGACTCACAGCGGGGACAGGAAGATGGTTTCCTCCGCGGAGGAGGCTGGAGCGGAGAGAGCGAGGGCCCGCACTCTCACCAGGGCATCCCGGGATGCGTTCGTCCCCGGCGCCGTGGAGCTCACTTCTATCGTGACTTGTCCCAGACTCACTGGAGTAGCTCCTAGACATGATAATGCAGTTTGAACGCAGCCTTTTATAATCCATGATTTAATGGAAAAAAATCACATATCCATATCCAAAGGGACTTACAAATAAGCGCATTCAACCATGAGTACAAACTCAGAACAAATACCCCCCCCCCCCTCTCTCTCTCTCTCTCTCTCTCTCTCTCTCTCTCTCTCTCTCTCTCTCTCTCTCTCTCTCTATATATATATATATATATATATATATATATATATATATATATATATATATATATATCACAGACATACAGTGACGTAGGCGCTGCATGATCGACCTTAAAGCTACCGTCGGTAACTTTAATTGAAATAACTTTTCTGTCATATTTAATCTGTGACAAAAAAAAAGTTATATTATGTATATTATAACAACAGAACGCCAGCTTGTTTATTAAACAGACGTTAAAAGCCACATTGAGTGTAACTGTGAAAATGTGATTGCTTTGACTTTTTGCTGTGATCGGCGAATTTATGTTTCTATAAATTAAAACTGACAGTAGTTCGAATCGCTATTTTTTTAAAAATAAGAACAGTGTATCAAATGAGGACATGAAACGGGTCCCCTGTATAGTGATGAACACACTGAGCACTCTCAGTCGGCTCCTCTCACATTTACAATGCTTTAAAAAGCAAATACTTGGACTTGTACCCGTTAGAAGTGGGTTCATAGGTGCAGTCAGAAAGAAATAGTAAAAAGCCATTAAAGTCAATTGATCCTCAGCATTATAACAAAGTGCAAATGTTTTGAAATAGTCAACTGTACCTGGGTCCAGACTGAAATGGAAGGAGACGTATAAACCTGCGTTTTCGTCCAGTCCATTCACAGCTCTGACTGTGAGGTTCAACCTGCCTTCGTTGGGGAGAGTCACGGTAAGACACGTCCCATTGCCAGCTTCACCTACCCTCCCATCTCCACCCCCATTGTCCTGTCCCACAGGGTATTTGTTGGGCAGGGTGACCCGTATGGCCTGTTTGGGATCCAGATCCTGGATGGGTATGGGCTGGCCCCGAGGCGTGGTCAGCTCCATGGCAACCAGAGCCGTGGAAATCGGAGGGTCGGCCACGGTCAGCAATGCGTTGGCCCCCAACTCCGCATCCATACCAAACAGTACCTGCACCACCTCGGACTTCTGACTCTTCAGGCGAGCGGTGAGGGAGGCGGGGATGTGGAACTGACATGGCCGAGAACTCTTCGAGGGCGCAGTCTGGATTCGGTTGGACTTCTGCGTGCAGAGGAGGTCGGAGGGGTCTCCATGGAAACCCACCGTGTTGATATAAGGAGTGGAAAGCGAAAGGGGCGTCTCGCCGTGAACACGTGAGTGCATCAGAGAGCGCATCAGGGCCCCAGCGTGAGCCAGCGCCGACAGGGTGATCGTGGGAGCCGAGTTCAGGGTGCCGGAGTGAGCTGGGTGAGAACTGGAAGCACTGGCAGACTGAGACACGGCCGCCAGCGTGCTACCTGGAGACAAGGAGAGCACGGAAATATTCAGCAACGTTCACCACCAGCAGACGGTTTCATGCAGAAGACGGTGGTTGACCAGCACCTATGATGTTCAGGATGTCCCTCCCTGTTTCCAGAGCGGACAAAACACCAGGACTCATCTGTTCCTCCATGACATGGATCATCTTCCCCACCGCTTCCAGAACCTTCTGCTGGCACTTTTCACATACCAATTCACTGGGAACAGCCTTGGGGGGGGCAAATGAAAATATTTTCTTTGAAGGTAATTGATCAAAACATCTGCATCCCTTAAACAACAGAGGACAAAAAAAACATTTTCCACTTTCAGTGAGTTAAATATTTAGTCAGGCATTCATTTTCTGAATTTGAACCATTTATACACAATTGCCACAAAAATTATTTTCTGTATGCTAAATACAGGGGCGGTGGAATAAAAATGGTAATGGGATTCAATGGAGACATTTACAGTGCCGGTACTTTAGCTACACAGTTTATCATAGACTTATTAAAGGAGGTGAAACCTGAAATGGAAAAACAAAACTCACACCTTTAGTCTCTAAAGCCTTCAACATTACTGAGCTTCACTTGTTCAATATTTGGGGCTGAGAATGGTGAGGAAACAAACAAGGCTATTTCTTACAGTAGACTGTGACAACGCTGAGCTGATCTGATTGACATTCAGCATTGAGGACACGGGGAGAGAGGCCAGGGCTTGGGTCACATTTTCACGGATCTCCCTTCTGTCCATAAGCTCCGTGGCGGTCCGTCCGGACTCCATCTGTGGAGAGGTCGGTGAAACTCATCAGTACCGATTCCGAACACATGCAAACCTTGAGAGATTCACACATCCACCATATGCTCTTAATCTTCTTAATCTTAATCTTCTTATTCATAATCAGTCTAAAGTGTCATTTCATGCACTGGTAAATGAGGTATGATGTGACCTGATTGAGCTGGCTGGTGAGGGCAATGGAATAAGGGATGATCTCTTGAGGGTTGCCATGTTGGACCAAAGCCCACAGCTCTATCTGGCTCTTGTTTCTCAGCCACTGACTGGCAACTTTGTCCCTTGGAGGAGTTTCAACTGTCAACTTTCTGGAGAGAAGAGCAATCAGGAAGAGTGAGAGTTCACTAAAATGTGAGGCATAATGTGTATTAACCTAATTCCAACCTTTGACTGAACAATAAAGTATGGTGGCAAGTGATGCTATTTTGCTACAGCTGCATCAAATCCTGGTAGCTCACCTGTTCAGAGCAATGACCTTTGCCCCCAGGTGGTCCTCTACCAGCAGTGTAACTGTGATGACTGACGTGTTTTTTTCTCGCTCAGGACTTCCCATTGGAACCAGGCTGCCAAATGTTGCACGGGTACCCCTGGGGAGAGAAATTAAGACATAAATGATGAACAGCTTAAGTTTGACAGGAAGTACATCATAATCTTACTTCTTAATGCAGTTTCTAATACTCAGGTAAGGATCACACTTTCCAGTTCAATATTAGCTGTAGGTTGAGGCCTGTGTTCACCTGTACAATGTGAGCAGGGGGCACACCGTGCCAGTGGACTGGCATAGTGATGCCTGGAAGGTATAGATCAGCTGAGAGGCCCTGCTTTCTTCATCTTGCCACCCTGCCCGATAAGAGAAGATTTGAGTGGAACACAGTCCGATTGTTGAAGAAGGATTTCCTTATTTGATTGGTCAAATCAACAAGCTGCCTGTTCTCCATTGAAAGTCACACATATTGTATATATATGTTGGATTTAGTCACACCTCTAGGAGGACCACAGTGTTACCTGAGCAGCTGTAGGTGACTACTGTCTCCAGCAGACGTATATCTGACTCTGGACTGAGATCACACAGGCCTCCGTGTGGTGGATTGTTAGGTAGTATCGTCAGGCTGGCGCTGCCCCACAGCCCTCTGCCAGGCTGGAATGCATTGAGAGTGAAGGTATAACTCTGCCTTGCCGGCAGGACACCTGAACGCACCACCAAGTTAGGAGAATGCCTCCCTGTAGAAGTGGATGCCTCGTTAAGGTCAAGGGTCACGCCAGTCTGGTCTTCAGCACTCCATTTGTACTGAGAGAAGACACACACATGAATCATAATAATACTGTTTGGATTGAATATAGATTAAACTGTCCAATCACAAATTAATTATTTAAGGCGATAAGCATTCAAATTAATAAGATAATGAACAATAACACAACAGAGACTTCAGAGATTTATTTGTCATATATTTTTAAGAAATATTTACCTTATACTAAGATTTTAACAAAAACATTAGAAACTTTGGATTGAGCGTTTTAATACTTTCACAGTATTTCTTTAGCACCTAGACCTCCTTTCAAATAAAGACAAATAATGGTAATCTCTCTTTATACAATATGGGACCTTTTCCTTAAACACACAACTTTACCTGAAAGTATTAATCAGAATCATTACCTGAGCCTGGTCATCACACTGTCCACATTGTCCAGAGAGGATGATGGGGCTGTTGTAACTAATGTGGTGAGGGGAGGACAGGACAGAGCAGGACACACACTCTACAATCACAGGAAGCACCGGAGCTTTACACACAGTCACCTTAAAATAAAATAAAAACAGAAGTATGTTTGGTAAGCAACTTGTTGAACACAATGTGTGGTAAATTCTTCCATATTTGCCCAAATCTTAAAAACTATTCATTTGCAAGAGATATTTTAAATAACGTAAATCCCAACTGAACGGCAGGTACAAGAAAAAAAAAGTAAAAACATTGAAAGTCAACATTAAAGTATACTTTTGTGAACGAATGGAGTGGGATTATTAGTAAAACTCACTGTCTGGTTGACAGAGGCAGGCCTCCTCTCTGCCTTGTGTACAGTGAGGGTGAACATATAGTTGGTTCCTGGGTGCAGCTGGGTGCTCGGTACAGTCATTCTACTGCTGTTAGTACCAATGGGCTGCTTTAAAAAATGAGAATCCGTGGAGTTCTGAAAAAACAAACACCCAGGTGTTAGTATCACCTACAAACAGTAGATGTCAATTGGAAAGATGGCAGTGTATCATAACATGTCCCTTATCTCATCTATACTTCCTTATCCAACTCAAAATAACAGCAATTAATACCACTTTATTACATTAGGTTGCTTTAAAATCAAGAGGCCTTTACCACTGGCATGAAGGTCCAGTTGTACTGCAGTGTATCCTCCACTCCTGGCTCAACATCGGGGTCTTGGGACTCAGATCCGTCTAGGATGAGGTCACTGAGACTGGGCCACAGTCTGTGTGATCCTCCCTTGATAACAGCTGTTAGCGATGAGCAGACCACTGTAACGCTGGTTCTTCGTCTGACAAGTAGAGGAGTTCCCTGGAGTGAAACGGTGAATATGAGGCAATACTCTCCCATACCGAGAGTATGCTTCGGGAGTAAGAGAAAAGGGGACGTTGCATCTACCTGACTTCTAAGAGCAACTTTGTTGCCATAGAATTCTAAACTAGTGCAATTGGACTCTTTGAGTATCTCCCATAAGTATGTGGCTTTGTAAGCAGAGCAGTTATTGTCCACGCTTGCTTCAAAGACGCTCTGTCTGGACCTGAAAATAGTAGACTGGCTCTGGACAAGAGAAGCTTGAGGGCTGGAACACTGGGGCTGCTCCACCTCCATGTGTAGTTGGGTGGACACATTGCTGACACTGTTGAGAACTTTGACTGTAACACTGTATTTCCCAGGAATATAATAAGTATGATTGACTGTGCTCAAGTCTGTCACAAATGCTTCAGCAGAATCTCCAAAGTACCAGAGGTATCTGGGATTGCTCCCTCTATTCACTTTTGCAGAAAATTCGACAGCGTGTCCAACAAATATTCTTTCTGATTGACAGACAAGCTTGACCTTCTTAACAGGCCACTGAACTGTGGCAGTATCATTTACCGTCTTGGAGCAGATTCCATTGGTGGCAAGCACGCTAAAAGACAATGAACCACTCTCTGGGGGAGTAAAGATCACTTCTTGTCCCGTGAGCCAGGTGGGCTCAGACCCCACCAAATAAAATATCCAGGTGTAGTTGACTGGAAAACCACTTTGAACTTCTGCCTTGAATATGATTCCTTTCAGAGCCTCTAGAGGATCAGAACAACAGTTCATAAGTTGCAAACCTTGAATATGCTTAGTGACCAAAATGCTGGAAGATACCTCTGCACCACTGATGTGGTTCCAACCTTTCACTGTAACTAGATGTGTCCCTGCTGGAAGGGTTGATGTGGTGAACCGCCCTTCAAGAATATCCTGAGTATGAATCCAGTCTTTGTTTCTAAATGTTATAGCAAAGCTCACATTGCTCCCTTTGGAGATTGTCGGAATGAAAGTTACTTCTTCCTCGGTGCAGAAAGAAGACTCGGAAACGTTCAGCCTTAGTCCTTTGATTGCATCCTCAACTGCGACACTGTGTGAAACCACCTGCCAATTTATCCCATTGGAGACATTCAAAGACACCTGATAGATGCCTGCACATGGGAAAGTGTGGCTAAAGGTCTGATTAGAAGCATTAAAAAGCATAGCACCTCTACCTTTCCAGTTCCATTGCAGATCACTACCCTTCCTAATACGCCCATGGAGTTGAACGGCAGCACTGGTGGTGAAATAAAAGGGATGCGTCTTTCCTTCAATTTCAAAGTCCACCTCTTGGACCTCCTCTTGCACATTAAACTCTTTGGTGACATTGCTGTGACTGAGGACATTCTGAACTGAAACTTTAAAGAGACAACGACCAACACTTGCAAAAGTGTGGAGAAGAAATGGCGCTTTGGTTTGCAGGGGTGACAGATCAGACTTCACAAACCAAAGGTACTGTAGGTCTGAGCCAGTAACCACGGATACAGAGATGTTCACTAATTTCCCTAATGCCACAATGTTTGATTGTGTCGTAATGTGTGCACCTGTTACAAGCTGGACTGCCCCTAAAGAAACAATGCTGGTGGCCTCACCCAACTTGTTACAAGCTCTTAGCTGAACTGAAATCCCACCAGGAGTGTCAGCTAACATATGAAAAAGCTCTCCATCACCAGAGATGTGTCGGCTTAATCCACTCTGTGTAGCAAGCCAGTGATAAGTGACATTGGATCCCTGGGTGATTGAAGCAGTAAACAACAGGTTCTCTTGGGTTGGTACGTATTTCATGTTTGTTAGGCTCTGACATTCAATCTGAAGACCCTCTATTCTTTCAAAGACTTCAATCAAAATAGCTGCTTCCTTTCTACTCACCAAGTTCTGTGCTGTAACCCTTACTTGATAAACCCCTGGTTTCAGGAAAGCAAATCTAAACTGATAAGTCCCCTGTTTGGTGGAGGTTATACCGTCAACAGTCCAGTAGTAGTTGGTGCTACTGATAGCACTGCTAATTGCTGAGATAATAGTTTCTTCCCCAACTACAGCATAAGGCTGGTTGGTGTGAAGGGAAATGTCTGAAATAATAAGTAAAACATTGACTTTAAGGGTCACAGAATCACGGCTAACAGCATTAAATGCTGTGGCATTCACCGTGAACTGACCCGCTGAAGTAAAGACGTGTGACACATTTGGCCTCCGTTCCACCGGAGATCCATCTCCAAAGTCCCACAGCACTGACACATTGCTGCCAGTGCAACTGGCAACCCAAAATGACACTAATGTATTCACTGTCAGCGTGCCACTTTCACTATCATGCGCCACAGACAGCTTTTTTACGGGGTTTTGAACGATGATACAAACTCTGGCTGTTTTGTTGCTGACTTTGTTACTCGCCGTTACTGATACCTCTTCAACACCTTCATCTCTAAAAGTAAAACACTTTTGAGCGTTTTCTGTCACAGCAATGAGACTAGATGGGCTGAGAAACCATTTCAATATGCAAGCATTCAGCTGTAGAGGGGAAATTAACACCCTAAGGCATGTCTCTTCTCCTACTGCTACTACTTCCTGTGATGCCAGCACTGTCATGTTGCTTATTGGCGCTTCAACACAGATACTTGTATTAAATGATACAAATGTAGCAGAACTAAACACAGTCAGGCTGATATAAGAAATCCCTTGGCTTTGAAACGTGTGCATGGCCGTGGACTGTCCACTCACTACACTCAACGGTGATCCATCTCCAAACAGCCAATGGAAAGTCAGAATGGATATGTTCCCATTCACCCGAGCGGTAAACTGTATGTCTCTTCTACTCATGACGTATTCTTGAGGAAAAACTCCACTAACAGCCAATCTATAGACTTCTACATCGATAGACTGATGAGCTTGGCTGAGAGTATTGGAGACAGTTACATCTACTGTATAGTTCCCTGGCAATTCATAGACATGGGAGATGGAACCATCTGTCCAGTTTCCCTGCAGGGACCCATCACCAAAGTCAAAATTCCACATGAGACTTGTACCAGTGGCTACTGCCACTCTGAAATCTGTTGCAGAGCTTAGTTCACTGGGTCCATTGCAGCTGACCATTAATCCAGAGATTTTCTCCATAACTTCCACCATGAGCCAGGCGGTCAGGACTGCAAGAGTGTTGTTGGCACGCACTGTGACGTTATAAACTCCTGCAGATGCAAACGCGTGGCTGACCCTACAGTACGTGCCTTGGACAGTTTCAGAGCCGTCGGCAAAGTCCCATGTGTAGACAATGGCTAAGGTGGAGGGCTCTGCGAAAGCTTCCAGAAGGAGAGTCTGTTTGACTAGGGCCACGGAAAGGGAAGTGGAAATGAGGAGGTGATTTAAATGCGGGCGGACGCTTATCTTCAGTGACGCATCGGTGTTGTCATATTGGTTGGAGACTTGGACGTGAAGTGGGTAGTTGTCTGGATAAAACAAAGACAGATGAGGAAAACGTTTTTAACTTGATGGATTGAATAGAAAGTAAAGTACCGTTTCTACCTGTTGCATCCTTATCACCAAATGTCACCAAAATACGAAATGTTTAAGTTCTAGCTTAAGTGGGCTTTCAAAAAATTATAAAACTTTAGCTTTGGTTAGGTCTGCATAGACCGTATAAAATATGGACATAGTCTCTGTGAAGAGCTGTTGTGACGCTCAAAGTCGATGGCTCGGACCATTTTGGAAGTGACGACACAGCCTAACCCGAGGATAATCCAAAAATAGGCAAAGATGTGGATACCAGGCATGTGGTGACTATTTGAGAAATTGCTGTTATTGGCACTTTCACATTGGCTTAATTAACTAACTCTGCAACAACTCTTTCGGGGGAAATATCTGGCTGCTAACTTCACTATGTTAAGAGTTAGATGCTGACTTATTATGTCTATTGTTTGGTGCTGGGCAGGTAGTGTACAGTAGGTTTTCCTTCTCACATTCCACATCTGATGTATATTAAAAGAAAAGATAAGTGCAGCTTTAATAGTTTATGTGTGTGTGTGTGTGTGTGTGTGTGTGTGTGTGTGTGTGTGTGTTTACCTGGGATGGGATAGGTATAGTTCACAGAGTCCTGAACATATACTTGCTTCTCTCCTCTCGCTGTAAGCCCTTCCATGATCTGACACGGAGCAGAATGGTTGTGGATCACCTTGCTACTGCCATCCCCAAAATCCCATCTACATGACATACACCACATGGAAATTTAGAAGTACATTTCTAGTGGTGTTATTCGTTATAAAGTCGAGGGATGCATGCCATCCCTAGAATTCCCCCTGCAGTGCCTTACCTGAAGGTGACTGGCAGGGAGATGTCCACTTTGACCCTGAGGGTGTAGAGGTGTGCAGCATCCACAGCCACGACCTCCTTGGCGAACAGGAACTCTGGCTCAGCCAGCGGGGTCAATTCATCGGCAGTCAGGAGGATTTGTTGGCTCTGGGAGCTCACTTGGTTGGAAGCTGTCACCTGGCAGAAAGAAAATAGGTTATTTTTTGGCGTTAAAGTCTCAGAATGTAATTAAATGTAAATAATACAAAAATCCTGAATTCAATTTTATACTTAAATGAAAAATTATCAAAAACTTAGGAAAGTTAAAATCACAGAAACAACTAAATGACCTTACCCTGAGCTTATACTCAGCAGGTTTCTTGAAAACCATACTGTAGGATTCTCCTTCATAGGCAAACTTCTCCAGGTTGTCAATCACCCATGTGAATCTTACTGAGGAACCACTCTCCACTTTGGCTATAAATAACTACAATGTGAAACAAAAATTAAAAGATACATCAAATACAAATGTCAGTGAATAAATAATCAAACTAAAGTGCCTTTTCGTTTTACATGTCAACATATTTCTGTGAAAAATGAGTGAATGGCTCAAGAGGCTGTAAGCGCGATCAGTGCTTTGCATTGAAAACATGCTGAAATTAGCCAAAACGTGTTGGTCTGTCAATAAAGTCGTTCTTTATACTACTACGTGTTGCAGGTGTTTTGATGTCCTCAATGTTCATCGCGTTGACTATCTTTGGGTCGCACCTTAGCATGCTAACATTTGCTAATATTAACTAAGCCAAAAGTACAGCTTTGTAGGTATTTGGTCATAAACCAAAGTAAAGAATATACAACATGTTTGACCTGATGATTGCATACATGACATTTGACAAAAGTTAATACAAATTATTCTGTGGTGAACATACACATATGTACCAAATTTCACAGATGTGCATCCAATAGTTATCAAGACGTTTCACTCATGGAGCCATTTGAGAAAAGTCAGAAGATCACCAACATATCACAAGCATACGTCTTCAGGGAACCATGAATGTTTGGACTACATGTTTTGCCAATGCATTGAGAGAACGTGGATATATTTCACATGATGAGTGATACATTTGACCTCCTGGTGTCAATAGGGGAAAGGTCTTCACATGTTGACTCGATGCTGAACTATTTTCTCAAATAAGCAGAATGTGTTTGTTGTTAATTAATTCTTGCATCCTCACCTGTGGAGTGTCTACGAGCATCCTCCAGCATCCGTGTGGCTCAACACTGAGCCCCGTCACTGCCTCGTAGCCACAGACACTCACACTCACACTCTGAGGGCTTACTGCATCCATCACGTTGATGTTCAGCGTTTGAAGACCGACCAAGGGCAAAACCAGGGTCGCAGAGGAGAACCAGGCATCCCGGGACTGTCTCTCACAGCCAGCCCGAGAGTGAGCCACCTCTTCGGGGCAAGATGGAAGGAAGGGCACCCCGGTCCGAAGAACTGGAGCTGACCATGAGCTGCTGGCCTTGCCTCCAGACAGGACCTTGATAACAATGAGTGTTGGGACGTTGATCTGGACATGAATCCGGTTCTTTTCATCCGGCACGGGGTGAACGATGCGAAGCCCAAACGGAGATCTCGCACTCGCAGTAGGACCAGTTGTCAGGGCCCACATATCTGGGGCGGCGGTTGTCTCTCTCTGGTTGAAGCCGAAGCTGTCGTCGTGCTCGGTAGCTCTATTGAGATTGTCCACGTACAGCATCCTCAGATCACACACCGCCCCGTCCACCCACTGGCCTCCTTGGGGCGGGGAAGTGAGGCCCCCCTCCCACCAGCCTCCCCACTCCGTCCTCCTCAGCGACACGTAACTCTGGCGCCACGGGGAGCTTAAAGAGGCGTCGCCGTTCAGGCAATGCAGGAATGCACCAGAGTCGCGAGTGTGCTGTATAGCCACAATGTCATCAGGGTACACAACGATCGCTCGATCTGGAAGAAGCAGCTGTTAGCCAAAAACAAACAAACAGGAAAACGTGTCAGCAATCTATCTTTTTTTTCTGCCCCATATTTTGTATTCAAACATCATCCGTTTTGGCTGCAGGTCAACTCACGCTTAAACTGTTGAGTTCCGAGCTAGGGTTTATTCTCAGAGGCAGGTCTGCCACCAGGTGGTAAAAGGGGGGTATTGCAAGGTATCTGGGCGGTAAAGCAAAGCCGCGGGCCCCGGCTGCAGAGTCGTAGGGGCTGCAGGGACTGGTGGTGGGCACACAGCCCTCCAGCAGGTGGCACCAATACTGGCCCATGCTGCAGCCCCCTGTGGTGTTACACAGCGGTACCGCCGAGCAGCAGCTAAATGGATTGAGGAGAGAGCTGCAACCTGAGGGAGAAAAAGAGGAGATTATCAGCGGCGGTATCAGGAGCTCCCAGGAAGCCCCCCATAGGGACCGCTGCGCTGTACCTGGAGGCACCAGGTGGTGGTTGGGGTTGCAGTAGGGTCGGAGGATCTGGACTCGGGCAAGAGAGGACACTGGGCTGGGCTGGACCACCAGCTCCACTGATACCAACTGACCGGCGTGACTGAACCACATCCCTGGGAACAGCTGCATCTGTGGGTGTCAGACGGAGAACCTCTTTTTATTATTCATCCATCTTTTAGCAGTTCCCAAACTTTTTTGTGTTCAATATACCCACACAGCCCTGCCAGATAAGCTAGAGCAGGGGTCCTTAACCTTTTTGACCTCGGGGCCCAACTTTTCAAGTACAAAGTGGCACGGGGCCCATTCCAATAGTAACACCGTATTGGTTCAACTAATTGATCTCCCTCTTGGTTTGAATTGTATTCAATAACTAAATCAAATCCACTTAATGTTGAAGAAGCAAAAACATTATGCAATGTGCCTCGTCACCTCCATTAATAAAGCCCTACTTAGTGAAGTCGGGATTGTACTACATTTAGACTTTTGGGGGTTTATCACCACTTTCGTCTTCATGTTTTCATTTTAAATATTTCTCCAGAACTTTCGCTCCAGGCCAGCGGCCGGCCGAGTGTCTTCTTCTGCCTATTGGAGCTTCTAAAACAACTGACTGGCGCATTACCGCCGCCAAGTGGTGGGAAGCTATATTGTAACTGAGCGTCTCCTGGATAACAGTAATATCTCTGGTGTCTTTAATTGATAACCTATGCGGTGCCGCGGCCCTCGGGTAGAAAACTGAAAGTTGTTTGCGGCCCTCTAGGTGGCGCTCTGGCCCTATGGCCCTATGATTAAGAATCACTGAGCTAGAGTACCCCTTCAACAACACCACTACCAACATATTTGGACTGTTAATGTATTGGGTAATGCTTTACTTAACTCATTATGGTCTGTTTCATATTTCTTGCTGCTAGCTTGCTAATTATTTTCCATGCACTTTCAATCACAAAGCGTCTGCTGTTGTTTATATGTTACAGCTGAAAATCACAATATCTATTACAATATATTTATTATTAGTTAGCGACTTAGACCAATGAATCCCAATCTTTTTTGTTTTTTACCCTTTATAAGCAAACAATGCCAACTAACCCCTCATCGGAAGTGTATCACTTATGCGATTTTAATACTTTAGGCAGATTTCCCAACAGAAGAAAAGCAATTTTGATTCCAACATAAGTCTGTGCTGCTGATGTTTTTCTTCTTTACTTTCCTGTTAAGCATCTGGCAACCCTTCAGGGTCATCTTGTGCGCCCTAAGGTCGGGAGCCAGTGTTTCACCAGCGTTCACTGACCTCCACTGTGAGCTGCCCGATGTCCGGGACATTGGCAAAGGGCTGTATCTGGGTCCGAGTGTAGACGCCGGTCATGAGCGCCAATCCAGTCAGGTAGCGGTCCACAGAAGGCAAAGACTCTGCATGGAGAGGAATTAACCAAAATATCCTCAAGACACGTTTGTAATAATATCAACCTCACATGAGGATAAAATAAAAAGATGTCATATGTGTCTCTGGTGTTCTCCAGCGATTTACACAAGTCTTACCAGTTACTTCTTTTTCACAGAGGAAGCGGTGGCGTCCAACACACTGAGCGTCTCTCCACCGTCCCCGTGACCCCAAGGCCATCTGAGCACAAGCCCCCCGACCTTCGCGGCCTCCGGCCCACCATGCAGGACTAACTGGCTCCGCGGCCTGGTCAGACCTCTTCAGCCATATCCACACGGTGGTTTTCCTGAGCCAACAGCGAGGACAGGGTGCATCAGTAGATATAGAAGCAAGCGTAGACGCAGCGAAAAAAGGAGACGCTCGTGTGCAGCACTCACGCTGGAAATGAGGAATGAACGAAGTTCTGCAGCTCGGGACTGCCGGCAGACGCCAGATCTCCGCCCCGAGTCTCCCTGCATGCATCCTGTGCCTCAGGCCACGAAGACGTCCTCTCAGAGAGCCAATAGCATCGCGGGCTGGCCAGGTGGATCCGAGCACCTTTTGGACAAGGGGCGTCCTCCGGAAGGCAACAAACACACGGAACTGTGCCAGAAGAGAGTCAATTACCAATCAGCGTGAACTATATACAAGTATATAAATATATAAAAGGTCAAGCTCTACACTTTCAGGATGTCTTCATAATAATTGAATTAAATGTACTAAAATCACATGATGAGGAGATCAAGAGCTCATTAGCGAGAGTCACAGATGTTTGCGCAACAGGTGTTTCACATGTTGCTTTTTTTTCCTCTTTCGTCGCACGTTTCACTTGTAATACTCAATTTTGAAATTATGTTTATTATTGCCCGTTGACTATTGTGACTTGTGTGGCTCTAATTGGGAAACGCATTAATGAATTGAGCCGCACATATCAGTAAATACGATACGATGACACACACCCTGCTTTTCTGTGAAAACACTGGAGAACCAAAGACCACAGCAGTTAAGAAGAAGGGTTTTAGATTTAAAGGAGCATCCAAGTGCAGAAGTGTTATCAGAAAAATGAGGGAGGAGCGGAGAGGGGTTGCCGTGGTTCACTCTTGAGGGAAAAACAGATGTACCCAAACAAACCGTCACATTTGCATTCATTCGTCTGAATCAGATACAAAAAGAAGCTTCTCACCTGCAGCTGCGGCCATGAGAACCACACAGATGACCCAGGGCGCCTGCCTTTGTGGCATGAGTGTAGCCGTCATCTTGTGGCGCACGTCACATCCTTTTCTGAGGAGAGAAAAAGTGATGCCTCGGCCTAATCACCCACAGGAGCAGCGCAGAAATCAGTGCACTGCAGTCGTTGCATTCAACGCGCTAGTGTCGAAAAAGGTTCTCCTCTCAATCCCTCATCTGCCCTCCCCCCCTCGTCCACAGAACCGACCATGAGTTATGTTTGGTGGTGTTTTAAAGGCCTCTTCTCTGTGACTTCTGCTTTGTCTCTGAGCAACGGCCATTAGAAGCGGAGTGGACACAGGAGGCTCATTACCATGTTGTAAAACACCCTGGAGCTCAATGGGAACAGTCCGACTCACTCAGACCCTGACGGAGACAAGCCTCAGAGACCAGAGAGGCGTCCCAGTGAGAGTGTTGTTTGGGTACACATGGTTGCTTTTTATTTGTTTTAGGAATATAGAGAAATCATCATTTTTGTTTTTTGTCTGGGTTGCCAAAGGAAGACGTTTTTTTTTTTTTTTAAATCTTGAAACTTCTCTGTCCTGCATTGTGCTGCACCACGACCATGTTGTAGAAGAGCTCATCACTAACAGAACAAAGGCTCTGTGACGCACATGCACGGAAAGAAATGGACATAGCTTTAAAGGAGAGGATGCCATCTAGGTTGCCTGGAGAGGGACCAGTCAAAGTTGAAGGCAACCATAGCTGGGGATTGTCAGTCTGTTGCCGTGGATACGGTCGTATTTCTCTTTGTGCGGAGCTCTTTCCCCTCACAAGAGCAGCAGATGGTGTCATATTGGTTACTTGGTGCTGATTCCAGTAGTGGGAGTATTTACCTTCTAGTACTGTACTTAGTAAACTTTTTAAAATGTATTTTGTTATGTCTTGACAGTATATAATCTGCAGTTGACAGTACAGGATTTATGCATTTTAATCCAACTCTAGTCTGACTTCAACAATACATACAATGTCCTTCATGACATCTAATAACACGTATAATATTCCCTCCAACATATTAACCCCTCTTTAACATTTAAAGTTTTCATTTGGAGATTGTTTGAATTCAGACAGCTCTCTTAGATTTAAATCCATATAAGCAGTTTAAATGATATCTTACCCATAGACCAGTAAAGTCACAACAACAACAACAACAAAACATATATATAAATTGTCCAACATATTTCATCTGAGCATATAATCAAACTTAATTTCATATTTTTCAAATGTATTTAAAATTGAACACTTGCAGGCTTTATGGAGTTAGCCAACACATCTTTTAATTGCAGGTTTATTATTTTGATCTGTTATTGAGGTTATTGAGGATATTATATATACACCAACATTACCATTAGTAAGATGTGTTATTGAGGTTATTGAGGATATTATATATACACCAACATTACCATTAGTAAGATGTGTTATTGAGGTTATTGAAGACATTATCCTCCTATGAATCGCCACCTTAACGTGGTGGAGGAGTTTGAGTGGCTCAGTGATCCTGGGAGCTATGTTGTCCGGGGCGTCAGCCCCTGGTAGGGTCTCCCAAGGCAAACAGGTCTCGGGGGAGAGCCCAGACTAAGAGCGGTTCAACAAACCCTGATGATAAGCAGCCCACGGATTGTAGCCACCTTGCCCGGACAAGGGAAACCGGGGCACCCTCCCGGAGCCAGACCCAGGAGGGGAGCTCGTCGGCGAGCGTCTGGTGGCCGGGCTTTCGCCCATGGGGCCCGGTCGGGCTCAGCCCGAAAGAACAACATGGAGCAGCAGTCACCCTGTGGACCCACCACCCGCAGGGAGAATTATCGGGGTCGAGTGCTATGTAGACCGGGCGGCGGGCCAGGCGGGAGACCTGGGCGGGCCGATCGCCGGCAGCATAGACTAGCTCTAGGGACGTGGAACGTCACCTCACTAGCGGGGAAAGAGCCGGAGCTGGTGCAGGAGGTGGAGCGGTACCAGCTAGATATAGTTGGGCTCACCTCCACGCACAGCATGGGCTCTGGAACCAAGCTCCTGGAGAAGGGTTGGATTGATTGGGAGGAACGGCTTACCCGATCTGAACCCGAATGGTGTTTTGTTGTTGGACTTCTGTGCTAGCCACAGTTTGTCCATAACGAACACCATGTTCGAACATAAGGTGGCTCATAAGTGTACCTGGTACCAGAACACCTTAGGCCGGAGATCAATGATCGACTTTGTAATCGTATCATCTGATCTGCGGCCGTATGTCTTGGACACTCGGGTGAAGAGAGGAGCAGAGCTGTCAACTGATCACCACCTGGTGGTGAGTTGGATCAGATGGCGGGGGACTCGGCTAGAGAGACCTGGCAAGCCCAAACGTGTAGTGAGGGTGAACTGGGAACGTCTGGCAGAGGATCCTGTCCGGGAGGTCTTCAACTCCCACCTCCGGAAGAACTTCTCACAAATCCAGAGGGAGGCTGGGGACATGGAATCCGAGTGGACCTTGTTCAAAGCCTCTATTGTGGACGCGGCTGCTCGGGGCTGTGGCCGGAAGGTCATCGGTGCCTGTCGTGGCGGCAACCCTAGAACCCGGTGGTGGACACCGGGGGTGAGGGTAGCCGTCAAACTGAAGAAGGAGGCCTTTCGGGCCTGGCTGGCCCAGGGGTCTCCTGAAGCAGCTGACGGGTACCGGCGGGCCAAAAGGGCTGCAGCGACGATGGTCACGGAGGCTAAAACTCGGGCATGGGAGGAGTTCGGGGAGGCCATGGAGAAGGACTTTCGGTTGGCCTCAAGGAAGTTCTGGCAAACCATCCGACGGCTCAGGAAGGGAAAGCAGGATCTACCCCAGGCTGTTCTCAGCAGGGGGGGGGGAACTGCTGACCCGGACTGGGGACATCGTCGGGCGTTGGAAAGAGCACTTTGAGGAACTCCTAAACCCGGCCAACATGTCCCCCGGAGAGGGGGCAGCGCCGGAAGACTTTGGGGTGGATTCACCCATATCCCTGGCAGAGGTCGCTAAGGTAGTCAAAAAGCTCCTTGGTGGCAAGGCGCCAGGGGTGGATGAGATCCGCCCTGAGATGCTGAAAGCGCTGGACATTGTTGGGCTGTCTTGGTTGACACGCCTTTTCAGTGTCGCATAGGGGTCGGGAACAGTGCCCATGGACTGGCAGACCGGGGTGGTGGTTCCCATCTTCAAGAAGGGGGACCGGAGAGTGTGCTCGAACTATCGTGGTATCACACTGCTCAGCCTCCCGGGAAAAGCTTATGCCAGGGTGCTGGAGAGGAGGCTCCGACCGCTTGTCGAACCTCAGATTCAGGACGAACAGTGCGGATTCAGGACGAACAGTGCGGATTCCGTCCCGGTCGTGGAACAGTGGACCAGCTCTTTACCCTCGCAAGATTACTGGAGGGGTCCTGGGAGTTTGCCCAACCAGTTTACATGTGCTTTGTAGACCTGGAGAAGGCTTTCGACCGGGTCCCTCGGGGGTTTTTGTGGGGGGTGCTGCGGGAGTATGGGGTGCCGGACCCGTTGGCACGGGCCATCCGGTCTCTGTACGCCTGCAGTAGGAGCTGTGTTCGTCTCCTCGGTAGTAAGTCAGACACGTTCCCGGTGGGTGTTGGCCTCCGCCAGGGCTGCCCTTTATCACTGGTCCTGTTCGTGACCTTCATGGACAGGATATCTAGGCGCAGCCAGGGGGCGGAGAGGATCCGGTTCGGGAGTCTCGGGATCGCCTCTCTGCTGTTTGCGGATGATGTGGTCCTGTTTGCCTCCTCGGACCGTGACCTCCAGCATTCACTGGGGCGTTTTTCAGCCGAGTGCGAAGCGGCAGGGATGAGAGTTAGCACCTCCAAATCTGAGGCCATGGTGCTCTGCCGGAAACCGGCGGATTGCTCCCTCCAGGTGGGGGCAAACTGCCTACCCCAAGCGAAGGAGTTCAAGTATCTCGGGGTCTTGTTCATGAGTGAGGGTAAGGTGGAGCGGGAGATCGATAGGCGGATCGGTGCGGCTGCAGCAGTAAAACAGGCGCTTTACCGGTCCGTCTTAGTGAAGAGGGAGCTGAGCCGGAAGGCAAAGCTCTCCATTTACTGGTCGGTCTACGTTCCAACCCTCACCTATGGTCACGAACTCTGGGTCGTGACCGAAGGAACGAGATCTCGGATACAAGCGGCCGAAATGAGCTTCCTCCGTAGGGTGGCCGGGCTCAGCCTTAGAGATAGGGTAAGGAGCTCGGACATCAGGGGGGAGCTTGGAGTCGAGTCGCTGCTCCTTCGTGTCGAAAGGAGTCAGCTGAGGTGGTTCGGGCATCTAGTCAGGATGCCTCCTGGACGCCTCCCATTAGAGGTTTTCCGGGCACGTCCAACTGGTAGGAGGCCCCGGGGAAGACCGAGGACACGCTGGAGGGATTATATCTCCCGGCTGGCCTTGGAACGCCTCGGGATCCCCCAGAATGAGCTGGAAAGTGCTGCGGGTGAGAGGGAAGCCTGGGTCGGCCTGCTGAACCTGCTGCCACCGCGACCCGACCCCGGATAAGCGGGTGATAATGGATGGATGGATGGAAGACATTATATATACACCAACATTACCAGTATTAAGATGTATTATTGAGGTTATTGAGGTATATACATCTGTATTTATGTATACAAAAACCAAAGAGACTATTTATTTATATATATATATATTTATTTTTTTAAATATATATATATATACATACATCCCCTAAATTATTTGGGAAATACTGTCCGGGGCCCAAATTAGATACTGGAGTAAATAATATGAAGGAAAAAGTACAAAAGAATCTCTGCAACACAATCATTTATTTTTATTTTCAATATAATTGACCTTTTGAGCCCTCCAGATATACCGAGTCAAATGGAAAACAGGGAATATCACTCTTTGAGCTGACAACCATAAAACCTCATAAATGCACAGAAACCACAGCTCTATATGACTCAGACTTTATTGAAACAAATGCAAACATATTAAAAGTGAATTTTCATTTAAATCTTTAAACATTACCTAAATAGAAATGGATGAGAGTGAAATTCTCTCTCTAAGAAATGTTTTCAGACTCATAATTTACACAAACCTATTTCATCATATTCAAAGTTAGAGTTTATTGTAATTGTTACTAAGCGTCACTGAACTGATCATGATATTAACTTAGATTAACACTATAACTTCATATGTGTGTGTGTGTGTGTGTGTATGTGTGTTCTAATGGAAGATGGAACCTAATAAAAGAAACAAGGGAAATGTATTTTATTTCAAATGTTATTTTCATCATCATCATCATCATCATCATCATCATAATTATTATTCTCACTATTAGGATTGCTATCATTAAGATAATAATACAACCAATTTTAATTAAATTCCAATTATTTGGTATAGACCAAAATCACAAATCGCAAATTATCCTCAGAGGGCTTTACCATCTGTACACATTCGACATCCTCTGTTCCAGGACCTCACATCGGGTCAGGAGGAGGATCCTCCATCAGGATGGACAGAAGTAAAGTAAAGAAGTAAAGTAAAGTAAAGTAAAGTAGTAAAGTAAAGTAGTAAAGTAAAGTAAAGTAAAGTAGTAAAGTAAAGTAAAGTAAAGTAAAGTAGAGTAGATGTCATGACAGAGTTTCAACACATTCAATCCATTCGACAGAAAGTATTCATATGAGAGTAGTCATGATGTAAAAGTTACAACTACCAAAAATAAGAGCAGCAAAGGATATAGTAGAATAATAAATAAATAAATGATGATAAAAGCAGTAATGGTATCGGCAACACCAACAGCAATGCAACTGAGAATAACAATGATAAGAGCAGTAATAACGATAATAATAATACATTTTATTTGTATAGCGCTTTACAAGGTACTCAAAGCACTTTACATGGTAAAAACAAACAGAAGCAACAACAATATCTCTGGTGGGAGTGCATTATAATAACATACTGTGCACCTCTTAACCTGCGAAGGCCAACACAGGATTATTACAAACGCAGATGTTATACATGCGATGCCCAATGATCGGAACCTTCTGCTTGGAAAAAATAAATATATATATATATATATATATATATATATATATATATATATATATATATATATATATATATATATATATATGAAGCATTCCAACTAATAAGCCCGCAGGAGAACATTCAGTGTGGCTCCATCAGCCTGCTGCTGCAAGCCACACTGAATAATTGTTCCAGATCTTTGTATTGTCTATGTACGCTCCTTCATGTTATTACAGCAGTGAGACACTAGAGGGCAGCGATGCGACATTCTAACTGAACGTGATGCACAACACAAACACGACGAGGAAGAAGAAGAAGAAGAAGAAACAGGAAGATGAAGAGAGCAGCTGATGGTGGCACATCTTAGGTAGGCTGTTATTACACGTACATCATTAGAAACGGCTCCTTTGAGTCGCCGACACTCATTTAGAAACGCGAGACTTGTGACGCGAGACGTGCAGTTTATTATCCGACTGGATGTATCGGTGGTTGTTTTCGCTGAATAATAGCGAAGTCCTTTCAGTTGGGGAGCTATTAGCATATCCGTGACGGTAACGGTACCGTGAACGGAGAGTAAGTAAACACGGAGCCCCGTCCGCCCGTCGGTAGTTCGGCATTCATTCAATAACATCACAACAAGTTGCAGTTGTACACCTTTTATTTCCCACGTCACGACACCGTGTCAGGAGACGTACGTTTCAGAAATTGGTATTATACTTAACGTTGATTGTGAAATATTTTTCTAGATTATTTCCATGCCGAATTTTCCGGTACACCGTAATCATTCATATACTAGATTATGTTGTGACCAACTGGTGGTCATTTTCACTCGACGAGCCATTAACATTCATTTGTGACACGTTATGAAATGAGTTTGGACCGGTGGGCTTCCGTTGAGCTGATTGATGCACCGCGCGAGTCTTTTTCATCGGACGAATGTTAAATTGCTCAAATAAATTGTAAATGGTCACGTGTTACATTTTAAAGGAATTAACCAAAAGTGTCGAGCAACTCGTCTGCCTCGTTCAAGATCCCAACGGATTTCTGTGCAGCCATTCAAGTTCCAAGAAGAAGCGGCTGCATATATATGTCTGGTATATGTTCTGTTGTGCAGGTCCTTTTCATCTGGTCTCTCATCCAGCAGGTTCTATGCTCCAACTAAGGACCTCTGCAGAAGAGAACAGCTGCTGTGAAATTTCCCAGCTCAGACAAGCGGTGTTACAAAACAATGACAGACTCCTCGATGAGATGCTCTGCCAAGAAGTCTACAAGAAAGTCATCAACTGCCGAGGTGGCTGGGGCATCGCCGGCACGCCTCTGCACGCGGCCGTGTCCAAGGGCCACCTCAGCTGCCTGCAGGTTCTGCTAGGCCACGGCGCCCTGGTGGACTGCGTGGACGTCAAGGCTCAGACCCCTCTCTTCGCGGCCGTCCGGGGAAAATACCTGGAATGTGTCCTCGCGCTCCTCGGAGCCGGCGCCAACCCCAATGGCAACGCGTCCAACAACTGCTCCCCCGTCCTCACCGCGGCTCGGGAGGGTGACGTGGAGATACTGGGGGAGCTGCTGAGGCGCGGCGCGGAGGTCAACTCCCGCGCCAAGGTCCTGCTCTGGACGTCCCGCGCCAGGGTGTCCAGCGGGCCGCTGTACCTGGCCGCCGTGTACGGACACATGGAATGTTTCAGACTGCTGCTCCTCTACGGGGCCGACCCGGATTACAACTGCACGGATGCGAGGCTGCTGAGTTCTATCAAGCAGCCCAAGACGGTGCTGGAGATGTGCCTCAGGCACGGCTGCGGCGTGGAGTACATCCAGCTCTTGATCGACTTCGGCGCTAACGTCTACCTCCCCACGCTGATCATCGAGAAGTCCACCAAGCAGAACGAGGCCGTGGAGCTGCTTCTGCAGGAAAGAGGTGCGACACATTATTTCTGCCTCAAACGGGACGGCGGGGCATCGCATACCGGCCGGAACAGTGGCACATAATCTCCAGGCTCATTGAATGTTGTTACGACTTATAATTTGGTACTACTTGTAGTGGTCCAGTGGTAGACTTGTGATTTAAAAACTAAATCCCAACGTTGTTTGTCAGTGCAGCGCAGGTGTGATTACAGGCAAGAAACAAATCTGCATAAATAGAGAATAATGTCCGAATGTGTTTAAATGGCACTTAACTTACCCTTTATCCTTATCGGGGAAGTCGTTTGGAAATTACAACGGAAAACCGCACGGTAGTTTATCGGTTGCTGGATCTTGATGATCACATTAGAGCCGCAAGACACGTAATGGCGTAATGTTGTCTTCCCTGATCCAATAATGAAATAAGGAACTATTTTCCTTCCCTTTAAACCAAAGGGGTAATAACTTTTTTTTGTTGGGTGGTTGTTGTGTTTTGGCCACGTTTCCCTTCCAACTCCTTTCCTTCTGTCGTCCCTCCAGGAAATCCAAAGGCCTTGACTTCCCAGTGCCGACTCGCCGTCCGAAGATACCTCAAAACGATCGGCGGGGTCCACTGCATCGACCAGCTGGACATGCCAACAAGTCTCGTGAACTTCTTGCAGCACACGCCGGTCCCGGCCCACTGTTCTATAGCCCAGTGAGCCCGGGGATGTAAATTCATGGCTATTTAACTCTGTGATTGAACTCTTGTGAACAACCTTTTTGTTTTTAGATTTACGTCTGTTCGTGTGCTGTTCAGTTTCAGACGAAGAAATTAAATGTGCGGGGGGGGTAAAGTGGCGTGTGCCTCTGTTTTATTATTAGCACTTAGCCCCGTAGTTACCACGGAGACCTGTTTCCTGGAGCTGCAGTTCTCCGTCACATGTTCACCACGAGTTAGTTCTTTTAGAAGAGCCGTTTGTCCTGTGGAGACTAATGGATCAGGGTCAGCATGCATAACCCTCTCGGGGCCTCCTCAGTCATTTATATACTCATAACATATACATTCAACAACATTCATCTGATTCTAAATGCATCATTTTCAGGAAATGTTTCACCTTTTTTGGTTCAGCACTGGTTTTAGAAGTTTAATAAACAGCCCAGAGCTGCAAGCATCAATCAGAGAAGAAGCACAGCCGCTTGTTTGTTTGATTTGGCTCTGAATACCACACGCTGGAGGAAACTGAGAATCACTTGGTTGTTTAATTACGTAGATACTTCACATGTTACTCGGCGTTAACGTCAGCATTTAGTTAATTAGACGTGGACCACAACGTGCGATTCTTCAGACTGGCCTGTAGATGGCAGTAGACTATTCTAAGAAGAAGGCACTGCATTTGGTCGAAATGGAGACCTGCTGTCGAAGAGGATGGTGTAGTGTATGACACATGAACAAGTCAACAAATTACTGTCATCCTCGTAAAACTCCAAACACACCAAAAAAAATTAAATAATCATATTTAGAAAACTTAAGGAAGGAAAATCGAATCAACCTCGGTCCCATAAATGACCAAATCAACCAGACTTATGCCATCGTGACAAAATACAAAACTGGAAGTGAACTAAGAAATCATAATCATTTAACTCTCGTGACTCATGTCTGATCTGAAATTAAAAGAAGAACTCAACAACCCACATGCTCATCAACACATTTACAAGCTTATTCATTAAATAGTCACAAATTAATTTCTAAATTGGATGTCTGCCATTTGAGAAAAGAAAAGAAGTGACAGCTGCGGCATGAAAATAAAACACATTAAAGAGCTTTTCAAGTAATAGCTGCGTTCCTGACGTCACTGCTGAATTTCAAGCAGCGACAATTCAAACAAAATGGATAAATAGTGTTTCAGGACAAAACACTTCATTTGGTCCCCTTTTAAATAAAAAGTGATGCCAGCAGCACAGCGACGACATCACGGCCATCGAGTGTTCTGTTGACGCGGTGAGCTCAGCCCAGCCCAACGTCCAGTGACATCATCACCACGAAGCCCAGGATGGAGGTCCAGGATGCCAGCTTCCCGTTGCCACTGGTGACGCCAAGATGGGGCGAAAAATCAATCAATTAGTTTGAGACCGATGCTGAAAGACCCCGTCATATAGGGGTCACTCTTTAATCCAGCTGTACAAAAAAATGGTTTTCGACCCCCTCCTTTCTCCCCGTCTCACCTGAGTTGAGCCTCAGGTATGATGTCATCGACAACCACGTAAACCATCGCCCCGGCAGCAAACGCCAGCGCGTACGGCAAGAGAGGTTCTGCCAAGACGACGGCGACGGCGCCTAGCAACCCAGCGATTGGCTCTACCATGCCGCTCAGCTGGCCATACCTGATGGGAAACAAGAGCAGCCAGGTTATGGAAGGCATCTGTCTTTGCAAAGCGTTTGATTATTGTACTCTGACACAGTGTACAAACACACACACACGCACACAGGTTGTTCCCTACCAGAAGGCTCTCCATGTTGACATCCCTGAACCCCGGAGCGGCAGGCTCACTGCCAGGCCTTCTGGGAAATTCTGGATGCCAATACCGATTGCCAAATTTCTGAGGGGACAAAAAAAAGAAAAGCAGTCAGACCATATCTCTTTATGACAAATAACAACAACATACCTCTTGATTTGGTGATAGTTTCATTACTAAACAACAGAGATGTTGCTCTGGACCAGGCATATTTATGCGTGGGCCAGAACTCCACATGCACTGTTTTCTGCAGTACTATAATGTAGCCATTAGATGTCAGCAGCACACCAAACAAACAAACAAACTACAGCACAGATATGTACAGGTGTAAAACATGACCACATTCTTACCATTGCCTCAAACACACCAAAACATAACCTAATCTCAACCATATTAACTTTGTACCTACACTTAACTATCTCAAGACGGAAACACAATTATGAATCTTACGACCAGCAACTGTTCCAGGTGTGGAAAACCAATCCTAGCTACACTCATCATCCTGGTGGGGTCAAGCTGCTATGCTTCTTTTCCCCTGTATGTGTGTTTCTTTCCCTTGAAACCAATCTTACCTGGCGCTTTCAAAGGTAGCCGAAGAAGTCTTTCCAATGGCTCCGAATCCAACCCCCACAGCCAAACCCTCTGCAGACAGAAAACAAACAAAAACACAATCCTTTGACTTCTTGGAAGCACTCTATTATATAGGAAAACAACACACTGTAATGCTGCGTTCACACGAGTAAAGCGTTGCGAATATTCACCAAAAGTGTAAATATTTAAACCTTGGCATATGAGGCAACATTTTTTGCTTCGCACCATTTGCGTCATTTGCGCCGCCCGGCGAAAATGTGCGTCATTCGCGCCTGTGCATTGACTTTGCATGGGATCTACTTTTGGTGTGAACGCAGCATAAAGCGAATATTCACAATGCTTTTGGTGTGAACGCAGCATAAAGCGAATATTCACAACGCTTTTGGTGTGAACGCAGCATAAAGCGAATATTCACAACGCTTTTGGTGTGAACGCAGCATAAAGCGAATATTCACAACACTTTTGGTGTGAACGCAGCATAAAGCGAATATTCACAACACTTTTGGTGTGAACGCAGAATAAAGCGAATATTCACAACACTTTTGGTGTGAACGCAGCATAAAGCGAATATTCACAACGCTTTTGGTGTGAAAGCAGCATAAGAAAGCGGAAGGAAGAATGTTGGTGAAGTGTGAAAATAAGAAAATAACTGAACGAATGGATACGGGAGGAAAACCGGATATTAAGAGAAATTGCAGGATAAAAAAAATAAATAAACTACCATGGACCTGGAATGATGGACTTGTGTACTTGAAGGCTTCGGTCTGTTCCATCAGACAGAACACGTGGTCTCCTTCCAGCAACCGTCTGCTTGGATCTCTCAGAGGAATGAGCTGTTTTTTTAAATGTCTACTTCTGTGCTGTGGTCGGGGTCCTGACTCGGGTTTTGCCCTTGTGGACTGCAGAAACAAACATATTTGACGAACTACGGCTCCATACCTGAACTTTTACTGCACAGAGTGCGACAACCGAATATCTGCCGTATGAGGGACGTCTACCGTACGCCGACCACCTCCGTTCCCCCCATGCACGCTCTTGTACATGGACCGGCGCCCCGTCTCGCCTGACGTCCCATTTGCCTCATTTGAAATGCCCGTCATGGATGCTCAAAGTACATACCGAAAAGGGGCACATGAGTGTAATCTTGTGTTTGAGAAGTCCGTAATGTGTGCACATGCCGCCGGATGACCCCCGGGGGGCCTGTTTCCCTGCACTTCACGGCAGAAAGGCTGAGCGACGTCTGCTGTGTACGTCTACAGTAGGCTATTAAAATGCTAAAACATGCCAATTCCCCTCACATGAGAGCGAGCGTCAAGGCGTTGTGCCCACAAGATCGTTGAGTGGCTTAATCACCGGCCCCCTGGAATCACATGCGACCCACGCTGAGAGCGGCCCATTAAGGTAACGTCGTTATGAAGTGAGGGATTATTTTCCAGCGTTGTAATTCGGCCAATTAAAATGCAGATTTACATCAGAACATGGCACCTCCCCGAGCAGCCTTAAGACACCCTGTACTTTCTGTAGCAGCTGTGATATTAGTATTTAGTTATTTTATTTACAAGTAGTATTGTTTAATTATTCTGGTGGTTTGCTTATTTAGGTTAGATTCTTTGATGTATTAGAATATGCTTTTTCTTTTGATAGTTTTTAGTTGAATTCTTTGTTGTCTAGATATATTAGTCTTTTGGTTGTTCATTTGTTAGTTAATTGGGTAACACTGTGGGCACCTGTGGTTATATGTAGGAGTAGACAGGTACAGGACCAGCATGCACCTGGGTCCCCTATGGTTTTTAGAATCATTCCTGCAGCTCTGGACTGAGGTGGTCAGAGAGCCCCCCGTGGTCATTATGCAGCGGCATGAGCGCCGCAAGTCCAATTTCACACAACCATCAATGTTCCTTATATTTTGGCTTGAGAGCTGAGCTAGACTCATTTTAAAATAAATTGGCCTTTTATTAAAGGCCACATTGCTTGTCATTAGGAGTGTTTAATTGGGTTAGCCCAATAAAGCCGTGTGGGGGCTTTTACAACCGCATAGAACGTCTTGCGTAACTGCAGGCTTTTAGTTTTGCTTAAACTATTTCTCTTTTAATTTGGAGTCAGTATGCATATTGCATCGTAGGAGTTAACTATCTGTTCTCTATTATGCAAGAACAAGTGATCTCTTTCAGCACCTTCCTTCCATTAATGTGTATCCTTGCTGTATTATACCTTTCTGTATCCTTCCCTTCCTGCAATATTAATCGCCTACATCAAGCTCCGCCGCCTTTAAAACAACGAGCACAAGAGGCAAAGATAAAGATCGGGGTCAAGAGAACATTTGAGAACTAAGCAGAAGCGTAGAGGGCCAATACCAAAAGGCAAGAGTCCATCCAGATGGCCCTGCAGCCGCGGACTTTAAGAGCCATGGGGCCACTTCTTCATAATCTAACGCCAGCCATTACCTCCGATAACAATGCACACCGGATCTAATCCCCTATCCAACGGCGCCGTTGTAGGCGGACACACTGTAGAGCCATTATGGGCAAAAAAACACGACGTGTCCCCTTTTACAATATTCATCTCAATCCCCTGGACTGGAACTGTGTGTAATGCAACGGGGCCGCTAGAAACTCTATCTGCACTGAGAAGCCTTCAACGGGCTATGAATAAAACACCAGCCGAGTGTCAGCGGTTTCCATTTTGGCACAGCTGGCACAAGGCTCGGGGCGGACGAGGCGTTTTTAAAAAATATATTAACTGATTAAAAGACCAATGTTTTTTCTTTTTGGTCCAGACAGACAGTGAAAGGTCACCAAGGTCATGCAACAGTAAGAACAACAAATAAACTTTATTTCCCCCGACAACAGCTGCTCACCTGTGCTACCGCTCCACAGCTGGAAATGTGAGCTGGGGGTTCGGGAGTGTTTTTGCGAGTCCACTGAGCTGGAAGTTTTGTTCCGAAACAGAGCGTCGAGAAGCACTCAATGACCCCACCCCCCCCCCGCCCGTTAACTTTCCCTTGTGAGACTTGTGTTTCAGTGTTTTGCCTCGCATCTCACGGCAGTCACAGGGGAAGAGCTCCACATTATATATATATATCTCATATATCGGTTTTACCAACACTGGTTCGGCCCTGGAGTAAATCGTTTTGAATGGGTTGTCATTAGCTTTCCGTACGTTCACGGTCCCAACGTTGGCTCCTCCAGCGCCACCACGAGGTTAACTTTGTAATGAAACATCTCATTAGCGCCGGCTGGATTGGCGTGCAAGAAATCCACTGGCTCCTCCAGATTGAATTGCTTCGGCGATCTCCTGATCCTTCACTCGTGCTTCCATAAGGTTGACATTTGCGTTTGAATATTTTTTTTTTGCGTGGGCCCCCTCAGCAACTACAGCATTGGATGGACTGCCTTTCAAATCCGGTGCAGGCGCTCCTGTTCCCCTCAGGGGGAATTGTATTCACCCCGTTTAGTACCGTTTAGCAAATGCTAGTGTGCTACACATAACCTGCTGTGTTTGTGTGTGCGTTTGTGTGTGTGTGTCTGTGTGTTTCTCTGTGCGTCTGTGTGTGCGTGTGGATGTTTGTGTGTGTGTGTGTCTGTGCGTGTGTTTGTGTGTCTGTGTGTGTTTATGCCTACAGGGTGGCTGATCCTATCAAATTTCAGCTCAGTGTTGTATATTCAGCCCTTTTGTCACACTCTCGCCTCCTCACACACTCCTTTCTTCCACCGCCTGCCGTTACTGCGCCTCCTCTCTCTCTCTCATCTGTTTGGTGCTGATGTTTCTTTCAAGCATATCAAAGTTTCCTTTCATCTTTGTGCCGTTGCTTTTTCATCCTCCTGGTGTCTTTCTTTTTCTTCCGAAATGCACAATAGCCTAAATCATAAAAATAAATCTAACATCTAAAGAAGCCCCGATGCGTGGTAACTCCTCACTCGATCATACGATATCTACATGACCCCAAACATCCTACACTTCGGCTTCAATTCTGATGGAAAATCCATTTTCACTAACAATTTCAAATACTCAAATGTTTATCGCCCGTTCACTCTGTGCTTCGTGTGAGTCGGCCAACACAGGAACACGAGAAGAAAACACGCAACGTAGCGGTTTCAGCGCCTAACCTTCTGTGAAGATGAAAGTCTATTTTGAAGAGCATATATTGACACTAGAGGCGTACCTACATAGTTGCATCTACAACAGGCATATATTAGAGACAACATTTCCACAGCACTGAAGACAGTCAGCGGCAGATTAATGTGTGATATGACTGTAGCTACGCTGAGGGAGTGCGATGGAACTGCACATTATGCGGAATTCATCACGTGAGCTATAACAGTCTTTTTTTTAACCCGGCCTCCATCAGCAACCGGTCTTTATTTGTTCGTCGTGGAACATTAAATGTCGTTTCTTCCAGGTGTGTTCGTGGAATTGGTTCGTAATGGTTTACGGCTGCAGCTTCAAAGTATCAGCTGCTGATTACTTCCTCAATTAATCCATTTAAAATAACCTTTAAAACCGCCAGAGCTAGAACGTTACTGATATTTCCTGGATAATTCCTACAACTCCCTCACTTCTATTCATGTTTTGTTATCGTTGATACAATAATATAAAAGAAGAAGAAGGCTTATTAGAGTCTGCCTTCAACATGCACAGCGTCTTGCATTTCTGAATAATCTCTATCCCCCGTAATATGATGACACTAATGTTTCTCTCGTATTCGGCTCAGAGCAACTTCTGGCAGTCGCTGTCAGCGACCTCGCTCCATCCATCACACTAACGGGGATCAACCCTAATGGTGGGGAGAGAGGATGGCAATCAATCTCCTGCTCAGTCGGATGGACCATCACCAAACTGGTGAGGCGGTTATGTCGCCGCGGAGTTCAGAGCCTCTTTTTAAGACCGGTACGTTGCTACGCAACGGCTGTTTGTGTTGTTCAAGAGGAGGAAGAACGATGCATTAACACTGCCAGGCTCAGGGGCTTATAGTCACGCTGGGACAGCGAGCTGCCAAAAAGAAAGAAGGGCACTTAACACGTTCTGGGGGGAAAAAGCACTCACTTAATAGGAGATTATTATCATATTATCATATTTCGGCACCGACAATAAACTGCTTTCCGATCAGTATTAAAGCCTACACCACTAAGAGGAATAATGCAAGGTCCTCAGTTTCTAGCTGATGTTAAAGGACATCACTGCTGGGTGAGGAAGAGCTTCAAAGAAGCCAAACAGAAAATAAAAACAGAAAAAATGAAGTTTTGCAACCACGGATTCCAGTGCGAGGGCACCCTTTATGTTTATACATCTGCGGACCGCTAGAGGGCCGCCAAACCCGACGCACTGGCCCTTTAAATCAAACTGCCATCTGAGTTTTGTAGGATCATTTGGTCCGTCACAACACAATGTGTCACTGCATGTGCTCAAAGTGCGTCTGTGCACATGCGTGCATGCATGTGAATGTTTGATCATACCTTCATAAACATGGACGTCTGTCTGCGTGTGTTTGTATAGGTGCAACTTATGTGTATGCGGTGAGCAGTAAACTGTTCAATTCATTAATGAATTGGCCTTTGATTTTAAATTTCAAATGATACTGTACACAGTGCCACCATTTATTCTCCTACTAGACACAACATGTGTCCATAATTTGCTTTTCATCCACACTTCCTGTAGCAAATGATCCCCCCACACTGTGAACATGATGTGGCTGTTCCAGACAAACGGAAATCAGTCTCGTGTACATGTAAAAATCATTCAAACTAGTGAACTGCAATTTGTCTTTAATCCCGAGGGCTACACTTCGATGTGTGAAATCGATAATGGTCATAGCTCAAAGCTTTGCTCGTGACACATTGAATATGTTCATATTTAATCAGACCTTCAGGTGAAAGATGCAGTCATTTCCACGACAATATATATATAATTGTTGCATATTTACAGCCCTGGGCAAAATGGAACATGCTCTGAAAAAACACACATGTATCTATTTATGTCTGACTTTTAATCATTGTTGCTGTTTATTCGGTGAATAAAAAGAGAATGTCTAAGATGAATCACATTATCTTTACTACCAGACTCACAAGTTTAGTCTGGAGCTGTTGTTTCATAACCAGACTCTAAATAATGAACGCCGCTCTTCCCTGGGCGTGGCCTTTGATGCCTGATCGACACGTCGTTAGTCTAATTAGCTCATTAGACATGACAGAGTGCCGACTGACACTTGTGCAGCGTTCAATAATGCAATGCGTTATCCAAGGGAGACCGGCCCACTCACCGCGGAAGTTATCCAAACCACTTGTTCGGAGCGAGGAAGAGAAAAGGGGTATTGACGTTTAGTGAGCATTTCAGCCTGGCCAACGAGATTTAGTGCAGCATTCGGCTGGTCTTCTGCGGAGCCCAGCACCGGGTAGGTCTTTCCATGGAAATTGTTTGGCCTTCATGAGTTGTTGTTTGTATTGATTTAGCGTTTGCGATTCATGAGCTGGCCTCACTCCTCAGGTGTATCGAGCGGCGCCGCTCAAACGGCCTATTTGAGTTCAAAATATTACAAGGGCCGTTGTTAGTTTCGGCCTGCATGGTTACGGGATTCATCAGTTACTTTCGTAATGTGTTTACATGAGTGTCTTGAGTTTTTTTGCTGTCATCCCGGTGTCTGAACTTTGTTAAGAAAAGCCAGAACAAACCAGTGATTCCGTCATGCTCCCTTTTTTGGAAGCCAGACTTTTCTAAACCACTTGCTACCTCACAGATTATTCAATAGGGGTGTGTATAATCGCCTGGGTGGCAATATCGGGAAAACAAGTACCAAAATGATACATTTGGAATATGGATAACGTTTTGTTTCACCCACGATACACATTTCCTTTCTACAGCCTTGTTATCGGCACTGTGAGGATGTACTAAGGCACAGCCCTCAATCGTCACGAGGGTGTTTGATGTTCCGACGTTTGTGAAAATAGTGGTTATTTCCAAGTAAGAATGGCAGAAATGGTAACCGTTTCCACGGAGATGAGCAACGGAGATAAGCCACGCCCCCTCTCCGGCGAATCTAGCGCGAATGACGCAAACAAAAAGTTGCACCGCTTTACTCTAAAGTTCTAAAGTTCTGACAACTTTGCCTCAGCAGCTGCTTTAGAGAGCCGTGTGGCTCGCTCTCACCTGGGATGTTGTGGATGGTGATGGCGAGGATGAGGAGAACAATTCGTCGCCAGCTGCTTGCCGCCTGCCCAACCGCTTCGTGTTGTTTACGTCGCGTTTCCTGTTCATCTGAGCCGGCCGAATGGGGAACTCTCCTCCTCTGGTACACGTCTCCGTTATCCATTTTATCTGCGCGGCAAGAGGGGAGTGAAGTTGAAAAGAAAATGAGGCAGACATTGTTCAACATTCGTACACAGACCGCCGTATATGGATCCCACGTCATTTTGACATGCAATTAAACCCGCAATGGTTCCCTGTAACTCTTCCAAAGAGACAATGCTCCAAATCACGGCCACTTTGCAGAGCGATGGGAAATGCGGGCGAGGTTTCAGATTCTACTGGTTCCTTCTTGCGTCTTTTTTCTTGCACAACTGTGTGCAACACCATAAATATCTTTGCGGCGAGACGGGCAGCAGGTTTTTGGCTCGGCCTTTGAGTCTAGCCATGTTGGTGGCCACTGTGGCTCAAGGGGAAGGCTGAGAGCCAACATTCACAGCTGTCACACAGAGGTTAATCGCGCTGATCACTTTGCCCAACATCTTGCCGTAACACAATTACAACGTCCCGTGAAGCTTTGCACTCAGCAATCAGTCATCCACGAGATATTTGATCAAAGAGGGGCTTATATTACAAATAGGTTTGTTATAGATAGAATCTGATGCCTCTGCCTCAGGTCTGATTAAGATGTCTGTTATAAAGTCTATAAATGCAGCCTGAGGACAATTCTCATCTAAAATGAAAAAAAGAAAAAAAACGCCCTGTGTTTGTCTCTATATTAATCCAATTATCAGCATTGTGATCTCAGTTAACGTCATGAAAACAAAGTTAATGGACCAAGACAATCCAATTAGCACACTCCCCCCGCTGGAGGTTGTACAAACACTATTACATTTGCTTGACATAAAAAAGTGTTCATTAAATAAATAGATAAATGGGGGGTTTAGATAACCCAGTAATCTTGTATACTCCTCTCATGCCATTGGCAAATCAAACACCAACCTCATACACCAGAAAGCACGACCACTTTCAAGCATAATTTGTCTTTAGGAGGAAACTGCAATGCCAAACTGATTTGACAAATGTATTTTGCAATATGAAAGGTTACCAAGGTATCATTTTTTTCAACAGTACCCTTATAGTGACACTGACACCAATGTTGCTTCATCTTTTTATTCTACTAGATTGCATAAAATGCCACCACCTCTGCTCCCCATGCAAATGGTTTTGTTCATTGTGTTCAAATTAAAACTTTATTTATACCGCACTCAACCACACCACAGAGTAGTCATTTTCTTCTAGATCGAATGCAGGTAGTGTTTGACTGGATTAGTTCTGATACTACTTGGTACTGGTTGAGCACCGATACCCAGACCTCGTCTCCCCCCCATTCTTTTAATTTTTAAACATATGATACGAATAGTCATAATTTGGAGTCATGTTTCTGTCCACAGGATAAATGTAAGTCTAAACTTTGTTGCTAACTTTATCCCTTCCTATCATTCAATTTGAAAACATGTGCCTATAATATTCTTTGTTATGTTTTAGGCAGTGATCTTCCTAAAAATGCTATGAAGCCTACCCACAAAGGAACACCATCTCTGATTGGCCAGCAGTTCCCATTCCTGTGCCCTGCAGAAGGTGGCAGCTGTGTCCGTCAGACACAAGCAATTGACCTCTATTAATGCATTCCAAGTGTCTCGTTTTACCATGTAGGCGGCCGTAAATTGGAATTATCTGGCGTGAAAAGGTCAAATTATCCTGACTATTGCTCGGGGGGGTTCCTCAGCCAGTGGACGTTTTCAAAGGCGAAAAGCCCTAAATCCATATCTATCCAATTGAATTTCCCAAAGTATTTAACCATCACAAAGGGCTTGTGCTCCATACTGATATGTGTTGCGCACCAAAGTGAACATTTTTACTTAACAACTTGTTAGTTTTCTAAAATAGAAATAAACTTGGAATTCTAAATCTAATAACTCTAATCAGTCAAAGTCAACATTTGTGCCAACGTTCCTGAGGTACTGCGTTCGCAAGAATGGTCCAGACGTTCAGAGAGAAGGGCAAACTGAACACGTAGCACCTCTGGTCACGGCTGGTGCAGGAACACAAATGAAAAGGTAGACTGGAGATGCAATGAATCATGATAATGAGAAATCACAGGAGCCACATACATTAGTTGTGGTGAAGTGATTCTCGCAGGAATTTAAATATCAATATATCAGTGTTTGGAATTAGGGGTCAAGTCAATGTTACTACAGCCACTGAAGCCTGTTACAAGTGTCCTGAAGTGTATTTTTGGGGGGATTATTTTTTTAAACATTTGGAGGAGTAGTAAGTACTTTGTTTGACTCTTACTCTGCGGGTCTTTTTTATTGACCACTTTCTTGGGGTTTAGTTCCACTAGCCTGTATGCTAATTTGATGACAAGACTGGTGCTTTGAAAGGTTTTTCCTGGCAGTGTGTGCTAGTTTACAACTAGCCGGGAGAAGGTTTTTGGTTTGCATCTATGTATTTATTCTTATAAATTTGGAACCCATTCATTCCCAACTTTGTCAGGGACATCCAAATCAGGCAAATCTAGCTTAAAAGGGAAAGTTCAACCCAAACTCCCCCAAAAGGTTGCCGAGTGTGAGAAACATCAGCTGTACAGATTTCTGCCCTTCTCTCAAACATAATGGGTTTTTATAATTGTTGAAAACCTCAACACGGAGGAACAATTTTCTTTTTACCAAACTACACCTGCTAACCGCAGCACCGCACAGATGGAAGCGTGCACAGTTGAGAGGCTTGTGCTCGTGACGCCGTGGGATGTAAACAACGCTAATGGCCTCCTCCTCGGCTGCGCTATGTGTGTGTGCTCAGTGGTGCTGGGTGAGCTAGCAGAGAAAAGGGAACACCGGCACGATTGTCACTGAACCAGGCAGCGTCTACCGCTTCTGTTGACACATTAATGTGAGCTGCAATTTCAGGAAGTTAATTACCACAAGGAGGTTGGAATGAACTCCGCTTCACAGTTGGTAGCTGAGATTTACAGTGGATTTGATTGGCCCTTCTGGCTTGGCATGCTGACACACTTTAATGAATATGCACACACACACACACACACACACACACACACACACACACACACACACACACACACACACACACACACACACACACACACACACACACACACACACACACACACACACACACACACACACACACACACACACACACACACACACACACACACACACACACACACACACACACACACACACACACACACACACCTCATTAGTGTATATGTTTCAGTCTCCTCCAAACAGAGTAGCCTGATTGACAGTTTGGTGGAAACAATTCCTTGAGATGATTACCATTCTGTAGTGGAAGTATTCTACCGCTCTTGCTGACCTTGCGAAGTGCACATAGACACACATACGTTCTCTTTGACTATCGGAACAGAATATTTTTTAACTTGCTCTTTTTTTTTTACATTTTGGAGAAAGCATTTTTATAATCAAACATCTAGCTTCGTCTTCATCCACTTCTCTTTTCCCGTCCACCCACTCTCTCATCTCTACCTAACAGCCCGGCAATCACACTCAGACCTGCATCCTCCCCGCTTCTCCATTCACGCTGTGCTGATTGTGAATTCTACCTCCGGAACCCCCAAAGTAAAACTCTTTCACGCCTCTCCTTGGCACTGGCCTGCTGACCCCAAATCCATCATTTCTTTCACACCCACTGCTCCTCAATAATCCTCCCTCCTAGTCTTCCTCCTCCTCATGTTATTCTGTGTCATGCTTAACCTGCGAGAATCTTTTGATTCAACAGTTTTATCTCGTAATGAAAAGGTATCTCAGCTTCTCAATTAGAGTCAAATAAATAAGCTACACTTACTCATTTGTTGTATATACTTTATGATTATATAATCATTGCAACTATATCATGTAAAACACATGCTGTGACAAGAACATAAATGTACTTTCCGACTACAATTTATCCATATTTTACTTTGTTATATAGCCTAATGAGTGATACTTATTGTCATTATTGTTCACAATTTCATGATTAACCAATAAATTGGCCTAATAAATTGTGTTCTAAAGCATTTATTAGTTTATATTGGCCTACTGTTAATTAAAGCTATGGTTGGTATTATTGAGATTTTTTCAAATTATCCAAACCCCAAAAATCCAGCTCAACACTTTTCCAATCAAAGTAGCGAGCAGCAGGGTCTCTGAAAGTCGCTAAATATAGCGAGACCGTCTTCAAGTAGGCAACGTGGACAGGCCGGCTCCCAAAGCCACTCTCAACATTAGGATTATGAACGTAAACAACGTAAAACGATATAGTCGTTTTAGGTCAAGACAACTCGGAAGTCAAAAAGGACCAACCTCCTACAAGAAAAGGTAGAATGGTTGGTGTTCCTACTTGTATCCATCTATCTTCACTAAGACGTAGTTGTCTGTGGAAGCACACATTGTAAATGGTGAACAATCAACTAAAAGGCACCAAAACACATATTTGCCTGACTTGGTCGAACGTGTTTTGCGTGTATATTGACTTCATAATTAGGTAGCTGGTTACGGTAAACAACCTCAGAAAGTTGTTCTTGCACAAAACTAATTTGGTAAAATATAAAAAATGCCAGAAAAATCTGAAGGCTGCGTTTCTGAGAGTTCAACTGTGTTTTCATTTGCTAGTTTTTCGTTTCGCCTTTCGTGTACCTGGAATATTTGGCGGTCGGAATTTAGAAATTTCCCCAAATACAGTCCTGATCTCTGAGTTATCTAGAACGCAGCATTAGTACTCACAGCGGTCAAGCTAGCAGCTTGTGGAAGTCTCCAGTAATGCTCAATGCGTGCAGAGTGTGCGCAGGTAGCCAGCCACAAGTACCGGATTATTATTACTATTTTGTTTTCGTCAGAGCATCCTTTTTATTATTTGCTTTCGGAATGTCAACAAATATATCAAATCTGTGGGGGTTTTTTTTAAGAAGAAGAAAACCAACACTAGTTTTAATATTGTAAAAACTCCTGACAGATATAATTATATATAATAGTGAACACCTAACCTGTTAACATCCCGTCCACATACATTTCTTTACTTTTGGTCTGCTATTGTGTTTTTGGGCTGGGCCTCTTAATCCCAATAAAGGGAAATATAAATGTTGCAACATACATTGATATTTTAGACAATAGCATACATTGTGGACGTGTATAATGCACAGCAGATTGATTCTGAAATCAAGCAGTCATTTGGACAGTTATATGCATTTTAGTACGTTTGGCTGTATTAGACAAATAAAATGATGGTTACCGGGTGTCGATCTGCCACCATGCATAGCATCACATGCGTGTATGTGCTCTCCCACACTAACAAACATGCCAAGTTAACACTCATCTCTAACACATCTCATTTCACTGACTCAATGTGCCTGACAACAGACAGTGGTGAATCCACTTACACCGTTCACATAGCAATCTCACGCTTTCTAGCTCTTTCGCTCAACATAAAGTAGATCCATTTAAATCAATAATTTTCACATTGAGTATCAACCAAAAGGATGTGTTTTGTGACAGACAGCTCTTGGGCCAGACATTTACCCCAAGCGTCGGTGGAGATGAGACCAAACCTTGGCAACATTGACAAAACCCACTTGGCCTCATTCAGTTGCGCGTTCACTTTCAGCCAGTGACCCCAATCACCCGTTGCCGGCGACCTGGGAGCTGCCAGGTTTAATCAGGGTGTTCTAGTGCTGGCCACCGAGCAGCTCTAGGGCTGAAGAGTCGTGGTTAAGGTCATTCCTCTTTTGGGTCCTCTGCCTCTCGTTGTTCAGACCAGTGGAGCGTTCACATTTTACTTGCAACGACACAAAATGAGAACCTGAACACAAACACTGCCCAGACTAGCTTAGACAACATAGGGACAATAAATCCCTCTGGGACTGTTTTTTAACAACAACCCAGTTATTGTGGTTAGTCTGCCAGTTGAAGCCACTGATTGCTGACACTGTCAACAGTAGAGAAGCTAATGATCCTCTATGGCCAGTCAAAAATGACCACATACAGAGAGGGTCGGATGGATTGGAACACACAGGTTAATGAACTTCAGAGAAGAGGGATAGCAAGGCGACTTTGGGGGAGGAAAAGGCGAGGTAGAAAGACGGAGTTATGCGGCGGGTTACAATCAGGAGAAGCTAAGGGCAATTAAAGGGAGAGTGTGAGAGGTAGGAGATCAGGGAGTAAGGATACTGAAGGAGGAGGAAGGGATCAGCGCTGTGACTACTCGAGTGACCCCAGACTGATCTCCAGAGTCGTGTGCAGAAAGAAACCAGGGAAGGAAACTCGTTGACTGCATTGACAAACTGCCCAATGACAGAAACCAGTGCCAGCTAATTATTTCAGCCTGGTATGAATATCTACTAATTATTGTTAACACAAAGCACTCCTTTATCTATCAACCGAAGGGTAGAGCAACTGGACAAAGCTTGGGTCACGCTGTTTCTGAAGGGCCGTTCACTTTGGGGTCATTTATGGTCCCCGACTGAAGTTGTTTTTTTTTTCTTGCCTTTAGTGTTCCATTTTCTCTATCTTGGTGTCCAAAGTAAAAACGCAGATGTAATGGTGGCTTGCGGATATCTCCTGTTCCCAACTACTGTCTTAAATCCCAAATATCTCATTAGAGTATGGTGTTGCTAATGCCCAACATTGAATTCAATAATAATCACGTAGCCTTTCAAGCAAATACATGGAATTTGAAAATGCAGCATCTCAATCTAAATTTGCAATTAATTGAATGATCTCATTTTGTAAAAGGCACAGCTCAATATGGGCATGACCAAGTCAGATTTATGCAATACAACTCAATACCTGTCGGCACTAATCTCATTCAATACCAAATGGAACAAAAGAACCTCCTGAGTTAAATCCTCCAAAGCGAGGACATTCTGCTAGCCTGCTCTTCCACATGAGGCTAATTAGATGACGTTCATGATCACCTGTGACAATGATAATGGCAGCATTACATTCATGTGTGCCAGCTCCAGAGCCTGGTATAGTGTATGCAGGCCCATTTACATGGATTACTGGCACAGCGAGATGGAACATAATTAAGGTTGTTGTGTTTATGGATGGTTTGTGAGATTCCTTTTGGTTGGTAGGATTAGAATCAGCGCTAGCTTCTTTTTGTTGTTTTTTTTGGTAGAATTAGAGCTACAGGTTTGTGTTTAGATTCAGGCTACAATTAATTTTAGGGTTACGGTTTAATTCGCCTGATTGGTGGGATAAAGGTTAGTTTTATTCAGTTGGTTGTTTATTGAGATAAGTATTTCAGTTTGACTAGGTTGCTTGTTTGATGGGATTAAGTTAACAGTTTTATTTTGTCAACTGTTTGGCAGGATTTGGGAAACAGTTCTATTTAGTGGGTTGTTGGCGGAATGAAGGATAGAGTTGTGTTTGTATGCATGGATAGAATAGGAAAGATAATAAACAGATAAACAGATAGAGAGATAGATAAATAACTACACAGATACATATATTATATTATATATATATATATATATATACATATACATATATATACATATATATATATATATATATATATATATGACATATGTATGGAGTGCAGCATTAGAACCATAACAGCATAAAAAAAGGAGACAGAAATAACATAATAATGAGAAATTGTAGAGAGGAAAAATCAAAGACAGGGAGAGCATAAGAGAAAATGTCCAATCCAAAAGGACAGATGATCACCGACGGTGACAGCGAAGTGAGAGTGAAGATCAGATGTGAACACAGCTGACAGGACACCCTGTACTCCTACTGTGATGATGGATGAGGGATACAGATTTTCACAAATATAAATGCTGTAAAAAGCCTCAGAAGGAAGGGAGCAGACGAACGTGACTATTCTGAGAGACAAGGTGTCGTTAATAGACCCAGGATATGCACATCTTGAAACATTTCCTTTTGAGGGCAATGTTCACTTTTGTGACTTGTCTGTTCAAATTTTGTAAGATTGATCACTGAACAATGTGAGGGCTGTTTGGCGACGTCATGAATACACATCTGGTATACACATTTCTCGATTCCATTTGATTTACACTCTCTGAGGATATCATTCCGGCTGATTAATTAATCTGCTTAGAAATCATGGAGAAAAAAAAGAATCATCTTCTGTATCAAAAGTCATTGATAATAATGTCTGTACATTAATGGGTACATTGTGAAGAGGAATCACAAATCGCTATTTCGGTATATTTCTAATGGTGCCAATTTGAGTGCACTGTTTAGCTGTAAAATGAGGAAATTAGCTAAACAGTGAGCTACAGCCTTGAATGTGAGTGAAAGACATCACTCATTGTATTCATTACCTGCTGGCCTGTCATTGGCCTGTCATTAAAGAAAGTCAAAGAGCAAACTTCCAGAAGGTAAACAACGGTAGAATGACGCCATAAAAACAATGCAAAAATATTTGGAGATTCCTCTCTGGAGGCAGCCGAAACAGCATGACATTTGTATGAACCGCTCTGGAGCACGAGGGAGGACAGAGATCAAGACTTCTGTTTTCCTTAATGACAACACCTGTCGTTTTACGCTCTCTATCTTGTTTTGAGACGCACACGGCAGCGAGCCATAGTGAGGCAACACTTTAGGGGGCAAACAAGAACTCCAAGAGAGGGTGACAGATACATAGGTCCTGAGATATTATGTTTCTGGATAAGACGATTGTTCTCTTCCCTTTGAGCTCGGTTTTGGTCTCTGTTTTACTGTCCTTAGCTGCGACACATCGCTTTTCCTTCACCAGCGCCTTGCAAACAGGGCAGATAGCCCAAAGTGGGGTTTATCAGTCTGTCTTTACTGAAAACTGCTGCATGCTGATGAGTGGAGAGACCACTTTAAAATACAAATAGGAAGCTTATAGAGGCTAAAAAGCTCCATACATTACAGACTCTGTGGGCCTGTCACTACATGCAACCCCTACCATGTAGGATAAGTTATTGTAATAAAACAGAATCAAAAATAGTCTATCCAAATGCCTTGAATTTGGTGAAAGACTGCTACTATTTGAATATCCAAAACAAATCAGTTGCTGTACTTCTTCTAGCAATGTGATGATGCCAGTAACACCCACTGATTTCCATCCGAAGAGGAACAGAGAGGAAGCGTGGCAGGCCAGCAGCATGTGAGAGACAGACAGTGACAGTATGTGAACGGGAACGATAAGAGACGGCCAGCGAGAGCAAGAGAGCATGATGGGGGAGAGAGAGAGAAACAGAAGAAGAACCAGTCAACAGCAACACTTCCATGGCTCCGTTGGCCATTGTTGCCAGGCAACTGTCTGACTCTGATAAACGCACGCACGCACGCACGAATCAAGCAGGGGGAGATAGACAGGCGGGGACAAGGTGTTACAATAGATTTATAAAGAGAACTGGATACAGAGTTAAAGGGCGGAGCCACGTTTATTCCTATGAAAGCTGCACAGTGGCACATGAAGCAAAAGAAGTTTGACTTCCCAGCATACATCTAGCAGAATCGTTCACATCAAATGCCCCCGCCTCCCCCGCCTCATTAACATGAACAGAGGAAAGAAAACACCTTGGCATTTAGAGCATTTTACAACTGTGAGCCCTCGTGGTTTAAGGTATATTCAAGTGTTCGTACTGGGAAGTTTATTTCCAAAAATGATCCTCTGTTTTACAGACGTCTCTTCCCCAATATACCTCGATGGGAAATTCCACGATTTGGCCCCAGTTCCTGCAGCAGAGACCATTGATCCAGCAAGGCTTCAAAAGGACACACACTCTTAATATCATGTCTGCCATCATTATCAATTCATTTTGTATGTATGAATTCTTATTTCTTTTACAATAACACACATTACTCAATTGTTTTGTGACACTGAGATGACAGTGCACAATTTTGATTCTTGAGTTTTGAGAAACTATGTGCATTATAAGCCTAATAAGAGACAAACTGGAGCCATATTATGACACATGGAGTGTACTCATATTGTTTTAGGTAAAGTGGAAGTCTGAGCAGGTTTTCTTGCAGCTTTTTATTAGATAGACGGTAATGTCGATCAGTTTTTTCATCACTTTGGCCACTGAATGGATTGCCATTCAAATTGGTACGGAAAGTGATGGTCAGGAATTGGAATAAGTGTGTGATTCCTGACTCATAATTCCACCAGAAGGTAAAACTGTTCATTTGTCGCCTTTACATTGTGTTTAGTTGGTCAGTTGGCTTTCCTTTTTTGTTGTTTTGGCTATGTATGTTGTCCCTCTCATTACCTGTTAAGCCTGAACAAATCCCATCAGAACTACATCCGTCAAAATGTTGTACAATAAAAATAATAATAATTCAAACTACTAACCTTGTATCAACCCATTTATAATGTAAATCTATCCGTCTACTTATCCCTCTCCACAGCAGAGTACGTAGTGATCAGATATTCATGGCCATGTGTGGCTTACATTTTGAACATTTTAATCTATTTGAATGGACTTTCTGATTTGTCATGCCTTTGTTTTTACTAAAGAGTCTTGGCATGTACCCTAATCCAACCTTATTGCTCATCTTGAAGTAATGTGTGTACATAAACTAAAAACAGCAGAGAAGTACTGATCGAGCACAACAGAATGCCTGACGTCATCCGGGTTTGTGGCCCACGGATCCTGGACGTGATAGTAAAAACAGTCACCAGATTTGGTCTTGGATTTTATTATATCTTTACAGGAGAATTATTTTCCTTTGGTGGATCTGAAATGTCCATCTGCTGCATCGTACTGGCAGCCATCAACTCTGTTTTCCCCCTTAACTCCTACTCTAACTGTGTTTTCATCCAGTTAAAAAAAACAAACACAGACAAGAAAGGAAAAGACTGGCAGTCAGAATTACTATGTGGCAACGTGTTGTCTTTTTGATGTCTCTTTCATGCTCTTTGAAGACTAAGAGCATTTTAGTTTAATTGCCAGTTAAAAAAATTTAAAAAAAGGTTGGACATGAAGCACTACACTCATCAGGGACAAACAGACAGTTTGACTTGTCATTGTAGATGCACCACAGGTGTTCATAATACCATTAATAATGAATCCCTTAATTTCAAGTGACAGTGTGAAACTGACACAGTTAAATGCAATTCAGCCATCATTCCTGTAATTATTTACATTTGTACTATTCCTACTGGGGCTTGTCAAGATATGACCTAGTTGTTAATCAACATAATCAATCCTTATAATGTACGTCATCTGGAGCCAGGACAGGTGACGTAGTATAAGGACACCTGCGTAGCAAGAAAGTGGGGGTTGGGTGAGTGGGCCTAAAAATACAGGACTCTCACCGCAGTTTGTGTCCTGTGTGAAAGACGTCAACGTTGACTTATTAACTTCCATACATAAGTGATTCCACTTTCCACCCAAACCGCAATCTTTTCAGAAACCTGACCAAGTAGTTTTGTCACCTTCAAAGGTTATACGCACTGGTCAGTTATTAAGCTCCTCTTTTATGGAACCAGCTTCCACTTTGAGTCCGGGAGGCAGACACAGTCACCTCATTTAAGAATAGACTTAAGACTTTCCTCTTTAATAATGTTTATAGTTAGGGCTGAATCGGGTTTGCCCTGGTCGAGCCCCTTGATATGCTGCTATAGGCTGATAGGCTGCTTGGGGATGTTTTAGGATACACTGAGCACCTATCTCCTCTTCTCTCTCTACTTAAGGATGAATTTACATCTCTCCATTGCACCTTATTAACTCTGCTTCCTCCCCAGAGTCGTTGTGACTTCACGTCTCATAGGGTCCATTGGACCTGGAGGTGTCTGATGCCTGGTGAGCCGGCCTCCCATTGGCCCTGCTGATGCGTCCCGCCCCCCCTCCTCTCTACCTCCTTCTGTTTCATGGATTGGAGTTCCATTCATACATTGTCATATTCATGTAATGTGTTTATGTAACTTTGTAATGCTGTTCATCTGTACACATGACATCTATTGCATCTGTCCATCCGGGGAGGGGGATCCTCCTCTGTTGCTCTCCTGAAGGTTTCTTCCCTTTTTTCCCTGTGAAAGGTTATTTTTGTGGAGTTTAGGGACAGGGATGTCGTATGTTTACAGATTGTAAAGCCCTCTGAGGCAAATTTGTAATTTGTGATATTGGGCTATATAAAATAAACTGAATTGAATTGGTCGTTTGTGTTGCTGGACATTCGTAGGAACACTTTTCATTAGATATCATAGATCTGTTGCACGAGGATATTTTGCCCCGCAACGAATGACAATATTCTCTAATCCTTAAACATGGACAGTAGGAAAGCAATTTTCCATCTTGGCCGCAGTCACTCACCTTCCTTCTAACCCAAAGCCAGTCACTCAGAACTGGCTGCAGCTTTAGGCTTCACTCTCTGAGACCAAGTTAACGAGGACAAAACTCATTTGCCAACAAAGTCCCGAAAGACAACTTCTAGTTGGCGGCCCTTTGGTTTAGAGCCACGCTCCTCTCACGGCAACTCTCTGTATCTAATCTTTTCCCTCTCACAAGGACATTTAAGAATCTCACCGTCTACAGTGGGGAGACAGATTAAGCCTTAAACTGTCCTATATCAACACAATCTCTGTCCTTAGGAATACATATCTATGCTGCTCCTTGCCAAGAAATAGGAATAAGCTGCTTCATAAAATTCACAAAAACCACAACACGGATCTAGATAATTTATGCTGACCCGGACGGGGGACATCGTAGAGCGGTGGAAAGAGCACTTTGAGGAACACCTAAACCCGGCCACCGTGTCCCTTGCAGAGAGGGCAGCGCCTGAAGACTTGTGGGTGCACCCATATCCCTGGCGGAGGCCGCTAAGGTAGTCAAAAAGCTCCTTGGTGGCAAGGTGCTGGGGGTGGATAAGATCCGCCCTGAGATGCTGAAGGCGCTGGGCATTGTTGGACTGTCTTGGCTGACACACCTTTCCAATGTTGCATGGGTGTCAGGAACAGTGCCTATTGACTGGCAGACCGGGGTGGTGGTTCCCATCTTCAGAAAGTGGGACCGGAGAGTGTGCTCGAACTATCGTAGCATCACACTACTCAGCCTCCCGGGGAAAGTTTATGCCAGAGTGCTGGAAAGGAGGCTGCGACCATTTGTCTAACCTCAGATTCAAGAGGAGCAGTGCGAATTTCGTCCCAGTTGTGGAACAGTGGCCCAGCTCTTTACCCTCGCAAGACTACTGGAGGGGTCCTGGGAGTTTGCCCAACCAGTCTATATTTGCTTTGTGGACTTGGAGAAGGCTTTTGACCGGGTCTCCCTGTTTTTTTTGTGGGGTATGCTGCGGGAGTATGGGGTGCCGGACCTGTTGCAATGAGCCATCCAGTCTCTGGACGCCTGCAGTATTCTCAGTAATAAGTCAGACACGTTCCCGGTGGGTGTTGGCCTTCGCCAGGGCCCTTTATCACCGGTCCTGTTTGTGACTTTTATGCAAAGGATATCTAGGTGCAGCAGGGGGGCGGAGAATGTGTACATGTTATACAGTATATACCTATTACTCTTTGTACCTTATACCCTTATTTAAATACACATTTCAATTTCATCCATCGAAGCCTGGCTCATGGAAAAGGTATTTATGATATCATCTTTCTGTTTTCGTTGATTGCTTTCCATCAGCGAGGCTGTCCAAACAATTGTGTTTGATGAGAAATGCCGATGCTAATTATAATCTGAAATTGACGAAACTCTCACCGTTGGGGAAGGCCATTTGATTTGTCGAGCTATATGTGGAAACAAGTGAAAGAGTAGAGATCAATTAGCCTCTCGAAATACATTCTATGTTGGAAAACCTGCTGATTCAGTGGCTGCCAAGAAACCTGCTGAGCTGGGGAACTGTAAAGACATGGGGAGATTTCAGATTTCCACGACTAATTACCTCTCCCTTCAAACTTCTCAAGTTTGAGTTAAAGTACACAAACAAGAGCAAATCTCTGTGGCACCCCAAGTGAGAGAGGACTAAAATAAATAAATAAATACAATAATAAAACAGAAGAGTGACAGAACAAGCGACATAAATAATAGAGAAAGACAGATGCGCATTTGGCGGAGCACAAAGCCCAGTCAGAGAGAGTTCTAGCCCCCCCGTCATCTGAGGTAGAAGAGAAGAGATAATGTCCCTCATCAAAAAGCAATGAGCTGGAGTAGAAACACACCGAGAGGAAATTCAACAGCAGCACAGAGGTTAGAGGGAGTTTATGGCAAAGAGAGTTGTTTGTTTGAATCTCAGATCACCTGAAAAATTCCGAGTTCTTTTTCAACAACACTCGAGAGGAGAATGGTAACTCGCGGAAGCCTATACAGACAACATGTGGGAGCATTTTGTTTTTACCTTCAAAAGCACAATTATGTTGCTTAATTAAACAACCAGAAATATACCTCTACAAGGTCGAAGTTAAACGTTATTGTAACTTTTAGAAGGTAGAAACCGCTCTCTCTTAGTTTGAATGGAAAACACAATTTTATAATGGAAGAATATGCACAATATATGCATTATGGCTATAGTCTGCTACACTTTATATTTTGTGAGAAAAAAAAAAGAGAAGAATTAAAGCAATTTATAGATAGAAGAGATATTTCTCCTAATTTAAAATGGCCAAATATGGATGCCGTTAACGTTGTGATTATACATTAAATATCACATCTCTACTGGGAAGCATTGTGACGAGGCGACACATCGCGGTAACCGCTGCCTGCTGGGGAAAAAATGCCTCTGCCCCTTGAGTGAAAGAGAAATTGCAGCAGATTTGTAGCGTTAACTGTCAGAAACAATCTTATGGTGGAGAAGTGAAGCTTTTGGCCTCACGAGGGCCCGTTATGTGCCGTCGTCGTCACTGTCAAAAATGGGCTCTCGGTTACTCGTGCCTTTATAAGGTGTGTGTGTGGTGAGAGGGAATTAAGCGGCTTATTTGTTGACTGTATGATTGTAGCACAACAAGGTTCCCGCTGTGGCTCTGATGTTAAATCGGATGTTGACACTTTCCATCGAATGAGTGGAGCTGTACACTGTTTCTAAACACAGTTTTTGACCACTAGAGGTGCTATGGAGCGGGCCCCTGTTTTTTAAATTTTGTATCGCACGAGTGTAAGTAGGTTGTGTGATACAAAATAAATCGACCAATGGACAGTTGGTATAACTTGGCAATAACATGTGTTGACAAAGGCAAAGAAGGAGACTGCTCGTCCTTAAATAATGGGTGTTAACAAATGAGGTGCAAATGTTTTCTGAGGAAGGAAATGCATTCAACACATGAGCCCAAAAGGGATACACACAACGTGCTTTGGTGAGATGAACTGGTCGATTGGTGCATCCCCTATGACACTGGCTATTAGCCTCAATCAAACCTGTGATAAACAAATATCTTACTCTAGCTTTGTGTTCCCAACATTTCAGCTAATCAGTGTGCATAAGAGAAAATCCCCTCCAGCAGAGAACTAGGAATTCCAGACCATAATCATGGAACATCTAACACCGCTGCGAGGGATAGACAAGAAGCATGGCAACATATCGCAGACAAGTTAAATGCGTAATGCTGCGTTCACACCAATATTCACAACGCTTTACTCGCCCGACTATTTGTGGTTTATTCATTCACTTCATTCGCGCTGGAGAAGGGGCGTGGCTTATCTCTGTGGCTTGTTATAATTTCCGCCATCCACCATGGAAGAAATAACCACTATTTCTCATTCATACTTGTTGTGGACATCCCACAAACGTCAAACGCCCTCGTGTCTGGGTTCATAACGTCACCCGTAGGCTCACACAGCTCGGTAAATTTCACGACTCCGTCTAGATAACTGGATGAAAATGTGCTTTATTCGCATCCATTCTCGTCTGTGCATTGACTCATTTTAAGTGCCTCATCACCCCAATCAATCCGATTATATTTCTTTAAATGTGCCTTCTGGCAGTCGGCTTAATGGCATGCATCATCCAATGAGATCTAAAATAATGATCTCAGCTCTTTCAGAACAAGTAGATCATATATATGTGTATATACATGTATGTGGAGATTACCATATAGAACTAGGAGTTTGAATATGTGCGTGCGAATCTGTGTATGGGTGGATCAGTATGTATGTATGTATTATTCATAATCACAAATTCAATCAATTGAAGCAGTGAAAATAAATTGTGTGTGATTCTCTCTATTCTTCTCATGAGTCACCTTAATCATTTTCTACAATATTCTGGAGTCGTGGATGCAGCCCGGCCATTTGGCCTCAACATTTGTTATGAGGCAGGAGGAGTCACAGATCATCTAAGATGCCTTGTGGGCAGAATGGATAGCGCTCATATAGGAAGTCATCAGGACGTGATCAGAACTCTCTCCCTATGAAACCTTAATCTAACTAATATCACTCCTTCATCAATGGGATCTCTGAGGAAGGGAGCTGCCAGCTTATCCAGCTAACTTAACTTAGCCTGCACTGGAGCAGGTTCAAGTTTTTGGATGTGTTGCTATGGTGATTTTGCTAAACTTGCTCCGTGGAACCGAAAAGCCTGATTTATGGAATCTTATCCGGAAAATTATCCGGCTAACTACGTTAGCCAGGTACGAGGAACGGGGCCCAGGTCAGTCAAAACAAAGCCGGAGCAGGTTAGCAATTATTTGGTTTCTAAATGCTGAGATTTTGCTGCATGAGCTCTTTTTCTTTTTGTGTTGCTCCTTTCAGTACTTCAGAGAGCAAATCCATTGGCATTTCTGGGAGGCTGGACTAGTTCATTCGTTATATAGCATTTTCACAGATTTACAAATGTAAGTCTTTTGCATTTTCCGCTTCATTTTGTCAGAATAGTTCCAGAAAACCTCACGTGCAGACATATGATGTGGTTGGTAAAACTCATTAAGACTTCCCTCTGATCACAACTATGCCATCCCCTCCTCCTCATTATAAAAGATAGGTCATGTAGTTGGCTGCCATTTCTTGCCCCAAAGAAAAAAAAGATGAATTATTGAATTACGCTAGGTAGCAGACTGAGTAATAAAAGTATGGCAATTAATATTCTGCATAAGTATCACATTTGTCATTATACAGTAGACCTAAATAAACAGAACTCCTGAAGGAACACTTTGATTCCTCCTCATGCTGACTGAATTATTTAGGACGCATTAATATGAGACGGAACGGGAATGGTTTTGAGCGTGCATGTCTGAATCCATGCTCCTTTGAGTGTGTACATGCTTGCAAGCCGCTTCTTGCCACTTCAAATAGCTGGAGAGCAGCAGGAGTCGACGCACTGATGTATTAAACATGCGTTGTTATTGTTCACCGTCATAAAATAGTGATATCAGAAACAGATTCTGTCTGAAAGGTTAGTTTAAATGTTGTTCATAGAGAACACTGTGTTTCTATATTTCTATATACTGCAATCAAACACTATACATTGTTTTTTGTTTGAATCGGATAATGATTGTGTATTTGAAATTGTTAAATTATTTCAAATATACACACATATATAAATGTGTGATTTGGAGACTACATTTCAGTAGTTATCTTGAAATAAAGTGTATAATATATTATAACATATATATATTATAATATATAGAAATAATTTATTTCAAGATAATTACTGAAATGTCTACTTTCTTCAATTCACACATTCCTTGCAAAGATCTTATGGGAGTTCAAACCGAACCAGGACCCGAGTCCTTATTTCCAAAGCCGCTAATAAAAGCTTCTCTACTCAACATTCAAAAGGCACAATATAGCTGCAAACAACAATTTGCTATGTAAAGATATCATCATCACAGAAGCGTAGCGCCCACCCTCTGGTGCCCCCCCCCCCCCCCCCCCAGGTAAACACTGTTATCTCCTTCAGTACTGTTGCCATTGTTTGCCAACGCTGGTAGCATCATTAACTGTGAGCGGCCCGTTCAGCCGCCGGGCTTTAGAAACGCTCCCAATTTTGTGTTGAGCCCCTTTGACCATCTCAACCCTTCTGCTCGCTCCAGCACCTACTGTGTCACATCGGGTGGATCTCCAACAGTGGCAGAGCAGCTGCAATTACACGTGACCATTACAGAGTGGACATTTTTTTTGTTTTTCCATTTCTGCAGCAAGTGATCAACATATTTTGCTTTTTAAATGGAAAATAATGTGTTTTTTTTAGTCCCCTTGTGTTATTGATTGTGCTGAAGAGGACTTTTAAGAGCTCGAACAGAAAAAAACATCCTGCTTAGTAGATCAACTTAAGGTAAAAGAAGGCAATACATACCATCCACATTCATATACCGCACATCTGAAGGTCTAAAAGGACGGGACTTTTTAGCATGTTTATCTTCTGTGATGGCTGAGAAAGCAGTGACTGCTGCTTAATGGAGAAGCCTTGGAAACCAAGAGGGGGCTTGAAAAGGTGGACAGGAGGAAATAACCCCAACATGAATCAAGTATCCTCAGATTGGAAAGAGCAACCAACCACCAATCATTTGAAGGCAGAAATATGGAAAATTATCAAATCTCGAGAAGAAGTTGAAAGATTGAGAGGAAATAGTGTTAAGTGGTCCATACGAATATTAATTTGATCGCTTTCCAGAGGAGTTATATTGCAAAAAAAAAACATTTAATGGAGTTGAAGTGTGTAAGAGAAGCCTCACAACGACAGATGTCATCTGGCAAAGTGCATCTGAAGTTTGGAGAGCAGTCTTTGGGCATCGGCTGAGTGAAGGACAGAACTGTCATTCAACTATTGTACAACGCACTCGAAATCTGTCTCAAAGTAAAGTAAAGTCCCGTTGAGCCTCACTGGACAAAAACAATGGTGCTGACATCAACAGGCTGTGCCAGCGTTGAAGCTGTACGATGATTGTATTTGTTGCGCATATGATCATTTGACTATTTTGTGACGCTTACAAATAGTAGTTGGTATTAGTCTCTTTTTCAGTAATTTTGTGACAGCTTAATATAGATGCTCCGTCCGTGTTTACGTATCTTTTCTTGTGTGACCTCTTTCCAGCCAATCAGGCTCAGTGAATAGCTGTGATGTCGAAGAGCGCGCAGCAGTTCGCTCTCCTGTCTCGACATGACATATTTAAATGGCAGGGTAGTGGGCTAAAATTATGTTGTCAGACCAGTGGACACCACCTGCTCTGATTTTGGAAAAAAGGTAACTCCCAACTCCCTCACAACGTGGCATTTCAGCCTTTTCTATGTACATTGTTTGACGTATAAAACTGCATACTTGCACTGAGCTACACAGGCCCGAGGAAATATGACTCCCTGCTTGCAAAATGTTGTTTGAATTGCAGGAAAAAAACTTGACATATATATTTTGTGTGTGTTCTTCTCTGTTTACTGTGTGGCCGACTCACTTGGTATGCCCTCAGACAAATCCACAGGGATGCAGTGAATTTGTAACTAATCCGTAGAAGCTAGTGTGAAATATATATTCATACCGTGGACTTGAGCGCTGCAGGAAATGTCTAACTCCACCGTAAACACAGAGGGCAGCTGGGATTCAAGACCCATGAATTTAGGACACCGCCTTGGCCGCACTCTCCGAAGGTAAGTGTTTCTGTCAATGTTTGAGTTGCAGCTCATCGGAACGATGCAATTCTGTCTGCTCGTGATTATTGCTTCACCTTCTTTTTCTGTCCGAGTCTTCAGACTCCTCCAATTTTAACGTGTTTTTCAAGCAGTTCCTGTCTCCCTTCCTTTCTTGTTTGTCAGTTGAGCACCTCCAGCTGCTTACCCTAAAAATAACATCAAGGCAACTGACGACTTCTCGCGGCGCTTTCACTGAGATCTATGGGACATTCAGCGGCTCTAACTGACAGCGGCCCTCTGCATCGGCCTCCCCTGAGATTGAAATGGGAATAAACTGCCATTATTCTCAGGATAGTAATGGAAACGAAGAGGAAGGTTGAGTCTTTTAAAATGACTCAGACGTGTGTAGTGTTCCAGCTATGGTTAATGAGCAATGCTCAGGTGCATCAAACTGTCACCTGTGTCTGCGTGACGGGACCTTCTCACAACCGACCGGCTGTATTTATACCATTAATGATGGGATGGCGACATCCCAGTTAGGAGTGCGGGTTTCGGAGCCTCGCTATCGTGTATGCCGGCTCACTCGCGTGGCTTTTCGGAACAATTTGTTGGAACGGGGACGTCGTTTTTTGATTTGGACTGAATATTTTTCTTGAACAGTAAAACAATTTGGGAAACACTTTCTATGACACCCATGTCTCTACTGCTTTATGAACATACTTATAATGTGTTACAAACTGCTTATAGCACTGTATAAGTATAGTTATAAACACTCATATTCAGAATGATGTACAACAATGTTAATTATGAAGCATTTCATGATGTAGAATCAGACTACTTCAACATTGCTGGTCACTCACTGACTATATTTTAGCAAGGATTTAATTCCCATAGTTGTAATACATTAAAAGAAGGTTAATAAATAGATATGTTAATAAATCCTTGTTTGCTTTCAATAAAAGGGGATTTTTTCACTTTTCTTGAAGCGAACAATGACCAATTAGAGTAAATGATAGTCCCATTATAATGCATCATAAAAGTAATAATAATGCATTATAAAAGCAGTATACATTATAATACACAATGATCCTTTAAAAAAGACCAGCAATTAAGAGTGATAAATGACCTTGTAAGCAAAAAAAAAAAAAGCTTTATAATGAGTTATGATTGTTATAAGACATTAGGAAGGTATTAGGAATCTGTAAATTGATGTGAAAAGCAGTTACAAAGTTATAAGCAGAATATAACACATAATAAGTTTGTTTATAATGCATTATAGACATAGGTGTCATAGAAAACCTTACCAAAAATTGAACAACCACATGATTTTGTGACAGTAGAAATGATATGTTTGCAGCATCATTTCAAAAAGCTACACTCGCTAAACATGCTTCTGCTTATTGTGAACTATTAATGGGAACCTGCAGAAGTACACGGAGCGGGATACGCCTCCTCATGTGTGCAGATTATTTATTATTGGATCCCTTCCTCATGACTAATAAATAATCTGCACACAACGGAGCGTATCTCTGCATTAAAATACGGCAAAGTGGAGCAACAACTGGTTCAGGTGATACTCGGTCCGGACCAAAGGAGCCGAACTACAGCCCGTTCGCATGGAGCGCGTTCCCTTGTGCTCACCGAGAGACCGTCAGCAGGCACGCAGCTGGGAGAACACACTGACAGAGGAATTATAATGTCTTCCTCTTTCATTTAATAGTTTCTCCTGCATTTATTTGGCCTTTCTAAAACCGTACGTAGCTAGACTTCACAAACGTGTATGCGTACGTATGTGACGAAGTGGGCGTGATGTCATCAAAGAAAAACACACTGGCGAGCTATCCAGATTGAAACACCCAATTAGTGTCACAGATGGACAGACGAGGGAAGGAAAGGAAGGACAGAAAAATCTGGACAGTGGGAAGAAGCCATCAGAGAAGCTCCAGGTGAGATTTCCGTGGTAGCCAATGCAGTCTCTCTTCATGCATTTTTTTTATCTGCATCAGTGTGATCTGGGGCCTAAAAGGTGCCCGGAGTGGGACGACAGAGGCTACAGCTGTTTTGTTTTTCTGAAATCCAGCACATTTTGCAAGAGCTGATGCGGGTATATGAAGGGAGGCTTGCCTGAGAGAGGTCCAGCTCTACCTATCCTGATGGTCATCTCATCAGAGTCCAAGAGTTGGAACGACGGCTCGTCCGCTTTCTCTTTGGCCAGCTTGGAGTCGGGGGGAAGAGCCAAGGCTATGTGTGGGTCAGCACCTACACCCTGTGGATAGAGACAGCAGGGGTTAGACTCCATTTTTATGAACAGACGATCCCCGGAAAAACAGGAACAACTTCATTTTATGGGTCCCCTAGTTTCCTGCTTATAGTATGAGAACGTTCCTAATCTAAAAACGAGCTGGTATGTTATATTATATTCTTAGTAAATACCTCAAAATGTCTGCCATTTGCATTTTAGGAAGAAGTATTGAGCTCTTTTAGGTCAAATTAGCATGACCACAATGTAAATATACTCGCATTAAAAGACAATCACTTGTGAAATAAATTCCTATTAAATATTGCTATTGATATGGATGTATGCGCCATGTAAGCACAGCATCAGTGAAACCTTGAAACTGGATTTTGACATGGGGGACATGCAGATGCGAGTAAATCAGCACCAGCTTTACTTTTTTGTACAAAGAGCCGCTTCAAAAGCTTGTTTAATTAAATAAAGTGGTCGATAATCAGTTACAGTGCACTGCGCAACAACATTAAATTACCCTTAATAAGTCAGAACAAAGATCAAATTTCAACACCCACAAATTGAATTCATTTCCGACTATCAGAGGTCAGCAAATACACAGCAGGCCGAGCAATAAATTAGATTTGATGAAAACAAAGAGCCCACACACTCAATACGCAAACCATTAGCTGAATAATGTCTAAAGGCAAGGGATAAAAAAACTCCATATTTCCTCTGCTTCGTGGCTGCAACATCTACATTCCTGTCCGGTCACAGATTAAGTGCTGGGAGAGCTCGCGTGCGTCAGAGTACATAGAATGTACTCCCATGTATTCTTGGAAACACACTCAAGTTTTGTGTAAACGATTCAAGGAGAACATTGACAAATAGTCATAATTTTCTTTATTAATTTCACGATTGCAGAAGTTGCAAAATATTTGGGGTTGTTGCAAGAAAGATATTTGGGATTACATTATTTAAAAATTCAGATTCATGTTTGTTACCATCTCCCAATATCAGGATTTGGGTGCATTGAGATAAACACTTGATAAAACATGATGTAGTTATGACTCTTAAATGTCAAATTGACTTCCAAAGTGATCTAAATTGATTTAAAAAGACAACGTTTATCAACAGCCTCCAAGACAGTATTTACTAGATGCACCATTGGCAGATATCTCAGTCTCTATGTGCTTTGCACGTCTGGACGCTGCCATTTTCTCATTCTTCTCCCCACAAACCGGATCAAGCCCTTCAGATGCAACCTGAAGGGCTTGATCAGGTTTTGCAGAGGAGAAGATCAGAGCTTCATCCTCTCAATATGAGTGACATCTGGACTCGACGAGGTCCCTCAGGACATTATCATATTGCTTTGAGGCGATTCCTGTGCAGCTCTGGCTTTGTGCTGGAGAGCAAATGTCTTTCACAGTCACAGGTTTCCTGCAGACTGCATCAGGTTTTCACCCAGGAGTTCCCCACTTCCCCATGGGGATAGTATGTTTATGATGACTTTGGTCTCAGGACGGAGGCTTAGATTTCCTCTCTTGGCCATTCTTCCAACAGTCTCTAGAATCTGAGCATATTTTTGCACTGGTTATGAAATATAAAACAAACAGCATTTATTTTCATTTAAATCATACATTTTTTCTGAACGTATATATAAATAAATATGCCTATGAAATTAATAGTGACATAAATAAGTGAGGCAGATAAATATATAAATAAATGTAAATATAAACATATATGTTAGTCAATATTGTTCAATAAATAAATCATTTTTATATTTGTTATTACGTTTGTCAAGGGATAGACATAGTTATGTATTTCATTAGCATATCTATTTAAATTAATTTGAACAAAATGGAATTCCATTTGAAGTTGTTTTAAATAATATTCGTCATTCTTGCTCTACAATTATTACCCAGCAGCAATTAGGCGTATGAGAAAGATGCAGCCTAAAACGCTGCACGGGGAGAGACAATAATTAAGAGGAAGATTGCTGAGCCATAATGAGTGAGGCGGTGCATGGCATTTGGGGATTGTTGTGCTGAAAACACTGGATTCTGCATAAATAGACCCGTTCAACATTTCGCAAGAATTAATGTGGCAAACAGTTTGCATGTATTTTACGAGCTGTTGCAAGATCGGTAAATACATCACTTTCCACCTTTAGTTTTTTTCATGACCTATTATTGAGAGAAGAATATGCCATCTCTATGTGTGTTGATATGTGTGTGGGCATGACTGAGTTAGTGTGTATTTAGTTGATTGTGTGTGTGTGTGGGGGGGGGGGGGGGGGGGAGACCAAAAATCCTTCACCATACTCTTACCAGTCTCCAAACCCCTCCCACTTTTTCTTTTGGCAATTGCCGTAGCTCTTCTTTCTTTCTTCACCTAAATGACCAAGGCAGGCGGCAGATCTGGTGATACTACCATAATCACCAATCTCTGGCCTTGTTCTGGTCCCAAGTACACTCATGAACTGCCCGGGGTCTCGTGCTGATCCCCACACCCGCCTCGCCCCTCTCACCCTGGGCAGCACTGGAAATGTCTAGAGTCCAGCCCCTCTCAAGTACTTTGTTTCCATCCTAAAGCCGGTCTGCCTTGCTAGGGGTCAGAACACCAAGGTCATCATCTGCCTTTGCCTGCGGCTCAAAGTTCACATGTGTATGCTTATAATGCTAAATATATGTTGGATATTTATAGTTAACTGCCAATTTATTAATATGAACAATGCCACAAAAACCTCTCTCTGGCATTTCAGCTGGCTGAAAGCCACCACAAACTTTTTCTTTTACCAGATCACAGTTTTGGACACAGCTGGTGTTGGTAATGGAGACTCACTGGCCCAAAACAATAATACATGTTTATTGGAAACTCTCTAAATAAATTGTTTCTCTCTACACAGTGTGCTGATTTGTATCTTGGCAATATGAACCAGCACACAGAGAACTGCTTGAAATGTACTCAAGTAACACCATTTTAGTGTGGTTTACTATTTCACTCGCCAACTGGTCTACGTTTCCACCCACTCGTTCTTGACTGAAGAAACGATGCCTATAGTACAGATCTTCATGTGCTTCAGCCGGACTCCATATGAAAGTACTCCAGCTATCTGATGTTTGTGTGATTCATCCTGTGTGAAAGCTGCAGCAGGAGAGAGGTCTCAGAGGACTTGTCACCGTTTGACGAGGAAGGCAGGAGTCGAGAAAGAGGCAGAAAAAAGTCAATGTGGCAATTCCCCTGATCCATCAAAAGCACTCAAGCACACTGTGCACACAGTGCACACACACACACAATCTCTAAATGACTTGTATGATCTGATTTATACACTCCTGCAATCTCCACTTCAAACTTTTGGCCGAGTTCAATCTATTAAATCACGGAGACCAACTTTGTGAAGTTAAGCAAACCCTCACATATCAGGCATTAAAGACTACTTTTGGCCATTCCTTCAATCCGGACAACTGGGTGAGCTGCATAGGTTTGACCGTCTGACACGTTGACATCTGCTATGTTAATAATATAGGAACATTATTTTTGTAATACTTTCTACAAGGCTTAAATACTTAAGTAATGTACGCCAATGTTTGCCAAAAAAACCTGTTCCGGTAAACAAACACAAAGTGCGCCATGGGCCTCGTCCCCCTTCAACTACTAAAAACAAGATCCCCTTCATGCCGCCTGCCTCGGCAGTAAATTGCAAACTGTCTGTCAGACACTAGCGGCTCTGTTAATCCGTCCATCAAACAAAAGGAATCTTATATTTATGACGTTGACATATTGCTTATTACTATTGCAACATAAGTTGGATGAGCACGCTGAGCAACGTGTCATAATGCTAAATGCAAACTGGTCAAACCGGTTTAAGCTCGCGACACCTGACCGGACTGGCAAAGCCGGAAATCCACCCGACTCTGAGTTGATCCAGGATCATATATTCAAAGGAATTACGCACAGGCCCGCTAGGCAGCAGTGTCACGTTTGGCAAACACCAACAAACCACATCATCCATGAAACAAGCATGAACAATTTGGACTCATCAGCATACGTTGGAGAGTTGTGTGCGTAAGCTCCACTTCCAGCCCATGTGACTTGGGGTTACCCAATGCGCCCTTCACAAAGATGTTCATGTACGTCTCTGCAGGCGAGCAAATTACTGCAACTTCAAAAGTATTGGCGGTCCAGCCAAAGCCCCGACTATAAAAACATCAACGAGCCACGTCGTTGCACATGTCACTTTTCAGTGTCCAGCTGATCCCAATGGCAGAACAAACACGTTGGGGGGGGGGGGATGATGGGATGCTGATTTTTTTTGAAAAGGAAGACCCACTTTCCTTGCAGGTGCAGACTAACAAACATGATGGCAGTAAAACAGCCAAGGATGTGTAATTTGCCCGGTTGTATGTTTAGCAATGTAATCACCGTTTTTATCCGGCTTCAAAATAGCCACTGAGGTACTCTGTGTACATTCTTTTTTTAAGTATTAACATTTGGAAACCTGGATGTTTCAATTTGCATAGCTGGGAATTTTATTTGATGAATTAATACATTTTAAAGGTTTGTTTTTCAGTCATTTTGGGGACAATGTGTCATTGCGTCAAAAGTGACTTTCGTATTGAATCTAAATGGACCTCTTATCCAATTTCTACCTTTGAACTGAGAGGGGTCACCAGGACTATTATTAGAGCACCCAGCACTGTAATCACCACAGAAATCCACCTCTGCACAAACCGGTAGAACAAATACATTACAGATATATTAAGTAGAGTAGAGACCTGTAATGCACTCCCCTCTTTCATTTGCCGTTTTAATTAATTAATTTGCATCTGAATACATGGTGAACGTCACCCAGCAGATTGCTAGTCACGCTGTCATCCTCATCGCTGATGGACATAGGCGCACAACGGTTCAATGGCCTTTTCTTCTCCAACTGAACATCTGACATTTAGAAATAATCAAGGGAAGGCTAGAAATGAGACAGCAGGCCTTTTTTACATGACATTCCATTTTACCTTGGGGGAGCGATTTGTGCATTAATATGCAAATACCTGCAACAGGTTTCAGGAAACTGCAACAGATTAAACATATCTGGGGTCAGTTATGGATTACCCCATTCAGCTTCACTCCTACACGATCATCTCCAAAGGCCAAAATGATTCAGTAAAGTTTAAGTTGGAGAAGTGAGCCGTGTAGGGGCGGCTTAGACTATCATTAGGATATGGACAGAGCAGTTAGAGGCCAGAGGCCAGGAGGATAGATGACTTGATGCCCGAATGACTTGGCGTCTCTCTTGATAGATCAGAGGGATGCTGAGGAAGAGGCCAGGACCGGCACACATCAGATCTTCCGCTGATCAACATCCATTCCATCTGCATCTATGAAGTGGTGTTCAATCCCCCAATGTGCAATCTGTCGTCCCAAGTTCTATCTCGAAGTTTCCAGGATAAACAATTAAATGAAGAAGGTGTCTGTCCTTCGATGTCCACAGCCGCTCATCTGAATAAACTTCCCACTCGGCGAGAGTATCGCTGATGGAGCAAGGAAGCGGAATGTCGAGTGTGAAGTCGTTTGAATGAGCAGTTCTTGAGAAAGATGCAAGAGGCAATGGTGGAGGCCAAAGCATTCAGGGATGTTTTAAACGGGCGCTGCAACAATAACTTGTAACAATGCAAAAAAAGTACAAATTGCCATTGCATGTCTAACATTTTAATAACCTCGGTAGAACTTGGCTTCCAAACAAATCAAGGGAGATTAAATGATTTAGAGAGAAAGTCATGTCGCTACCTCATGAACTACTCGTTCAAAACTTGGATGTCATGGTTTACTATATTAGAATCTGCAATGTCATAGAAATGTAGCTCATCTGTGACCAGCTTTGCACTGTGGATGGGTAATCCTTACTGCTTCTGTAGTGTACGAAGGTTTTATTGGTTCTCTATGGTGACATGTTGCCAGTGAGACACTGTATAAGTTGCTTCACAGTATGTTTTAGGGTGACAAATTACCCAATCTTTCCGGAATATCTTCTTAGTACGGATGCCTTAAAAGGTGTAGCGTGAAAATATTACATTTGTCAATTAGGTATGCTGGCATATACGTGTTTTCTTCCTTTCTCTCCTTTGCTTAAATAATGTGATCTTGAAAAACATGAGAATAAAAAAAACTAATGTGCAGTTAATTAGCTTTGGTTAATTAGCGCAATGCTGTTGGTGTTACAGTAATGATTCTCTAATTCTAATGATTCTAAAACTAATTTGTCTTCATGCTGGAGGTGTTATCCCCAATGGTATTCACACACACACACACACAGACACACACACACACACATACTTCTTGATCTCTATTTGCCATTGTAGCAGTTGTTTACAATTACTGCATTTTCCGTAGTTTAGGAGTGTTTTTTAGAAGGCTACTTTAAAAACTCCTGCCCTCTCTACCTGTATCTTATAATGTTGCTGGGTATCGACCTCAAGACAGTGACATGTAATGAACGCGTATCCAAGAGAAAGAAATGCCAACTTTGAAAGTTGTTGGCGAGCTGCTAATGACAAATTGTTGTCATTTTCTGTAAGCGAACAGTGAAACCATTACCATCTAACTCTACTGTCTCATCAAAGTAATTAAAAGTAGTTATTATTAGTAATGATGTTAACGTTTAGAATCAGAACTACATCACGATAATGGTTCTCTGCCATGTTCAGGGTTCAGGTTACATTGCATGTAAAGATGCAACAAACAAGCACGTGACACGTTTTCTCAACATCGCACGAAGCAAAAAGTGTTACCGCGTTGACCTTTGGACCAGCGCAATATAATAACTCGCAAAAACGCCCACTCGTAGCAAATCTGCATTCATTACCAATATGATAATTACTGCCACATGAAAGGTTAATCAACGTTAATCAAGTGCAGTGTTATTGTCCTCAACACACAGGGACACAAGGAATTATAATGTTTTCATAATGAATAGACTCGCATTAGGACGACGCCACAACTCTTTTCGTTTTCTACAATTAATGTGAGCGTACAGCATCACACACACACACACACACACACACACACACACACACACACACACACACAAACTTTCTGAAAAAGTAGACGTGTCATTATTGATCAACACTGATGACGGCGTGTGTGTGTGTGTGTGTGTGTGTGCGCGCCCATGTGAGCTGACATCCTGCCAGAAAGAATGAGGTCTCCTGGTCTGGCATTCAGCTCTTAATTAATGAATTATTAAACTGCTGGTAAAGTATCGTTTAACATTAACAACCAACACACACACACACGCACACACACACACATCCACGTGTGTGTAATGAGGTGTGAATCCTGTTGACATCTGAGGGATGGTGCTAATGATGATGATGTCAAAGTGACATCCTGCAAAGCAAAGACTTGATGAAAGGCACACATGTCTGTGTGTGTGTGTGTGCGTGTGTGTGTGTGTCTGTCTGTCTGTGTGTGTGGGGGTCTGTGTGTGTGTGCGTGTGTCTGTGTGTGTGTTATACTCAAAAGACAGACTTTCAGTGGAGTATTCCTTCAAGATTTTGTGAAGAATTCACATAAAAATGTGTTCATCACCAAATTAGCATAGCTTTGTTAGGAGCTATTCTTAAAAAAAAAAAAAAAAAATCGACGAAGAGCATAAGGGTATTAATTTGATTAATTTAAGTTGACCAGGCCCTAAACCACATGATCATAGTTAAGTTGGACGGGAAGGTGCCTGCGGCCCCAGGGGAGTCACGGTGATGCAATCCTCTTAAAAAAGGCCAAAGAGAGAGATCAAGAAACTAAGTTAGAGGGGAGCCCGAAAGGAGTACACGGGTCGGTTTTTGGCTTTCGTGAAATGGTTCTCAGTGTGCTGCTTGAAAAAAGGTTAGCCGGAGTGGGGCAGATGGAGAGAGAGAGAGAGAAATTAAGATCAGAAGGATCACGAGCTTCAGCTGAAGCCCTGGACTCTGACTTTTGTCTTTTTTTTTTTTGTTAGGACAGTTAGCAGTGGAAAAAAAGCCTCGAGGGTGTAATAAGCAGCGAGCTCGCTGAGCTTCATGCAAATTACTAGCAGCTTTTTGTCCGATCATTTCCCAATCACAGCTTTCTGCCCTGCATATGAACCTCCAGCTCGCAGTCAATTTGTCACCATAATCGCCCCCCCGTGTTGTGATGGAAAAGCACGCGGCTTCCAACGGATATTTGAATAGACAGAAAAACATCCGTACGACAAGCCTGGCTGGGTGACAATGCGAGCAACTCTGTGAAATAAATAGACCGTTTGACAAAATATCAAATCAGTCATATTTTTACCCGCTTTTTTTTTTCAATAGATTGTTATTTCACATCATGAGTACCGGCTGGTTCCCTTTTTGTCATGCATGAAAACAATTTATTGTGCGAGCCAAAGGCTGTCATTGCTTTTTACAATGAGACAGCCAGCATGTATAATAGAGAGAATTCACAACTCTGAGACGAGTGAGAGAAAGGTCATTTGAATTTTCGTAAAGACGTAAAATGGGTCATATTTTTCTTTGCTGCATTCAGGAGGAATAAAGTACAAAAATACACTCGAGAGCGCCTTCTTTCTGATTTAATACGACTCATTAGTGGCCCGCAAATACCACGCCGACGATGCTGAAAGAAGGTTGTTGATTTCCTTAATACACTCGGTATTCCAATAAACTACCTTGAAATTGTTGTATAACTGGCACTCCTCATCAACCACACGCTGGGTAAAAATGGATGCTTATTTTGCCCCAGATCTCGACTCCAAATAATTAGTTTTCTAAAGTTGATCCCATTCTGTCAGAGCCCTCGGTTCATTTCCCTTTACTGTCATCATAAATATTACAATGCCCCCCCCCCCGGTATCAATTACAAGGAATAATTGAACAAAAGAGTTTCACCAAAACATGTGAGCGAACTAAATTTAGCTCTATGTGGCCTAAAAATCCCGACAATGATGATACGGCAATAGACGCTACAGCTTAGTACGTTCATACTTTGAGAGAATATCATATGCTCGGCTAAATCGACCACTTATTCTGAGAAATAAAAGTCCTTTGTCTTGTATTCCTTGTATTTGACCGTGTTGCATCATTGCGTCTGCCGATTCGCTTTGCTTGATCTTGAAGTGATCTCGACTGGCAAAGTCGGAAAACTCGGAAGAATTATACAAGCCTTGCAAACGCGACTGCACCGCGGGAGGCCAAACAACGACAAAACAAGATTGGATTTCACGAGGGGGAACGAGGAGGCGCGACTTCAGAAGCCGGAGACTTCAGACGCCGCTCATGTCAGGTCACTCTCTGTGCTCTTTCCAGACAGAAAAGAAACACTGCAGTCTACTCGTGTCATCGGCACACGTTGATGTTTGCCCCTCGTTGTCTTCTTCGTCCATGTCGTTGTCCAACAGAGGCGCTCCCCTCTGCTCCTTGATGCATTTTCTCTCATTGCATCTATTTATGATGTTTATGATAAACGGGTCATCGCGAGGATCAATATGCAGGTCGATGAAAAGATACGATACTCCTGTCCCGTCTTCTCAGGGATTACGGTCGTGGATGACGTGTTCTGAAGACAAGTGGGAGGGGCCAGAAGAAGGGCTTTCAGCAAGTACCATTCTGTATTTTAAAAGGGTCACTACTGACACGTGATTTAGATATTTCCGTGTCTGGGAATAATTTGAGATTAAATATCACAGCCTAATCTTTTTCACGCAATTTCCTACTGCTTTTCTTAGTGGCATTTCGGCAATCGGTGTTTTTCATGATTTTAACGCATCGGGTGTAGTCCAGTGAATTATGGTTGAAGCAGTGGATCGAATGTCTCTCTCTCTCTCCGTCATTCATTAAAAATGTGTCTACAAAACGAGCGGATCATTTTCAAATATGGCAGGTGAGTGATGGATGAAGAGAGCAACGATTGCAATGGAGGCAGTAGTTGTATCGTCGTATTCTAATTCTGACAAAGTCACGGAATCGCAAACGTTGACGGGCAGCGACGTCGCACATCGCGGCCAGAGAAAAGAGCGCGAGCATGCCGCCTACTCGATCCCGCCTACTCGATCCCGCCCCTGGCGCGTGGCGTCTGTCGTCCCCCGCACTGAGCCCTCAGCGAAGGGCTTTGGCGGCTTGACCGAGCCGCTCAGCTCCGCTGTCCACTTTGCCTGATCAAAGATAACAAGCGTTCCGGAAGAGAGCGCGGGCCAAGTATTCCCTGAGCGGAGAGAGGCCTCGAGGACAGCTTTGATCTGACAATACCGTAACCATCAAAGCACTGCCAAGTGCATCGAGTCAGAGCGTCTGTGTGTGGGCTGAACGCCGCCCTTCCCTGGCCAGAGACCATCGCCCATCCACTTACGGGTCACCTCTGGCCTGCGGTGCCCTGTGGACTAGTCTCAAAAAGCAAACTGGCTTAGAGAGCTGTTGAGTCGCACCAATACTGCGAGCTACTTTACGATGCAAAAAAAAAAAAAAACACATCTAAAGCTAAGTAGCTGCTCGCTCCGGGGCGAAAGAAACAATCCTGTCCGGACGTCACTGCGCTTTAATCTCCCGTCTGTCTCGGAGGCAAAACTGTTTTGCATAAACAAAGTCCTGGATTGACAGCAGTGGTGCCGGGGCGCAATATTTACTGTCAAGATTGCCAACAGCTCGAAAATTAATGTGAAGCATTTAATGGTGCTCAGTGTTAACCTGAAGCGAGAGGGCTGTCAAGGGTTTTGACTTTAAGGGTCATCATCAGAACAGCAACAAACAAAAAACACACCTGAGATTGTCCTTGCAGAACACTAAGAGATTGTATCTCTATTTAAGTTAGTCTTCTACATCTGTGGTTCCTGCATTGTGAATTACATTTTGAGGGAAACGTATTTTGTAGTGGATTGATTTTGATTTACTGCAACAACAACAACAACAACAACAAAAATCAATTGAGTCGATGGAAGTCCATGTTAGGAGGTCGAGTGGTGGATGGGTCACAACCACCCAGGAGACGTCTGTTTGTTTCAATTCTGTAGTCAATTAAAGCCAAACAAGCCAAGGATGTTTTTATACTGAACCTAAATGTGTTACTTTGCCTAAACCTAAAAAAGCTGTTTTGTAATGCTTTGTTTCAATTTACAATTTACATGTTTCGAACTGTGACGGCAATCTGGGAGAAAAAGTATGTTTCCCTCGAAAAGAATAATTAAGAATGCAATTTAGCTGTGTGGAATTATACATTTTGTATACTTTAAACGGCTCTGAAATAGTTTCAATTGCTACAATAAGATATTGACAGTATCATTTTGGAAAAGAGACAGAGGATAGACAAGTGATGGAGCTAAAGATTGTTTCATAGACTCCACATCACAAATGAAATATTCAGCAAATTCAATTCCCAGGTCGCTACAAAGAGTCCCATAAATAAATGGTATTAAAATGTAAAAATGTATTTAATTTTCAACCATGCTATATATTTTCATCACTCAATTTTCCTTCTCAATATCCATATCGGAACTGAGCAGGTGCGCCCTATAATAAGAGCAATGGGTGGAAAAAAATGAAATATTAAGGTGTGTTGCCAGCGGTCCTGGGTGGGTCTATTCATTTCATGGAAAAACTCTTTTTTTTTGTATGATGCTGTATTTATTTATTTTCTTCTTATTCACTTCCATCCCAGTGTTTAGAAAATCCGGAGGTCAACTTCCATGTATGTCATTTTGTGTGATGTTTGAATTAAAGATGTAAGTTTCAAGGGAGTGGATGGACAATGCTGCCAGCGAGTCACACGCGGTGTCGCCTCCTGTCTGGGTTGCACTGGGCTCAGACTCAGGATTCACAGGAGTTTGTGATTTCATCACACTTGGTGGAACAATAACAAGCTGAAGAAAACTTTTGAGAAATGAACTGCAAGTTTCACTTTTACTGCAGAAAATACTGCTAAAATAATTGGGTATTTTTGTGAGACAAAATCTCACCTCTTGCGCTTAAGTATGTGCCTGTTTGTTTTCTGGATAGGAGCGATTACGACATGACACCAGAGCTTTGGACATCCCACGCAGTTTGTAGCGTACAGCGCTTAATAGCACTGACTGTATACTTTTATTGCTGCTTGAATTAGAGGGATAACTTTCTGCACCAATAACGCAGCATCACAGAGAAGACTATGGATTTTAAATGACGTTTCCATGGAGACGTGGTCCCCTTCAGAGACGTGAGGGACAATACAGAGAGTTTGTAATAAGGCTTAAGGAGATGCTATCGCCTGGTTTTTCCACACACACACACCCTTAAGGAGCTTGTTTCATTTTTGGATCTCCGTCTCAAGTGTTTTCAGCCAGGCCCGAGGTTTCTCTATCCTTATTACAGTTAAGGTCTTGCTCTCTCTCGCTCTCATTTGCTCTTACACACACACACACACACACACACAGTCGCCCCTCCACAGAGATCCGCTTGGGGGCCACTGAGTTTGGAAGGTGACATTTCAAAGGGGAATGATTATTCAGAAGGTAAGCCGGACAGCAGCCAGCGCAGTAGGAAAAACAAACACACACACACACACACACACAGTGGTTAGCGTGCCTCTTGTCATGAGATATTCAGCATGGAGAATGAGCTGTGTGTCCATGTGGTGAATAAATGAGGTGGAGAACCGCTGTTGGCTGCATGAATCATAGGGCTCCGTTGTTACCTACAAAGCCTGTCAGCCTCGAACCGCTGGGAAAACACCACACACACACACACACACACACACACACACACACACACACACACACACACACACACACACACACACACACACACACACACACACACACACACACACACACACACACACACACACACACACACACACACACACACACACACACACACACACACACACACACACACACACACACACACACACACAGGGAGCAAATCATCCACATCCCTGTAAAACCCAGTGAAGGTTGCCTTATGTTGCAAGGCTTAAGAAGCGCTATTGATAGCCGACACATCTGCTCAATTGCACGCAGTGACACTGAAGTAATGAGTGATGAACCGGAGACTGTTCAATGTGTGTATTGATGAACACGTTCACGACTCTTTTCCTCCGACTCACACTACGGAGCAGTCACAACCGCGTGTCGCCTAACTAGTAATTCTTAGCGCATTTTTATGTATGTTTTTTTAAAGCCTGAGCCACTAACACAAAAGAATAACGCCAAAACTGTCCCAATGTCTTGACCATGCTCCAACAGCTGTTCTGCTTTCAAGTCGTTGTGTCATTCCAAACGATCATCATTAAACATTACACAACAGAACTCGTCCGCATCACATCAAAATCACTGAACGCTATATCGCTCCATTTGCATTACCTCTCCTCTATTCGAAAGCTTTAGGTGTTTCCATGTTAAAGAGCAATAGATCATGAAAAAAAAATACTAAATCAGCTTTAAAATAAAAAGATCTTAGCCTAGACACAGCTGGAACATACCATTTTATTGTGACCACAAGTGCATGACATAACCTGTAATCCAAGTTGCAGCGTGTTTTTGACATGAGCTTTTATCATGTCACCCGGAAGGATTTAGTCATAGAATGACTGCTTTCTTGCAAAAGGAGGCTTTAAATATGTATGGCTTTTAAAATGACAGATATAACAAATCAGCCAGGTCAACTGTCAACTTAGTACCGGAGCCACGGGCTTGTACCTCGAGTCTCATTTGTCCTTTTTTCAAATGGATTTAGATGTGTATTTTCACATTGAGGTGAAGCACCTTATTACCGGTTTGATTTTTCATCCCTAGCATGGGAGAAGTTTGCTTTCAGGGCTTTCTGACAGAAAAGCATTGATTTGAACCTAAACCATGATCATTTTCCTAAAAACCAAACCAAGTAATTGCCTTAATTTAAGGGAATTTCTGTCAGAAAGGGGCACAATGTCAATAAGCCCTGAAGGCAAACGTTTCCCATGTGCGCCGAACTACGACTCGAATATATATATATATATATAAAATAATACAAATGTTGAATATACCTTGAGCACTTTTCTAACAAATTGCACTGTGTGTACATTGATTTGAGTTATTTTATATTTTTTAAACCCCAGATGTTTGTGAAAAACTATCTTAGAATGGTCTGCAACTCCTTATATTATGATATTGTTCTGTACATCAGCAGACAATGTGGCCACCCCAGATATATAGCTGGCCAAGCTTTGACACCAGAGAAAATCACCAGAGATATTATTATCTCATACATCAGACAAATTGAATGAGATTCATGTTCACATAATTACTTCCCACTGCAGGCGGCAGCTTCCTGTGGTTTCTTATACGCAGGCAATGGCACAGCATGTGATCCTTCAATACAGCTCCAATGGTTTCTATTTTTTCCTAATGATACATTATCACATTGAGAAGCAATGATCTCAATTACAGGGAGGAATGTTTCTTTATTGTGGAGTATGAGCCCAAGAAACTTATTGTACTGACTTTTCAGTGAGCCACTGAGGAGGTATTTTATGACATTTCAACCCCAATTAACATAATAAAAGATGGTGTCAACAGAAATTTAAAACTGATCCGATTGCTACGGATTGGGCTTCAAGCTGGCCAACGAAACTGAGGAGCGAAAAGTAGCAAATCAGTGGCAGCACTCACCCTATTTTGTTTTGCCTCCATCACACACACACACACACACACACACACACACACACACACACACACACACACAGGAGGTAAACGAGCCGCTGCCTGATGACGTGAGCGCACAGAGAGGCGGTCTTGATGTGAGGCAAAGGGCTATAACTAATGCATTGACAAGCCTCACCCTCCTCTGCTGAAGGACCCTCTCACCCCGACGGCGGCAGGACGAACCCCACGGAGAGCTCCGCGCCTCCTTCCGGACGCATTCTACACGCCGACGAGTGCGAAGGCACCTGCTGGAAGTGCAATTCAAGCCATCTTCTGCCATTACATCGGCAGTGCATTCGGGGATGGACGACACAAATCAGATGTGCATGGAAATGGAAATATGAATATAAGGACATTATTTGTATCGATTCATCTTCTCTCGAAGATATGACAAACATCTGTAAAAATATACAGATATATAATATATATAATATATATATATGAACAGCCCAAAACCCCAGAATATTCAGTTTATGATCTAATGTGACGCGCACACACCCACACATAATCATGTGGAGGGAAATGACGCAAAAAGATAAAAGTTTCTACAAAAACAATGTTCAATTTCCAATTTCTGAACGAGTAAAAGAAAACGAAACAGACTTCGGGAATGGGGCGTACTACTGCGGCCCCAGAGGGAGCTGCGTGAACTGAAGTCGGATTTATTTCATCAAGGGGATGCGACACATTATTTTCCTTGTCACACAAGCACATTCAAACCACTGCCACTTTACATTTTGTCAACAACATTGACATGATCATATTATGTTATTGACCAAAGGATTGACCTACAGACATCCGATGCAGTACTCACTCTGGATGACATCATCACTCATATTTATTATAACGGGTACTTGTGTTAAAACCGTGCTTGCTACACCTCGTTGTGCGGACTGGGTCGGGGGGAGGGGAAGACATGAGGAAGTGTGGAAAGACCAGACCAAAATAGAAACGCGAGAGGTGGCCTGCGTGATCGATGGAGACACGGCAACGGGGGAATAGCGGCGGGGCGCACAGACACTCAGTCAGAGTCGCGCGCATAATAAATGAGTTAGCTCAACCATGACTAGGCAGGTAGTCGATGCCTGACTGTACAACGCTCGAGGGGCTTTCTCAATCAGGCCGTCTCTCGTCACTCCCTGGTTCTGGTTCCGCGGAGAGCAGCTGGATCCGATATAATATATACTTACAAACCCCCAACAGTTATGGTTTTTTAAGTGGGAAGTAGATTGGAATCTTAAGAAATGCTTGCAGCACACATTTGATGCTTGCACTTTCAAATGTCACACGTCCGTGTTTGAACTTTCTTATTAATGTAAACACTACAAAATAGCCGCGGACTATTTATAACACTTTTATCCAAATCGCTTCACAATTTGCCTCTCATTCATTCACTCACCCACGGGGCTTACATGCAAGGCCCGGTTCAGTGTCTTGACCGGGGTACCCCTTCGACATGTGTGAAGAGGAGGAGGCAGGGACTTTGCAAAACAGTGAAAGAGGTTCTCTGCCTGCCTGGCCAAAGCTGCCAGCAACAGAAGAATCTATGCCTGGCACCGCCTGTGATGGAGCCTTAAATGTCAGACACCCCATGAAAAAACTTTATTTCTCCTGCACTGATCAATGTTAAGATTTGGGGCTATTTTGCTTCAAATATACGCTTAGATAAAACATATATAAAAATATTTTTTTCTACATTTTTACCTGAGTAGCAACAACACATTCTGCCCAGAGGACTGCGATGACACACGGCAACACATTTCTTCTATTGAGAAATGAAAAACAATCAGCGAAAAGCAATTCCCCCCCCCCCCTCGATGGACATGTAGCCAAAATGGTACTCCTTCAAACCTCCTTCAGTGTTCCCTGATGTTATGTGTCCGAGGAACATTCAGCACTCAGTGTTGGAGATAGCGTATCAGTGTTTCAACAGCATCATTCATTAAACATACGCACACAGAGAGGCGCTACACGGCGCGGCCCGACGCCTCTCAGATAAGGAAGACATCTCTTGTTCACGGGCCAACATAAATCTCCGTAACACCGGGGAGATAACAAACCCACTCGACAGAGCAGCGAGAGGCGACGTGTACTCATTTAACGCCCGGTGTACTCCAGTTTGCGCGACGCCGGAAGTCGGGACACTGGTGACGTACTAAAGGGGGCAGGGGAACGTAATGATGGCTCGGAGAAGCAATTATGGTGGCCTCACTCTCAAAAAAAAATGCAGCTGCAATGGAACGACATGGAGGAACGGAAGAAAGATGAAAGCCTCCACGGCCAATCAGTAATATGTGGCTGACGAAAGAATGTAAATAGATTTTGTATTTATTTATTAATTGAACTGCGCTTGAGCCCCAAATGAGCACGGGGCCCAGAGAAGCCTTAAAAGGTAGCTCCATGCTGGTGCGTATGCACGCTGGCTTTGTAAAAGCTTTGAACACGGAATGATTAATTGGAATATTAGTGCTAACAGGTTTGTGACAGGTGCGCTAAGAGGTTTTCTGCTGGTGCCATTATTCTTGGTTAGAAACTGTCCGCATGGATTTATTTGACTAATGGGATTATGTAAATGTTTGTATGTAAATGTGTGTTTATCTATGTATGTAGGTATGTGTGTAGTCATGTCATAGTACCATATTACCCAACTAGAGAGTGTATAGTACTATATTACCCCAATAGAGAGCTTATCGTACCATGTTACCCCACTAGAGTTCATAGTACCATATTACTCCACTAGAGAGTTTATAGTACCATATTACTCCAATAGAGAGCTTATAGTACCATGTTACCCCAATAGAGAGCTTATAGTACCATATTACTCCAATAGAGAGCTTATAGTACCATATTACTCCAATAGGGAGCTTATAGTACCATGTTACCCCACTAGAGAGCTCATAGTACCATATTACTCCAATAGAGAGCTTATAGTACCATATTACTCCAATAGAGAGCTTATAGTACCATATTACTCCACTAGAGAGCTTATAGTTCTATGTTACCCCACTAGAGAGGTTCTAGTACCATCTTACCCCACTAGAGAGCTTACAGTACCATATTACTCCACTAGAGAGCTCATAGTACCATATTACTCCAATAGAGAGCTTATAGTACCATGTTATCCCACTAGAGTTCATAGTACCATATTACTCCACTAGAGAGCTTATAGTTCTATGTTACCCCACTAGAAAGTTCATAGTACCATATTACTCCACTAGAGAGCTTATAGTACCATATTACTTCACTAGAGAGCTTATAGTTCTATGTTACCCCACTAGAGAGCTTATAGTACCATATTACTCCACTACATAGCTTACAGTACCATATTACTCCACTAGAGAGCTTACAGTACCATATTACTCTATTAGAGATGTTCTAGTATCGTATTACCCCACTAGAGAGCTTATAGTACCATCTTACCCCACTAGAGAGCTTATAGTACCATATTACCCAACTAGAGACAGAGAGCTTCCAGTACCATCTTCCAACTACAGAGCTTATAGTACCATATTACCCAACTAGAGACAGAGAGCTTACAGTACCATCTTACCCAACTAGAGAGCTCATAGTACCATATTACCCGACTAGAGAGCTTACAGTACCATCTTACCCCACTAGAGAGCTTATAGTACCATATTACCCCACTAGAGAGTTTATAGTACCATCTTACCCCACTAGAGCTTACAGTACCATCTTACCCCAGTACCATATTACCCAACTAGAGAGCTTACAGTACCATATTACCCCACTAGAGAGCTTACAGTACCATATTACCCAACTAGAGAGCTTACAGTACCATATTACCCCACTAGAGAGCTTACAGTACCATATTACTCCACTAGAGAGCTCATAGTACCATATTACTCCAATAGAGAGCTTATAGTACCATGTTACCCCACTAGAGTTCATAGTACCATATTACTCCACTAGAGAGCTTATAGTTCTATGTTACCCCACTAGAGAGTTCATAGTACCATATTACTCCACTAGAGAGCTTATAGTACCATATTACTTCACTAGAGAGCTTATAGTTCTATGTTACCCCACTAGAGAGCTTATAGTACCATATTACTCCACTACATAGCTTACAGTACCATATTACTCCACTAGAGAGCTTACAGTACCATATTACTCTATTAGAGATGTTCTAGTATCGTATTACCCCACTAGAGAGCTTATAGTACCATCTTACCCCACTAGAGAGCTTACAGTACCATATTACCCAACTAGAGACAGAGAGCTTCCAGTACCATCTTCCAACTACAGAGCTTATAGTACCATATTACCCAACTAGAGACAGAGAGCTTACAGTACCATCTTACCCAACTAGAGAGCTCATAGTACCATATTACCCGACTAGAGAGCTTACAGTACCATCTTACCCCACTAGAGAGCTTATAGTACCATATTACCCCACTAGAGAGTTTATAGTACCATCTTACCCCACTAGAGAGCTTACAGTACCATCTTACCCCAGTACCATATTACCCAACTAGAGAGCTTACAGTACCATATTACCCCACTAGAGAGCTTACAGTACCATATTACCCAACTAGAGAGCTTACAGTACCATATTACCCCACTAGAGAGCTTACAGTACCATATTACCCAACTAGAGAGCTTATAGTACCATATTACCCCACTAGAGAGCTTACAGTACCATATTACCCCACTAGAGAGCTTACAGTACCATATTAACCAACTAGAGAGCTCACAGTAGTTTCGCTGAATAGATTGTGTCAATTCCGCAGTGCTACTTAGCATCATATGTATCTGTGCCAACAAATAACTTTTAAAAAAAACGCTTACAAACCAGAAACTAGCACAATTAATTATTGAGTCAAGTCCCCTTTGATTCCGTTTTCAGCTGAATCAACTTTATATGCTTTTTACAGCCAAACCAGGCCACCAACATCTACAAAATGTAGGACAATGTAGCTGTGTCCAATTTTTCAATTCTTCTCCCTAATTGCATTAAAATCTCTTCAGCTGTGTAACTTTGGCTGTCTAAATCTCTCTCTCTCACACACAAACACACACACACACACACACATTAGACAGGTGTATGAGTTAGGTGTGTCAAAGGCGGCGCTCATGCTGCAGGGTTTACAAGTTTACCTCCCAGTGGCGGCACTTGTGTTTTAATAAGCATGCACTCTCGATGGAACAGAGCTCATCAGATTGCATGTGCCGCATTGTCAGAGCCCAGATTGGTTGAAATAAGTCAGACAAAATCTTTCGTTCAGCCAGCCGCAGTCGTCTCCGAGAACACTTTATCTGTAGTGTGAGACTCCCGCTGTCAGCGATTTCGGCTCTCTAATGGGAGTCAGGAGGGCTCAATGCAGCTTTTCAAAAAGGGAGAGAACAAGTATGCTACAAATCACGGGTGCGGTCACAGTTTACTCCCTGCAGGTCACAGGGTTGTCAGACTTCTTTGGAGTAACTTCTCAAGTTAAAATATTGCCTATATACGTTTTTCTTGACGCTACTTGGACAACCTTTTTTTGTTTGGTTTTAATAATGGTTGCACCAATCTTCTATATTTCAAAGTGGAAAAAGGAGAAAAGAGACACAGAGCAGTGTTATTTCATCAGTCATATGACATATTCTACCCCCAGTAAGTGTGTTCAGATTGAATATAATATATATATATATTTATAGTGTCACAGAGAGCGCATGAAGAAATAGAAAGACTATTTAGCATCACAACACACTGCAGTTTCAATGTACATGTTACCGCGGTTAGAGCATTGTTAGCGTGACTATGTCCATCGCTCATACGGACCAAACGTGCTGACGTCACATGTCTTCTATCAAAACAAGCAAGGGAGCCGTACCAGAGTCTGCATGGTGGCAGACAGAGTGCCCATTGGTTGACGGTGTTGACACCACATGTATGTTAACACTGTCAACTGTCTTATACAGGACTCATAGACAGTCTTGGCTTATGGAGTTCATGATTGACTCAGCAAGCCAACATTACTAAATGACATCCTTGTGCTTTTAAATAGTACTATTGTTATTCTTGCATAATTTTTCCTCATTTTAAATGTGTATTACTCGTGCAGTACCAGTTTGGCCGATTGCTTGTGGCGTTCTCGAGAATCGCCGACATCCGAACAACTTCACACTCGACGCTGCTCTTCCCTGGGCCTCGAGCGATACACCTGCCATGACGCAGTTGGCATCCCCATCGCGGTGCTGGAGTATACTAGCGCATCCGGATACCGAAACTGAGAGCGAACTGTAAATATATTTGAATAACGCGAGAAGGAGGCGTATCCAGCATCCCGTTTCCACAGTTTAACCTGGTTCTCATCAATGCATCCGCCAATATGAAGTTGTGTAATTATTGTAAAAAATATAATACGGCTGAAGTTTCTTTGACATTTCTTTGCAAATCCTTTAATATCAGACTCTTACAATAAAACTATTGTCTGGTTGAGTATTTAATCAGGTTCTGTGTGGCATTCAAATACCGAAGACGGTGTGAGGTCTCTCCGAAGAAAGAAGACAAGCAAGGGTAAAGAAAGACAGAATGAGCAATAAACGCAGCCGAAGAGAAGAAAGAAACTTCAAGAACGAAAATCAAGACTTGATGAAATCAGTGTGCCAATCAAAGAGAGTAGTGTAACAAAAAGAAAGAAAAAAACGGGACATGAATTATTAACCATTGTTCCTTCATTATGCAGCGACACAACAGAGCAGTGAAGAGGCAGAAAGGCTGAATTCCATTATATGCCATTATGGATGCAAAGTAATGTAATAAAGTCAACGAAGCCGTTCGGTGTGGAGGTGTAAAAAGGAGCAGGGCGCCATCAGAACACCAGTAGGACCGGGATCTATATGGGAGATATAGGTAACCCGCAGACGTGGGAGGGGGAATCAACAAGGAAAGGGAAGTAGGCCATGTCTGTTCAGCACTCTCCTCTTCCCAAGTGTGTGTGTGACAGAGTGACACAAACAGAGACACAGCTTGTGTGGGTGTGTGTGTGTTCATCAAAGATGGTTTCCCAGACGGCGGCGCTTCAAGAGAGCTAAGCCTTGTGTGCATGACTCCATGCACACAACGTTAACCAACGTGATCCCACTGCGTCACGCAATTTTGAGCAGATTGTCTGCAATAGGAATCACAGAAAAGCTCGAACTATAAGATGAAACTAAATTCCCTTCATCATTCTATCCTTTTAGACATGTTTCGATGAATAGCATATCAATTCTTAAGTTGTGGCTAGAAATGTGTTTTGTGAGGTGTGGTGGAAGATTTCTATGTTTGATCAGGAGGAGAGTTGTGGTTCAAATATTCAACTGTAACAAACAAGAGTCTTCAAAGGTATCAAAATTGTCTTTCCGTTTAATAAGCTTGCAAGCTGGGAGAACGTTCAACAGCCACACTCGGTGAGCTGAGGTTCTTCCGTTAATACATTGTGTTACATCGTGATTTATACAGCATATGCACCCTCCTCCATGGCCCACTAATGACGGGAAAGAAAGAAAGAATGTGAATGTCTTGGATAAGAATACAGAAGAACAAAGAACAGAGTGTGTTGATTTCGATAAGACATACGGCCATCTTTCCTTCTCCCCATCGTCCCTGTTGCTCTGCCCTTGAACCAGTCCACAAAGTAACACATATTTTTCCCGTCAGAGGTCACAGTGACCTTGACCTTTAACCACCAAAATCAAACCAGTTGATCCTTGGGTCAAGCTGGACGTCCGTGCGAAGTTCTCCCTATTCCCAAACCGTAAATAGAATTCTTGTCGCATACATCTAGCGCGTTATTTGTATAAATGTCATTGTCTTCACCTGCGCAGTGAAAGCAAACTGATGGGGGTAAATGTCGCAGAGTTTAAAGAAGCTTCTCAAAACAAGCATGGCATTATTTTACAGTTGGCCTGTCCCAGTTACAGAGTACCCGACTGTTGAGACATTCCCCCTGGGTAACCATCGCCAGCCAATCGCTCCAGTAAGACCGCCATTCCCCAGACAAGGTAAACAGTAAAGATGTCATGCGTTTGCTGTGCTCTGGTCATTGTTACTGCTGTCCACTTTGGCGAAGTGCCTCCTGTATGCTGTTACAGGAAACCCAGACCTGGTGATATACTGTATAAAAGATGCAATGCTCCCACACTGGGCTGCCAACACTGCCTTTGCCCCCCCGATGACTATTTGTTGTTATGGTGATGGCTAGTCGGGTGGGACACAGGAGATAATCGGTTGAGAAAATAGCATTATGTTTCACTCAAGTGAGAGTCTGCATCTTCACGAATATTATCCAAGAGGCGAGACGTGATAGTTTTAAAAGATGAGAGAGACATTAGAGTATTCCCAATCCTTTAGCTCCTGTCTTTCATTACTTTCTATTAACATCCCTATCCATCTACCTCTATCTATCTATCTATCTATCTATCTATCTATATATATATATATATATATATATATATATATATATTTCCTGCTTCCTAAAACCACTTAAACCTGTAACAGCTTGGCTCCTTACTTTCCAAACGGGTGTCCTCGGCCTGATATTTGCTGCCAAGTCCGTTGGGACAAGAGAGTAGCGTTACAGAACTTGAAGGACTTCTACCACCGTTCTTCTTAACAGAAAAATTGTCTCCCGTCAGAGTACCGTTTGAGCTCTCAGAGTGAAAAGCCCCGTTTGATTCGGATGGGAACAACTCCAACAGCCCGAAGGAGAGACAACTCTTCCAGGAGACACATGTAATAGGTGCTACGCTGTATTTACAAGTAGAGAGAAGTAGCAGTAATTGACACACGCACAACTTCCGGGGCCCTTTGCTCTGACAACTACCATCTTCTCACCTACACATCTGTAAAGTTTTGGGGCTGCATCTGGCTACTATTTCTGATTTGGGTAGTTTAGGTTGCTGCTATTTTGATGAAAATTGTGTTTCACAGGGGATACGCAGCGTCAGTAGGAATGTATTTGCGGTTTTGCGCATTTGCTGCTTACTTCTCCGATACTTTATTATGTTCGCACTCTGAGAAGCCGGTCTGAACTTTACCCTTCCACCAAGTGAGCCATTGAAGTGCGCGCCCCTGCGATTGGAAGCGCTGTTGACATCTAAGAAACCAAAGAGAATGGTTGAGAGTGTAATGAAAAACATGCCCCTCGGATATTAACCGAGTACAAGTGGCACGCTTTGCCGAGGCACTCTTAATCTGGTGCCCTGTGCTGCACGCTATGATTGTCATGTTAAATTACTGTCATTCTACACTACAAATGGTACATTTATAGCCAGGGGAAATTTGATGTTTTCTGTGAATCCATAAAAGCAGATATGCCGAGGGCAAATTGTTTGGTGTACTCCATCTCATCTGATACTAAAACCAATTGCTCAAGAATTACTGAGCCAGGTGTCGATGCATGGCTTTCAATACTCCAGCTCATATTGTGTTAATGTTTGCTGCCGTTTAGAATTAACAACTGAGTCTGCATTACATGGTCCCCAAAAACAACAACAATGTAATTTACTGTATTTATGACATTATAAGATTTCGTTAGCGCGAGTGCTAGAAAGTCATGAGATGTGTGGGAAGAAACGGCGAAAATAGGAGTGGTGATAAAATGTCTTATTGAAATCATTGCACAATGTCATGGTTACCTGGTTTTCATCACCAAGCCGGAAAGCTTTCTTAGCTCCTTCGAGCTCCCTGCCGACCTCTCTCCCTCTCTTGTCCTCTCCTCTGTCCGTTACCTTATCGCTCCAATCCTTCTCTCCCTGTCAACCCCTGCTCTCCCTCTCTGTCGATCTTGCCCTTCCTCAGTCGTTCTTCTCATTCAGTCCCGGTGTTTGCTGAGGAGCCAGTAAAAGTGGCACTAGCAGCTGTCCAAACACTGATGGCCCCCCGCTGTGTGTGGAAGAACCCCCCCCCCCCATGTTCCCAGTTGATTTTGTGCTCATTTTTATCACAGGCTCACAGCCAAACGTTGTCCACTACTGTCACCATGGCACCAAGGCATGAAAGGGCAGAGGAGGAAGAAGAAGAATTAGGAAGACGGAGGTGGACCATGTGGGGAAATGAAAAGAAAGCAGGGCTTGGGAACAGCGACAAGATAAGGGAATGAAGCAGAGATGAAAGTGGATGATTGATGTAAAAATGACACTGGAAAAAAAAAAAGAGTCAGTGAGCTCAAGACCGAAAAGCACTTTCACACCTGGTGCAGAACTGCAGAGACCCTGTACTTCTTTGTGTGTATATGTACAACACTGCTGGGAGTCTAGGGTGCTAAAAAAGTGCCAAAAACAGCATCAAGTCACGGCAAAGTAAGGTTTAACAGTATTTCCTATTAATTACCTGGACCGTAGCGGCCGGTCTAGAATTGACCCGCAGTCTAGCCTGGGGATACAACTCGGCAGGTCAGGGATGGTCGCGCCGCATGTGAGGAGCCCCTCGCGGGTCCTCCCTCCAGCGCTGGCTGGTGACCGGCTCTTTCGGTTTGGTTTGAAGGGTCCGGGGTGAAGGTGGCTGGCAGCTTTGGCCACGAGCTTTACAGCACCCATCACTGGGACTTCGCTGCCGAACATTCGGGCCGTAGACTTTGTGCGCGCTGCGCCCCGTCTCTCTCCCAGCGGAAAAGGACGGGGGCCCCTTGCTCCCATCATCATCATTCCTATCCATACAACCAGTGGCTTTATAATTGCTTTTCTTACTCGAGCATGAACATCTTTATAGATCTAGCCCCTTCATTTTTCTGTCAAAGTGCACCAGATTGATGCATTTGAGACAATGCAACATTTACGTACAGAGGTGCGTACAGAGTGTCAGAGGTCGACTAATCACGGCCTCACGAAATCCTATGGGAAAGCACTAGTAAAGTACATCATGACATTTGGGATCCAAGGGCAGAGATTGGAGGGAGAGATATACCCTTGTCTAACTTTAGTTTCGGACAGTTTATAACTGTTGTAGGCTGATGCCACATATGTTACGCATGATACGGAAGCTTCGAGACATGCGCCAAGAACGTGGGATAGTTGAAAATACAAAAAAAAAAAAATCAAACCACATTGCTATTTTCTTTTTTTTTTAACATTTTTCATCAGGTTAGATGAACATACGAGGGAGCGCAACGCCTCTTCGGCTGTTGGGTATGTCGTTTGGACAACTTGTGGTGGTCACCAATTTCCACTTGGGGACAAGTCACATCCCCATACGGTCTAGCTTTCTTCACATAGGAGGAAAAAGCACTTGTTTGAATTCAGAATCAGAATCTTTCTTAAGTATGTTCTAATATGTGACCAGAACCTAAAGTACAGTTAATGCAAAATGACTATTCTGTTGACAAACTCTGATAACGTGGTTTGCCAATTTCCGGAGAGGTTCAGACTGCCTGTCATCCATCAAGTTCTTGTATGACGGCAGCTGTATTCATTTCATTGGGTAATTGTTCAACTGACTGCCTAAAATGGAGAGGAAAAGGCGTTTGAGGTGTCTTAAAAGGATGCCATTACCTACCCACTGACAGTCGATGTTCATCAGGCTGAAACAGTTTGGTGAGTATAACTTGGAACAACAAAAGGACTGTATATACATATTGCGACACTATATCAGACACTGGCTTCAACATCTTCATTTCACTGCAGTGAGTTAATATTCTCCTTTGGTCAATTATGCCCTTTTTTCTTGGTATATACCAATGGCTTCTAAGTACTAATTCACCCTGCTAATGCGCATAAATAGCTTGCCTGCTATAAATCCTTTTGACCAGCATGTGCTCCTACTGAAGGCTTTGAGGCTTGAGTAATGAAACCCATTTTACATAATTGTCCGGAAAGCCTGAGTGCTTCTAGAATGTCCATCAGTACTGATACGGATCTCTTTTCAGGGCATCCCGTCGGCCTCAGGCTACCAATAGGGTGCTGTTACTGAACTGCTTGGGTGGTTTTAGGCCACGGAGGTCAGCCGCCCAATTAACCCCTGTCGAGTTGAGAGGAGAGGCGGGAGATGACTGGATTATATCTTGATGACTACCTGTAAAAAAAAATCCAATCTTGCAGTGGATCTGTGCCTCTTTTGTTGGTCTACAGTTTTCATTATGATCTTTTTTTTGTGGCAAACATACCTTTATTGTGTCAGCACTCACCAGTTAAGAACACCTCAAATGGACCAGTTGGACCATTTCATTACAACTGACAAGAACAGGAAAGCTCACACAGCTGCAACCGCCCAAACATCACTGGATATTTGCATAACATAGCACATGCACACTTTGTATAGACTTGCCGTTAAAGAAGCTACTATCTGTATGTGAATCTGTTCGTCATAAAATAAAAATAGTTATTGAATTTACATCAGAAGTGAATTTTTATTTTAACCTCACCTTCAAAAAGATCAAATAAAACTATCAATTGAGTCAAAATAAAAGTGTTGTCGATGTAAAAGGGGCATAGATGCAAAGAGAACAGGACGCAAACACCGTTTTCCATACAAAATAGACTTTGTTCCTACCAGCAGGGGCATGGCCAGGTCAGCGAAGTAAACAAAGGCCGCCCCGAGTGTGAATCCCACCGCCACAGGCACGAAAGCGAACGAGCCGTACTTCCCAGAATCCTCCGCCATGCCGATCGCCGGTGCCAGCAATGACCAATAGGAAGCAGCAAGCATCACCTGAGAGATGCGAGGAGAAGGAGAAGAGGGTAAATAAAAAATGTTGATTGTAAACAAGATTCTTAAGTGTATAAGCGATTTATGTCCATGTTTCATCTATTTAGAATTTTCTCTTGGGTATAAACTAAATGTATGCCTGTCTTGTACAGATAGTTTGAATGAATGTGATACTGAAATCAACCCATTAAAAGTAAATAACTTAAATAAAATTTTTTTAGCATTCATTATTCATTATGAGAACATATTTTGGGATGGCTCCTTACATAATTTAGTTAAAAACAATCCTCAAACCAGTTACAGTGTTTAATCATTTAGTAGGCCATTCTAATCTATTGTCCATGTTCATGAGTGTCACGACCAAGTTTACATACACTTAATGGGACAAAACAATCAAATTTGGAAATGTTGTACAAACGGGGGGGGGGGGCTTCAGTTACAATAGAACATGATTCATTACATTTCTGTTGTCTTTAATAAGATAAAACTTGGTACACTGCTTCTCCATGAATATGTTCATGACATATTGAAGCATGGCACCAATAGCTCTACCTTGTGACTATTAATAAAACACCGCTATAAGGCATTATTTAAATCACGTCCGATTGTGGGTTATATCTTTCGACGTGCAGTAACACTTCATGCTGGAACTCTTTCAAGCGGCATGAAGCAATCATTTTTTTCAGGAAATAATAACATGCTACTAACCCTGACAGCTGTTATTTGTGTCTGTCAGCTGTCAAAGTCCAATTAGAGAGGGGGCGGGGTCCTGTATGTCTGAACACACTAGTTTGTCTTTTCAAGCTTTATGTACAAACACAAAGTATGTGCAGCTTCTGTTGTTGATCACAAATACATGCCAATCTTACAGCTCCTCTCATAGCCGCCTCCTGACCGGTATCAGCAGTGGAAAAGCAAAACACAGCCCTGCCAATCAAAAGTAATTGGGGCATATCATTAGACGGCAGGCGGCTCCAGCATTCAAAGGAAATGTACGGCTAGCATCAATTCTAGTCTGCTTTGTCAGTCAGAGAGAGTACAAAAAGGGCAAAGTTTGATTGGGCACGCATTTTGGTTTGGCTCTGCGAGCAAGGCTTGTAAATTATGGAAAACCCAAGAGTTGCATTCCAGTCTTATTCATGTTGACGCCATAATTGCAGAGGACAGAACGACCCCATCCTGTTTTTTTTTTTAATCTTCAGTATGACCTGTCTTGACGTTCCCAAACGGAGTTTCTTATTAATTTCCCACAGCGACTCTTTCCTTTTACTTTCATTTAATGATCTACTAGAATTACTACCTTGCGACAAGTTGCAGTTTACGTAGAAATCTGTTAAAAATGTCGTCACTCGTCAATACTAGAAATGTATTTGAAATTGTCGGAATTAGCATAGGAATTCTTGAGTTATTACCAAAAACACGTTGCGTGAGATCACAGTGACCAGGCTTGAAAAGATTCCATTGAGGCAGTACTGAGATGTCGCGTTCATGTACCAAATAAAGTGGCCTGGGAGAATATATCAACATAATGTTTTTAACCCAATAAAAATGTTTATAAACTTTATGGTATGGCCCACCCCTGTAAGTAACCATACATACATACATACATACATACATATCCTAGCAAATTGAAATAGATAAAATAATTGAAGAAAAATGTTTTATATAATAAAGAAGGCCTAGTTATGATGAGGCCTTTTTATGCTTAGTAGAAGCTTCCATCTTTTACTTTTCCACTTTACTTATGCCTCACTTCCACTGCATGGGACGCAAGGCCACATAAAAGAATCGGGACATCATGTTCAACGCGACACTAGCAGAGCGTCTGCACTTTGCTTATTGTACCGCGTACAGTTGCGGACTTCCATTTTTTATTTTATTTAAAACAATAGTAGAAGAAGAAAACAACGTAAAAATGGTCACGCCAAGCCAAGATGCTCACAAAACTACGATCGTGAAAATGTTCATGGCAAGGTTTAGAACAATCTACATTTACATATTATTTTGGTAAGAGTTATGCTATGTTATCTTGTGTTATTAAATGTCCAGTGTCGTCACATATACAACCAAATTGGTGTAACTCTGGAGCTGTGCGCACATGCCTTTGAACTAACAAGCAGACTTGTGAGAGACTTTTCTCATGCCTAGCCACATAACCCATAAACACGGAAAAGAACACTCTTGAAAGGATTATTGGGGGGGGTTTTAATCGTCAATAGCGGCTTCATGTTCTATTGTCTACCAATCAAGGGTGCGACGCTGCAATCCGGAGAACACAATGTAGTTTCATTGTCAATTGATTCAAGGTGAGGAGCTGTCTCCATGTTAATTAGCAAACATTCCAAAACGCACATACGGTGAGCAGCTTGACACACTGCTGATGCAGCTGCCAGGCCTCAAAGATGCACAACATGGAAATGCATGAACATAACATTGTATGCGTGCTCTGTTTGGGAATACATGTGTTTGGTCTCTTTAACGAATTGATTAACCAATTCAATCCCAAAATCATCATTAATAAAAACATTGGTGTGTTCACTTTGAAGTAATAACACACATGTTCCTTCTTGCGTTAAAAGATCAATGCCACTCTAATGTCTGTACTTAGCGTAATGACTGGGAACAGGGGGAAACAACGTGGTTCTTTCTGAAGGTTCAAAATAAAAATCTGCCTCACATCACCATGAAAGCTCATTAATTTAAACATTTTCTTTAGCTAGTTTAAGCTGCGGAAAAAAACTAACTGAAGAAATTAATATGAGGAGGCTTTCAGTTATGCTGTGTTATAATTGAATTTTAGTAGTCCATGCACAAAAACAATGTAGGTCGATTTTGATGGTGTCAAATAATTGTTGTAAATAGGTGTTTTGGAAAATAAACACATTTAAACATTTGTTCTTGTGGTTATGACTCACTGACTACAATTTGCCTCAAAACACGATGATTGTAAGCTACTGGTACAATAGTAATAGAACATTCCCCATCTGAATGAAAACCCTGCCCTAGACAAAGAAATCTAATTAATCGTTTTTCAAGAAAATGGTGGTTGCAAATAATAAGAGTCAATTGGTTTTGCTTTTGTGTAACTGGTTCATGTCAGTAAAAAACCAAACAGCGAAGGAAATCAATAAAAGACTGAGTCTTTCTTGTCAGGCATTTGGCTTTTCGTTTTGCTCCAAGGACAAAAAGAATGGAATAACAATATGTTTCATCACACAAATATGTGTGTCTCTAATAAACAGGTAGTGTCCAAGGTGGCAGCAGGCAATTCCCCATGCTGCCAGCTCTAATTGGAAGACAGTTTGAAATATGAAACTTCAATACCCAGAAATGCTGTAACAACATGACTTCCCTTAACCCCACAAAGCAACACTCATATCAATGATGCTGATCTGTGTTACAAGAGGGCAACGAGAGACAAAGAATCTCATTTGTCTGAGGCCAGCTTCCTGTGAACACAGCCTCCTCCGGCTGTTTACCAAAAAAGACAATTTTGTAAGGATGGATATCGATGCGGATATCAGATCTATCAATCTGAGGATGTCAAGGTCAATGAATAAATCAGAACTTAATCAGAATCAGAACCTTTTATTGCCAAGTATGTTTTCACATGCAAGGAATTTGTCATGGCGGGTGGTGCAACAATAGACAATAACAACAATCAACACAGTGCAAGAATTAAGAATATCAAATAAAAATACACCCGAATAGTGCAAAAGTAAATTTGTTTTAATCGCACTACTTTTCCTGTGAATCTAATACCAATATTCTTTCTTCCTCTTTTTACCTTCCACTATTAGTAAATTACTTTTGTTCTTTTGTTCCTCTCTCATTTGCATCTGCCACGACCGAAACCCCAGGTCCATTTCACAAGCTGTAGTGTCACTACAAGATCCTCAGTGCCAGCACCCGATGACTGCTTTGCTATCTCACTCAGAGCCTTTTGCTGATAGTTTTAGTTGGCGATACGGCGCATCGTGCCCCAGTGCACGCCTTAGCATGCTTAGCTAAGGAAGGAAAGGCTTGTGCAAAAGCTATACATCGGAAAACAAGCTTTGTTTTCTTCCGTGTTGCTACGTCTACTTCATTTCAACATCTGACCTTGTTGTCAAAGACAATAACTGCGTCTGTTGAGTCTGTTGAGTCTATTGAGCTTTGGCAAATGTGTTGGTGGGCATTTGCATGGATAGCTCAAGCCACAGATTATATCTAAGACAGCACACACAGCAAAACACAGGATTTGTGTCGAACTGTTCTTTTGCAAAAACCCATGATGGGAATGAGACAAAAGTTATGGTGGAATAACCTTGAACTTTTTAGTTTTTGCCACACAACTGTTGGTGGTGCAACAGGTCCTCTATTTTTGGTCAAAACTAAAATATTTAAAGCGTGGCCAAATACTCTCTATTGTTCATGAATAATTTGTCCAATATATTCCTGAAATAACAAGTGCTCCTTTTTTTTGTAATTATTACTATCCTCGTCCAAGATAGACAGGAAGACAAAGTTGTAGCTCCATCAAACTGCTCTCGACAGAATCTCAATAAGCTTTCATCATTAAGGACTCTCGTCATGGGTGCTCTGATCGTACAACGCTGGAGGGCAACCGTCGCAGTGTAATCAATCCTGCGATCAATGAGTTCGGAGGTTCAGTGAGAGCAATGGACATCAATATGAGAAGCTGGCAGTGAATCATTTAATAGCTTCATAAGTATAGTATGTGATGGACATTGTCCCTGTTCTTGGATAATTCATACTATATAACTGTTGGAAACCTGTGTATAGTACCCGCCATTAAAATTGATGTAATAAACAAAGTATATTTTCGGTGCGTAATATTCAAGTTCTCTTGAAGACCTACCATATAGCCTACAAGCTTGCTAGTATCTTTTGAAATGAGAAAATTAACTACTTTTTTACAGAAAATGTGCCAAACTTGCAGATTATATAGAGCATCTAAAAAGCCTAATAAATCACACCAAATGCTGCATGTTCTTCTTTAGTCTATTAAGCTCTGGTCTATTTGTTTAGCATGTATTTCATTCTTATCTTGGACCAACAGTCTCAAACTGTAAATTAAGTAAATGAAATCCCTTACTTATGGCAAAAATTGAAAATGAGCTTGAGAATGGTGCTGATGAGTTCTGCCGCCGTCGCTGTGTTTCCTCAGGGAGATGCATTGCCTTTTGAATGCTTCAGTACTTTTAGGTTACTTTAGTGGCTCGATCGGCTAATCGCAGCCTCGCGGCAAATTGAGAGATGAGATGGATGAAGATCGTTTTTGATGAAGATAAAGGCGGGCATTAAAACAACTCGATCGGTGCCCCGCACGAAAGATGAGCGTTGACTGGCCCACCGAAGTACTTGGCTGGTGAGGCTTCATTACGGGGAGCAAGACAAGCCTATATTGTGCACGTTTTCGTCACACTGACTATACCGTTTCTCTGTCCATACCTCACACGCTTTCCAGATAGAGATTAGACTAAATTGCCTGGATTTTCCACTCGACATGTGTCAATTTCTGAGCATCTTTTTTTTTGAATGGCCTGTCCCCCCCCTCCCCCCTCTCCCCGTGGTTAATGCAAAAAATCTCTCAGTGAGAAGAAGATGCCTCCATTAACTTTCCCTCTCCGATCAATACATCTTCCTTCCCGACATCTCTTCCCTACCATTCATCTTGCCGCTGTCTATCTCGAGAACTAATAAGGTTCGAAGCTGTCCAATCTCTCCCACTTAATCTCTTTCTTCCAAGCTTAATAGATCTCATTCTCTGGTTCCTGCGTCCGACTGTCACTCGCTTTCACTCGATCCGTCTCCTGCGGCAACTCAACCATCGTTTCATTTACGGTCATCAGCGGTCCTACATTTTTTTGTTTCTCTGTCGTGTCTCCCTCAGTCGTCATGGACAAGTTCCACGTTGCTGGTTATGATTAGGGTTGCAAAGTGTCGGCCATTTTCCTCGATACATTTTGTTTCTGGCACATTATTTGTTTTAGCTGTACCAGTAATATAAAACATCCAATAGCTTCATATGAAATATTGGCCATTTGTAAATATATTGCTACGAAGGCAGCATGGTTAACCAAAGCATTATATAGGGAGAACTGAGTGCAACGTCCCAGCTATCCCATCCCGTGTTGATGCTCATGATTCTTCAAATCCACGATTCCATTTGACTTTCGATTTTAAGATCACAATCTGAGCCCATTTTCAAATTAAATATGTTTTTAATTAGATTTTTGAGGTGAAAAAAATCTAATTAAAAACTTCTATATCACTTTTAGATGATGTCATAGACATAGGGTCAAATTCAAATAAATAATGAGATATTCCATAACAATATATTTTACCAGTCAATTGGGAACAGACTGTCTTTGCGGGGCGCAGCTACAGGGCAGGCAACCGGTAATCTATGCTGTGTCGTCTTTGAAGTGTGTAAGTAGGCGGGGGCAGGGAGTAGAAAAATAAATACTGGGAGAATTGCCAAACCTACTTTTAATAATAAAGTAAATCTGCCTGTATTGATACTGCTCTTCGTTTTAGTATTCTCTACAGAGTTGTTGGTTAGCTGATGGCACGTGTAATTTCCCCTTCCTCTCGCGATAACACGTTTATTCTTTTTAAAGTTAAGCAGCAGAAAAAGAAAATTACAACATGATCTGAAAATCGTATATTCATTTACAGATTATGCAAATGTAATGCACTGCAGCTCGTTTACATATGTCATCGTAGTACAACAGTGCAAATAATGCTGGAAAAACACATCAAGACTCGGCCTTCACTACAGTTAAAACCTATATTACAAACAATGCAGAGTGTGGTGGAAATGTATCATAGTGTTCTTCTAAATGTAACTGTGCAACTCTGTTCAGCTCAACGTGACCTTGTCTCAACGGCAGCAGCGAAGAGGGACAATAACCAATCTTATTATTGTCTAGTTGTCTCTATCTCCGTCACCTTTCAGGGCCAAACAATATCTGTCAAGCAGACAGAACATGTCTGCAGGACGGTTGGTGGAAGGAGCAAGAGGGGGAGGGGGGATAATCAATAATTCTGACTGTATAAAGACTATCTTTCTGGGTCAGACCTTTCTACTTGCCATAAGAGGGCGACTCCTCTGGTTGCAAAAATAAGTCAGATTGTATGTAAGTCTGAGACAATTACCTTACCTTTTTCTTGATGTATTCCCTCAGTAAACATTGTAAACATGTGTTTATGGTCTCAATTGTTAGTTTCAAGTCTTCGTCAAAACAGTAGGATGTTCAGTGCGTAGTTCTCGTCCAATTTAGGGTCAAATAAACCATGAAGCGGAGTATGCTTTAGGGCGGGGGCAAGACGGCAACGGATACAACGCCAAACTCAAGGCTTCAAAAAAGGCAGTTCACAAAACAATGGGTGACATCACGTTGACTACGTCCACTACTTATATACAGTATGGTACTAAGCAATGAGCAGCCAATAAGACATCCAGTATTCCAACAGACAGTGGTTTTCTACCAAGCACAGTAGCATGGCTAGACAGAATTGAAGCAGCCAATGTCAATCAAACACTGGGAGAATTACAATATTTTGAATAAAATTCTGCTAATTTCTTCTTTTTTTTTTATCATGGAGAACAAGGCTTCATCTGCCTCTCTCATTCCAAAATAGTAGTGATATGCCCTTACTTGCCCCCAGTGAGAAAACACAGTGCATGTTTTGTGTTTCCATCGTTAGAATTCCCAATGGGCATTGCAAAATGTCAAACCCCGAAAAGGTCACAAAAAGTACTTGCATTTGTATTTCAAGCATCCGGCTGAGCAGCTTCACTGAATACTAATTGAGAATTTAATTTAGTTGTAAGGTAACGCAATTTTGTCGGAGACAAGTGATGTTACAAACTAATCCAATGGCCCTTGAGTGTTACCAAATAAAACAGACGGAAATGAGAGTGCTGAGAAACACATTACAAAGGAAATATAAACTGAGAAGATGCACATACATGGAAGCTACTTTTTCTTTTCTTTTAAAGAATAACTACAAAGAAACATTCACACTGATAGTCTGGTTTGCTCATGTAGGTCAAATAGAGGCTTCCATATTTAATTGAAAAACTTTTATAACCAGTTAAAAGTTCCTTGTAGTAATTTAAATTGAGCGTGTTAGCATGCTAACATCTGCTAATTAGCACTAAACACACAATTCACCTGAGGCGGATGGGAATGTCAGTATTTGATCACAAACCAAACGAAAAATGTAATTGTTGACCTCATGATGGTAATAGATAATTACAATTCATCCTGAGGGAATCGTTAAAATCGGTATCCAATTTCAAGGCAATCCATCCAATAGTGGTTGAGACATGCCTCACCAACAGAGTGACACGGCAACATGCTGCAGGATGGCTGCAATTCCCCACAGGAGTTATGCTTCATGTTCCAAGCATTGCCCAGTCACGTTCCTAAAGTTTCACACAATCACACTTGCCAAGTATATCCTATAAGGATATATATATATATATATATATATATATATATATATATATATATATATATATATATATATATATACTTCTACGTCCTCTTGGCCACTCACATCTGAATGGGGGATTGGATCACTTCGATGCAGTGAGAGACACTTGTGATGGAGAGGTCGACGGGCGCCATGGAAAAAAAAAATGTCTCGACCTGTACCCGGCGAGGATGAGCAGCATCTTGATGAATAAATAAGCTCTTGTTAGACTCAATTCATTCCAGTCCTTCTTGAGGGAACCTTTGGGACTGATCACACCAAGGCTTCAGACTGCTTTTCAAACCAAAAATAACTAAAAGGGAAGAAAGTCCCTATTCGTCATTCCATTCCAAATGCACTCAAATATTTGTATATTCTGTGTGCATGTCTTTATAACAGACATGCCCCACTCTTACAAAGTAATCCTGACAGATACTGTTTACCCCTCAGGATGCTCATGACACACAACACTCGTCTGGCACCTTCATGGCAATAGAACTAATCCCCATATGGACGAGTGCCCGGACCTGGTTACAGATTCTTCACGCTCGTGTTCAACCTCCGTGCAGCTGAACACCCTCAGACAAAAAAACAAATGGTATAATTGCATAAAATGCTGTTTATTGGCCTATCCTTCACACTGGATTGTGAGCATTTGTGCATTGCACATGCCATGTGTTTTGTTTCAGCACATGACTTGCATTTGTCAAAATCTCAACATCACCCATTAACCAGGTGGAGCCAGAGAATAACATGATTTGCGTTTAATAGTAAACAGAAGAACATCTTCTGTTAACGTCTTTTTTTTTAATGACTTTTTTAACTTACCTTGGATTGGCTTCCATATTCAGAGTCCTCATCCATTTTTCCACACATCAATGTTCCTAGTTAAAGTTAATAGGTATCTTTGGTATTTTTCAACATGGACCCTATGTTCCCACATTGTTATGTCTAAGTGACTAACGGTGACCAAAACTATTTTAAATGGTTCAGAATTGACTACTTTGTACGGAAGCTAGATTTCGCAAATGTCTAAAATACACCAACATGCTTAATAACTAAATAAGCTGGCCCAGGAGTTAGAAGATGTACCTTAGTGGCCATCAAAGAGGATGACAACCCTTTCACACATCCAAAGCAGCTCACATTAACATATCCCAGCGTGTGCATTGCTCTGTGGATCAGTGCAACGCTACCAGTAATAGTAGCTTCAGCCAAGAGGAGTTTTTCCTAAATTAAAACGAGGTCAACCATGGCTCAAGAACGCCTCAGCAGTCAACCAGGAGGTCGGTGGTCATATTTCAGACGATGATGTGGTTGATGACATTTTTCAGCGAGGAAGGCCAGAAGGATTGCACTGTAACCCTTGAAGTGTGATGCTAGGGAATTGAATGTAAATGGTTTTTTTTGCATATTCTATTTTGATTATTTAATACGTGTCACATATTTTACAATATATCAATTTAATTGAAAGCAAACTTGCATATATTCTTTTATTGTTTGTTATTATTGTTTGCTCAGTTGTCATTTGTTTTGACTCTTTAGTGTGCACTTTGCATTTCTTCTTAGCTCTTGTTCTTGTAAATAAAAAGGTGGAGTACTTTACTGTAGAACTGTTAAGAAGTTTTTATTTTTTTTATTTTTTGGGGGGGAGGTGCCAGGGGTGAAGCTTGTCTATATAAGCTCCGCCTAATGCAAGCAGAGGAGTAGAGTTTGCTGAGGTGGGGTGGGGTAGCTGTTTCCTCTAACACCAAACTCTTTAGTTTACCAATTTTGACAACCATGTATATACCAACTGTATGACCAGTTGTTTTTGCACAGACAGACTAATATTGCCATTGTAAGTGTCTGACATCATTATTGAAAGGGCCCGATAGAGGAATAAAACCTCTTTCTTGTTTAGCCTGGTCTTGTTCCAGAAGTCACATCCACCTTCTCAACATCAGCTAAATATTCAGCCATGACTTTAAAAATCTTTTAGATAACACTATTCATGCTCGCTGCCAACACAACAAGCTCTGCCAACGCTGGCACTCCTCTCCCCAACTATCACTAAAAGTCACATGTCAACAAATAACTGACCCGGATCAAAGATGAGGTAATAAAAAACTAAAACCTTTCTCCGTAGGCATAGTGTTGTAAGACACTTATAATAATAATCGGAGCTTTTTAGTGGTACATTGACAGTGGCATTGTTCAATCAATGTATGGACTATTTTGTATGAGGAGTATACTTTCACTTTTGAAACTTAAAGTACATTATGATGCAAATTATTTTTAATTGAGTACATTTTTGAATGCAGGACATGTAACAGAGTATATCAACACTGTGGTATTGCTACTTTTATTTGAGTGAATGAACCGAGCACTTAGTCTTCCGCTGACTCGTGACCACTCCATGATATAATATAGAGTTTTCATCTACTGTACGCGGGGACCAATGCATTTATTAATGTAGCTGCTCATGACAATAACAAAGAAACGGCTCTTTTGTTTTATCGTGTGGCACGGAGATGATTGAATATGTGTGGTATAAGAGCTTTGAGGGGAAATAAACACACCGGTCTCATCACCATTATATGGCCTTGATGCATATTAAACATGAATTATAAGAACTCTTTCTGTCCAGAGGTTTTCTGGGTGAAGTTATAGTGTGTGTATCCTGGAGACAGACAGAACTCCTGTCCTCAAGTTGAGATCCACGTATTACTCCAAGATCTTTTGGAACTTACATTTCTTACATTTTACTTTTCTGGGGGGGGGTTTCTGGTCCATTTCACAAATCTCTAAATATATCAAATAAGCTGCATTGCTATTTCTCACAATCACCAGTACAGAAAACACCCACAGTAATTCAACATTACTATTGGCTGATATTAGTATCAGACAAGGACAATTATTTGTAAATTATTGTAATTCGTGCATTCATAAACCGTCCCTGTTACAGTAATTACTGTTGCATTATATCAACTGAGCCTTGACTCGAAAAACAACTAACTAAACTAAAAACTAAACTAAACTAAATCAGAAGACTGGGCTTAAATGTCGCACATTAACGTCATTAGCTGTAATTGCTTTCCTGTAACACGTCTTTCCAAGAATAAAGAGTGCCATTACCTAAAACATGCAAACATGAGCTTTGGGACTTGAAAGGACAGGAAGAAAAGATACAAAGCGATGTATAGAAATAATGAAATTGTCATATATTCCTTGCCAACCATTGCAGCTGAGAGATGCTGGGTTCTGGGAAAGAATGACCGGATTTTCTGCCGTGACAAAGACCGTATGGCATGCTTGTGTGTGTAGGTGTGTGTGTGTGTGTGTGCGTGCGTGCGTGCGTGCGTGCGTGCGTGCGTTGGATTTTGGAGGGGGTGTGAGTTTGTGTGGCGGCAGATGCAAAGCATGGGGAACAGGATGCATCAAAATTACATGACATGCAAAAAGAATGACACATGCAGGTCATGAGACACCCACCAAGCCCCATACGCATGCACGCCGACACAACATTCATTTGTGTCACGTTAGATTGGGTTGCACCAATAAGGATTTAATATAAGATAAGTGCTTATCAGAGCTTAGCCAAAAAGAATGTAGGAAATGAGCAAATCCAGATTTGAAATAAAGCAGAGGTCTGACGCCGAGTCAAAAGAATCAGTAAATCCATGGAGCTTAAATCAATATGGAGATGATTGGTAACCAAAATCAAATGGATGAATTTGCGTGCTGTACGGACCTAGTAAGTTATAACCGTTTTCATTGTACTTAGCTGCAATTCATACCGGCAGCAGAGCTAATATAATAATATAAGTGTTGCGGATGCAACATGAGTGAATTTAAGTTCCCGCTGGTAAACGGTGAGGCAGCATATATGTTTCAAGGCTTTTATTGTGTTTGCTATCTTTGAACTGAGCCGTGTGTGTGTTTTTTGTACAATATAGTGTACGGAGAAAAATTCAACGAAATAGAGCAGCTCCCGTAGGACAGCGTCGTATTTAGGAGCCTTCCTTCAATTGAATGAATTTTCTGCCGGTTTCTTGCTCATCGTCACTCTGAAGTTTGCGAAATGGTGAATGGTAAAAAGACTCAATCTCGTATAGCGCCTTTCTCATCTTCAGCCAACTCAAGGCGCTTTAACACTACATGCCCTTCGCCCATTCAAACAAACGTAGCTCAAGCAAAAGTTCAGGAAGACACTCTTTACACTCTGGTTCTTTCATAAGCAGTCTTAGTCTTGCAGCGATTACTCCATCAGCTGATTGGGGCCGTGCATAATGACTGGACCGATCGGAGGCAGCGTAGCTCTATAAGCCAATCACAGAGTCGCTGGCAATCTTTTAAATATGTTCTCCTCTCCGCTGCTGTCAGTTGTCGTTTCAGCTCAAACCGATGCGACCCTCCTCCAGCAACTCTTCTTCTTCACCACCACCAGTGTCTGGACTCCATGGGGGGATTCTGCCTTGGCAGATATCAGCATCTCTACCCCTTGCTGGTCCTAATTCAGGATGGAGTCCAATCGCCAAAGACTTTGCACTATTTCAATATGCAATTGTAATAAATTATTGTTAAACTCTAAATATTAGTCTCCTGATTGAACTGATGGGGGCTACCATGCATAGCCGGAGCTAACGGAGCTTGTCTGATCGTCAGTGGCATTGCGTGCGAATAATAAAGATGCTTGGCACAAAGAAAGAAAAAAATCACTATCTGCCCTTTTTAAACTGTCTCTTTACTATCTGTCTGACCTTCTTTCAGTCTCCGTCTGCAACCAAAAGCAATCCCAAGGCCTCACAGGACATTCTTCTTTGAACATGGCATGAAGGGAGAGCCGATCCATTTCCTTCGGAAATGTTTCCCCCTCAGACCCGATAGAGCTGAATAGTTGAATTTATCAAATATAAAAGTCAAAATGGAGCAGCAATCTTGTCACAGCCACATCTCAGGGGCACAATATTAATGAGTGGGGAGGACCGCCGTTTACCGCCCGCATTCAAAAAGCACAAGATTGCGTAAGTTGTCTCCCTTCAGCTGCAGCAGCACTTAAGTCTCTCTCCATCCATATATCCTGCAACAGCTTTTTCTTTCTCCCAGGTACACAGTAAAGCAAATATATACATATATAAATATATATATGCATACCGGTATATATATTTCACACTGTTCCTGTTGAGTGGCTAAATTCTTTAAAAGCATAGTTCAGAAAGATATGCTACTCACAAAGTTGGAGAGACATTCAGCGAATGTTTGAAAGAAATCCCCCCCAGCTCCATTCTGCCTTATCTTATTCCACTGGACCGCATAAGAGCATCAGCGCAGCCCGGGAGGTAATTGAAAAGCTGTTTAGATTGACGTACAGATAACTGTGACTGATTAAGGTTAGATTGATAGTTTTCGGCCACTCTCTTGCTCAAGGAATCTCTCCTCATTTGGTTTTGGTCTCATCACCTCACTGATGTGGCTAGGCCTGTAATTATCAACAATATTACAGCACCTATAAGGAATCGCAATTAAAGCTTCAACAGGATTACAACCTAAAACAATTATATATGGGTATATGACGGCTGTCTCCATGGAAATGAATGTTCAAAGTGGCCAGCTCGAAGAAAGCTTTATCTTGATATATGGTGTAGGGAAATGATGGCGGGTATATTGCAAACTAAGTAGACATTACACTTCTTCAGGATCTTTGGACCAGTTTGATCAAGCACGGTACCGTACACCTTTTTTTTTAATACTAGAACAGTGAATTAAAGGGCCAGTGTGTAGCATTGCATGGACTCTATGAGCAGAACTTGAATATAATATCCATAACTATGTTTTTTTACATTTGTGCATAGTCACCATAAATGAAGAATTGCTGTGTTTGCGTTACCGTAGAATGAACCATTCATCTCTCTGGGTCCGAGAAATGTGTTTTTCCTATCATTTCCCTCTTTTTAGAACCTGTAATACGTTAAAATCAGCTACGCAGCCTTCCTGAATCCCAGCAGATCTATAGTACAAGACAGCTTTGGCTTGGAAAGCTTATAAAGTAATTGTATTATTGTTAAAGGCATCACTGAGACTTTGCCGCGCTCAGTGCCGTTCAGATATGCTCCCGATTCTCTGCACTGAGACACTTGATAAATATCTCCCTTGAACTGCTTCTCCCTCAGGAAATCGAGAATTGTAATTGCGTGAGTCAGATAGTGAGCTTTAGGGGGCTGTATATTTTTTTTATTGCCGCATAATACCTCTTTACACATGATAAGGCCAGGAATTCCTTCGGGGTAATAATTATCCTAAACACTTATTAATTATCTGCCTGCCACAGTGAAAACGTTCAAAAAAACCATCACATCCCGGCATCTTCCCACTTGCACTGTGTGTGTGTGTGTGTGTGTGTGTGTGTGTGTGTGTGTGTGTGTTTGTGTGTGTGTGTGTGTGTGTGTGTGTGTCTCTAACTCACCCCAGCTGCAAAGCCTAGACTTCCATCCAAGATGCGCTTCTGCAAAAGGGCAGACAAGAAGAGAGATTGTGCGAGTCACTCAAACCAATACCCTCAAACCCTTCAGTTGACCTCTTACTGTTTACTAAACTGACTGTGGGGCGACTGTGACTGAGTGATGAGCAGGGTCGTCCTTCAATCAGAGGATCGACGGTTCGATCCCCGGCTCCGCTAGCCCATGTCAATGTGTCCTTAGGCAAGACACTTAACCCCAAAATTGCTCCCGTTAGCTGTCCCCTATTCATGGATTGTGTGTGAATGTGTATGAAAGTGTGTGAATGTTAGTTACTGCTAATGTGCAGGTGGAACCTTAGCCCCTCCCATCAGTGTGTGAATGGGTGAATGATGTCATGTAGTGTTAAAGCGCTTTGAGTGATCGGAAGACTAGAAAAGCGCTTTACAAGTACAGGTCCATTTAACCGACAAAAATGCTACATGTCTCGAGAGGCCACGATATTTGTAAAAAACACACACAATCTACGAGCAAAAACAATAGAGGGCTTTCATGGGATGTTAGTAGTTATATTGGAAGTCCTTAGCTTGTGGCAACAGCAGCTAAATGACTTTGAACATTTGGAAACATTTTGTCTTTAAAAAAAACGCATGCCGTCTCCAGTCTTTTATGCTGAGCTCAGCTAACCGGCCGCTGGCTCCAGCTACAAACTTTCTGTACGGATGTGGGAGGGGCATCTTCTCATTGAACTCTTTCAAAGACAGTGGCCAACTGAAACGATGTGTAAAGTATTTACTCGAGCTCTGCGTGTCTGCGTGTCCTTGGTTCATACGATACCTGTCGGCTGGAGAAGACAAAGACCAGGGCTGCTCCGGCGGCGGTCAGGCCCCAGGTGAACAGAGTACCCAGCAGGGCCTGGGTCACAGGGCTGTAGCCTTCCAGCATGGTGCCAGAACCTGGACATGCAACACACGTGAAGTCAAACTAATCCCACGTTCCGTTGGAAGACAACAACTCGCCCTTATCTTTTTTTCCAGGAAAGACTTTGAGGGCTGGAGGTTGGCAACAATATCTGTATTGAAATCCTCCAGTAACTGCCCAGCCTCTATATTAGCCTCCTCCTACGAGAGTCGAGTCAATATTGTCCCCCGTCTCGGGAGGCACCAATCACAAAGAAACACAACTTTTAGGAAGTGTACACCTTCAACGGCTGAAGTGTGGACAAGAATGACAAAGAGAACAAACAAACAATGGATCCCCATAGAAGGGCTGAACGTGCTTCGGCTGACTCATCATTAAATGTGTGCCTGCCCGCTGTTTGTTGTTTCAGCGCACACACACTCAACGGACGAGAGAGTCAAATCCTGCTTGATCAGGACTCTTAGTATCCTGGAAGTTCATTTGGCATCTGCACACCCAACCTGTTGACCATTGAAGATGACCCTGTGCACCCTAAAATCTGCTGATGATTAATAAATGCAACATACGGTGGGGGTGCTGTGAACACTAGGAGTGTCAGTTATACAGCAAAACACCAAATCGATATTATTATTGTCCAACTATGAATGATCAATTCAGTGGTTACATTAATGTAGACAGAGCGCCCGCCGTGCTCACAACTGACTACTACTGGGTACTATTAAAATATTAAGACATAGTGTAACAATGGCTGTTGCATGTCACTCAAACGCTATTTGTGGTTTTATTACACTACACACATTAATTCAGCAAAGTAGTCATCAAGCTTTCATTTAATCATCAAATGACATGTTCACGAGCTCTAACATGTAACCACACGGCAGCAAAGAGAGCTGCTTTTATATTAAATGTATTGACGACTAACAACTCCATACGGTACATATGACTTATTGATATGCAATCTCAGAAATGCCGCATGAACGTTTGAATGAGAAGTTACATGTGGGTTGTTGTTTTTTTGGTGCGCGTGCAGTATACGTGTATGTGTGCTGTTGTTGTTGTTGTTGTTGTTGTTGTTGTTGTTGTTTTATTGCTGCCAAAGTATAGTGTTGCATAAACGGCTTTAATGTGGCGTCTTCGGGTAACGGAGTCACACACACGGACACAGTATATCACGTCTGCATGGCAATGAGAGCCGACCGGCTAACTTTAAATGCCTGCTCGCGTGCTACTATAAAGTAACGCTGTTACATTTCACTCAAACGCTACAGGTTTTATTAGACTACGCGCATTAATTCGGCAACGTTTATTTTTGACCTATGTTTTACGTTATGGGTCCTTTTTGGCATTTGTTTTAGGTCTACTCACTTCTTTCCAGTGGCACCTCGCCTCCTCTGTATTTACTTCCTACTTCCCAGAACACGTGTCTATGACAGGCACAGCCCCGCCTCTCCTCGCAGCCTATTGGTCAATCACTTTGACAGAAGAAGCAGAAGCAACTGTCGTGAGAGCGACCTTATTAAATCATTTAAATATTATGTGAAAACGCCACAGAGAAGTTTGAAACTGAGTACGTTCAGTTCTATTTTTATTTTATTTTTACATTTAAGAAACATGAGGCGAGAACATTTCACTGTCTTATGAGAGATTAAATATATATATATATATAGATATTAAACATATCAGAGTTGTTGAAAACCAACTCATCATAATGCAAAAAGCAGTGTCATATTATAATGTACAGGTCTCTGGGGAGAGTGGTGCATGTGTATGCCTGGTTTGGACAGTAGTGGAATCACTGTGCTTAAATACAAATGTATTGTCATGTATTATATGGAGTCTTCATTTGCTGCCACAATTCAGAGTGAAACATTGTTCTATTTAATCCACTACATCCATCCAAAAGCTTTACAAATTAAGATTCCACGTGATCAGTATTGTAGATAAAACTCACCCACAGTATGGAATATAAATGTGTGGTGCATGCGCGTGCGGTGCATGTGGGTGTGTTGTGCATGCACGTGTGGCGCATGCACGTGTGGTGCATACGTGTGGTGTAGGTGTGGACTTTCTGCTGGCTGACAAGAAACAGATTGTGCTGGGGAATTTCCTCTTCCCAGTGGAAGTTTCCGGGATTGCTGCTCTCATTTACCGTTCAGTGGTAATTCCTAGGCATGTTGACCTTTGACTCGCGGACCGATCATCAGTAACTGATTCAAGCACTCAGCTTCCTGTTTCCGATATTTCAAAATGCGTTCCATAATCAGAACCTTAACGTTTCCTGGAAAGCACTGCAGCAATAATGCTGTAACACTGACTGGCTATATGAATTAAAAAGGCTATTTTCATCATAACCACCAATTCAAAGACATCCAATACTTTATTGTGAGTATTTCTAGTACAGCAGCCAATTAATTAAGGCAGGTTAGAAGATATTGTATCTTTTTATCTATTTTGTCCGGAAGCAAGTTGACTGATCATTTATTTATTTGTATTACATTTTTAGAGCTGGTCTTTCTGCCTTTTCTTCGATGGATTCCTGTGGTTGCAGGATTATTAAACAGATGTGCATAATGAGGACTCAAGAAGGAAGCAATTACTCTTCCGAGAAACTGACTGAAGTTTACTGTCTGATGTGTTAGATCCCCGCTGATTTATGTTAATACGATATCAAAACTCCTGCATTGGAAATATTCAAACATGACATCACGCTGCTTTTCTTGATTTTTTTGCATCATAATAGCAGCAATACACCGCCAAAGAAAAGATTTGTGCCACAACTTTATTTCTACGGTGTTTATACCTTTGTAAGTATATGTTTTCCATTAGATGTCTTAAAAATACTTTCTGATAACACCAACCATTAGGGAACAAATTAATATGCCACCTTGGATACAATAAATCCATTAACTAATGCGTTTAGATTATGCCATGACAGTTTTTCTACTTTTGATGGAACAAAGATGTTACAGTGCAGTTGTTACTTGACGTTTGACATTTGACATTTCTCTGTCGCAATTGCAGGAATCCCAATTTGTATTACTCACTAGTACTCTGGGTTTATAGGCACTGCTGCTGGGAAACAAAAAGATGAAAACAAGCTGATACCCAGAAACAATAAACAAGACAATAAGACATGTGGAGTTTCCAGATTCCTTTAGTGGCTTCCTTTCACTTCCAAATACGCAATGTTTCTGTCTGATTTATATTTTTCTGGAATTAAATGATTGCATGTAAGCTGCAGATGGTCTCTGTGTTTCATTAGCGACTTTTAAGACTTAGATGGAAATGTCCGCCTGTTAGCTCAACCACTTTGGTCAAGAGTGAAATATCTCAAAAGCTATTGGATGGATTGCCATGAAATTGGGTACCGATGGTCCTCAAAGGATGAGCACTGTAGACGTCGATGGTCCCTTGACGTAACCTGTAGTATGTTTGACATTAGCGGTTCAGATTTAATCATTTTGACAAATATCCAAGGTCCCTTGAGGATAAATCCCAATGACTTTGTCGATTCTGTGACTTTTACTTGAGAAAACACCAGCAGGTCAAAATTATTATTCGGTGAAAATGCTTGACACCTATTTGATAGACTTGCGCATCATTTTTACAGACATTCATGGTCCCCAGAGGGTGAATCTTACAGACTTTCTTGATCCCCCAACTTTTCATGTGGCTGGCATTTGTTTTTGGGTGAAATGTCCTGACAGGAATGGGATGGATTACAGTGAAATTTGCTACAGATGTGCATGGTCCCTCAAGGATGAATCCTGAGTTATCCTCTTTTACGGATGGATTTGCACAAAATTCTGATTGACATCTATGGTGTCGAGAGGATGTATCCTAATGACTTTGGTGAGCCCACCTTGCACCACGATGAGGTGGATATGTTTTACTTTGAATGACATCTCTCGCTAATAAGTATTAGATTTCCAGATTTGTAATCTAGCACCATCCTCGGGTTATTATATTATTCATACAGTAAATAGCTTCAGCATTACTTTGTGTGCACGCTAACACGCAAAACTAAGACCATGAACATGGTAAGCATTATTCCTGCTGCACGCCATCATGTCAGCATGTCAGCATGCTGATGTTAACATATAGCTCAATGCACCAGAGTACCTACTGTACACTGAGCTGCTAGCATGGATGTAGATGGCCTCTGCAAGACAAGAGTAAGCATCTCCTTCTTAAATAAAATGTGGTTTCCGGTGTTCACGCGTTGGAACAGTGGAAGTAAAAACCTTGTGAGGGGAAGAAGAGAAAGGGGAGTCTTTGAACAGAGTACTCCTTAAAAGCTTCTTTTCTGATAAATTGTGAAGTATCCTCGATTCTGTCAACATGAAAGATTAACATGGCTCGTGCTTTTGCTGTAGACAGCTCTGCAGCACTCGGCTATTGATGACAGCATGTCAACACAGTGAAATAGTGCCCGTGAAATACGAAGCTGTCAAACAGCTCCGAATTTAGCACCATGAAACAGTGATTCCAGTGATGTTTTTACGATAGCCGGGGTTTGGCCGGGGAGGTGGGCCTCGCCGCGTGAAGTGTTAGTCTCCGGGGGAAAGTTAAGCCGCAACCTAATCAGGAGTTTAGGCTACAAAGGCATTTTTTCCAGTTAATTGGAACCAGTCAAAAGCCGGAGTGAAGGTATGTCTTGAGATATCTCTGAGGGAAACTGTGCCACCAGATGAGCGAGCGCTCTGATATGGTCTTTGAAATGAGATACAATCACTGCATAGGGGTAGATGTGATGGGAAGAAAGGAATAGTTTTTGATGGTGGCTGGCGGAACACACTGGAGGTTTTCTGGGGGGGGGGTGCCTGGGTTATTCCAGCTATGCGTGTCAGAGCGGCAACAGGACAGGGGTCATCGCTCATCCAGAGTCTTTAATCTTGCCAACCCCACCCCGCTCTTTACAATCTACCCGTCTCTTTCCGCTGTCTCGTCTCCTTTTCACCTTTTGCCTTTCCTCCTTCACCTCCTTCCTTTGGTGGAGTGAGAAAAACAAGGTGGAAGGGCTGGAGGAGGACGGAAGGAGTCGAGGAGGCAAAAGAACAAATGTCAAATGTCAAAATACTAAAGCCCTGAAAAAACAGGTTGCTCAGTCTGGGTTGTAAAGGTGGGTGGCCCGAGCAACGAGATAGTGTTATTATCTGTGTGTGTGTGTGTGTGTGTTTAGGTTTAGTTGTATGAACCCCCAGTGAACTGTGGTGAGACAAAATGGATGGTGGGGAGGTGGGGTGAAGTAAACAGAAGCAGAGGGGAGAGAAGAACGGGGAAAAAAGTAATGAAAACAAAAGTATTGCAGCAGATGGGGCCAGGGTTTACCTTGGAAACAGCATTACAGCAGAGGAACTGGGGGAGTGCTGAGGAGGGGCGTGAGCCAAGCTGGAGTTTATCTCTGGAGACTGATGAACAGGGGGTGAGGGGGGAGGTCGTAGGGTGTGTGAGTAAGTGAGTGTGTGTGGGTGGGAGGGGTGGGGAGGTGGGGGGCGACACACTCCTCGCACACTGTGGGGGGAAGACATATAAAAGGGCTCCCAGGGAGAAAGAGTGGTCAGGCAAGCGAGTGGCCGTCCTGCTCATTTCCACACTGCTGTGCATCACAGAGGGCGTTTAAGCGAGAGAGAGAGAGAGAGAGAGAGTGTGTGCGTGTGTGTGTGTGTGTGTGTGCATGCGCATGTGTGAGTGTGCACATGTGGATAAGAGAGAAGCGTGCCGACTGCCCCACCACAAAAGGAATCAACTTTTTCTTTTTTTTTCCTTTTTTTGTTTTAGAGGTAAAAAGAGGGAACAATTGACTGAATGGGGGGGAAGCCCGGCTGCCCTTGAACCTGAAAACGCTGTTTGATTTGTCAGATTTCCGTTTGTGTGGTTTACTCCTCTCTCCCACAGCGGGGAGTCGAGAGGTGACTCTTGAGCTGCTCGCAGAGGAATTTGAACAGAAGCAGAGATGTTGTCCCTCTGAGCTGCCACTCCTCTGACTGTAATTTTGACTTTTTATTCTCTCCTTTTTTTTTGATTAATGATTGGATGCGCTGAGTCACAATGGACGCATCATCTCTATCAGATATAGACTACAACCAGACATATGTGGATGAGCATTATTTCTTCGAGGACAATATAGACGGCTATGGCATCACCATGGCCATCCTCTACTTGGTGGTTTGTATCCTGGGACTAGCTGGGAACTCCCTCGTCATCGTCGCCATTTTGAAATTGGACAAAATGTCATCCTCCACGACCGTGTACATTTTCAACCTGGCCGTGGCCGACGGACTCTTCATGGTTGGTCTTCCCTTCATCGCGAGCCAAAACTTCCAGAACCACTGGATGTTCGGCGACACCGTGTGCAAAGTCGTCATGGTGCTGGACGGCATCAACCAGTTCACCAGCATCTTCTGTCTGACGGCGATGAGCATCGATCGCTACATGGCGCTGGCCGACCCGCTGCGCTTCGCCCGCTGGAGAACGCCGCGCTGGGCCAAGATCGTCTCGGCATTGCTGTGGCTGCTCTCGCTCCTGACCATCCTCCCCATGGCGCTCCACTTCTCGGCCGAACGAGGCCTGTGCATACCGGACCTGGTCTCGGACGCCTGGTGGCTCGGCATCCTGTCTTACACCTTCGTCATGGGCTTCGCTCTGCCGTTCACGGTCATGACGGCCTCTTACGCGGCGCTGCTGCTCACCCTGAGGGCCCGGCGGCTCCGAGCGCCGCCGGTCAACCCGGAGAGCCACCGGCTGGAGCGGCAGCTCACCAATATGGTGGTCGCAGTGGTGGTGGTGTTCGGGGTGTGCTGGCTGCCGTTTTACACCTTCAACTTCTGCTCCCTGTATCAAACCGGCATGGTCCTGTCCTTCGCTCGAGCTTTTGAGTTTGTGGTGCTGCTGTCGTACTCGTGGAGCTGCGCTAACCCCATCCTCTACGCCTGCCTCTCCGACACCTTCAGGAGGCACTTCCGCACACTCCTCTGCCCTGCCGCCAAGTCCTCTCCCAGCATGCAGTGCAACACTGAACGGTACGACTTGAATGACACAGGTGTGCGGGACGTGACCATTCTGGCGTAAAAGACGATGAAAAACTGACTCGGCGTTTCTCTCAATATCTTGTCACGATGCACTGCATGATGCATTCCACCTTCTTTAAACATGGTTACTTATTTAATGTTTTGGAGATAAGTGATCATTTCGTTTTTTTCGGGGGTTTCTTTTTAATATTTACACTTTACTTGGAATGTATCAATTGTATATATTTTCTTGCCCTGGGCGATTCGATTTGCTGAATTTGAGTCTATGGTCGGGTGTCGGTCGAGAGATGATCGACGCACCTGTGTTGATCATCTCTGTGAATCTTGAAGTTCACCCTCTTCTCCCGTCGCTTTCATACTTTCTCATTTCTCCGAGTTCTTACCACACATTAGTCAAAGTAGAAGGACAGGAAGAAAGAAAATGCAAAGAGCATAATTCAGTTTGACTTCCCGGAACACAAATCCTCTGTCTCGACAGAGTAGGAGCCCGCCTACGAATTTAGTAACTCTGCTCCGCTGCATCTCAACAGGACGAGTGAAATGAGGCACGAGAGGGATGAAGTGTGGACAGGTGGAGTGTAAACAGAATAATGCGGGTCACATGCCTGTGGCCAAACACCGGCACGAAGACACACAGACAGCTCCTCGACTCCCACAGCTGGATTACGTCCTGTTGTGGGAGACTATCAGATCAGATGTGTGTGTGTGTATGTGTGTGTGTGTGTGTGTGTGTGCGTGCCTGCCTGGGTGGCCGTGTTTGTGCACCTACATGCGCGCATGTTGAGAACCTCGTGTGCTACAGGCGTACTGCGGTGTTCTGCTTAAGCCTGAGGATTCCCAAAAGATACTTTTAAGGACACGGACAGGTGAACATATTCAGCAACACATTTTCTTTTTCATTCCATTACTGTTAGCTTAAAAAACAACCGAAAAAATGTCCCCAGTTTAGAAATCTAAAAAAGCAGCTTGATGAAAATGAATTGGGACGAAACCCAATGCTTTCATAAAGTCACGCAGAGGCATGGCATCCGGTAGGTTATGGTTTATCATGTACAGCTTTAACACTCATTTCTCCAATCAGCATGCATCACGGGTGATTTAACTGACAGCGATCAAAAACGCATACAAACCAGGAGTCAACAGACCCAAAATATATCCAATCGCAGCATTTTCAGCCGATCAACAGCAGGAGTTACATAAACAGAAACACGTTCTTTTGCACACAGATGCAAAGGAAGAGTAAACAGAATAATACACAAACACACTTGTTAAAAGTGCATTTGTAGAAACACACATTGGCTGTTAATTTTCAGCGATGTAAATATGCATAAATGAGAAAATGATGTGTCTGTGGTTTGTTGACAAACATAATAAATGTGTTAGTGTACAAAAGATAAGCATGCCTCATTTTAACGACTCACTGTAATCCATTCACACCACGTCTGAACACGAAACACAAACTTTGTAAATCCTGAGTTTTAATGAGGCTGGTGATCAGGACACGGGACTGGGACTTCACTTATATTGATCATATAGTCACCACATATACGTATATATATATATATGAGCGTTTCTCAGATGCTATTACCGTATTGATTGTAAATAAACTTGCTTGTCTTTTATTCGTTTCTGTTGCCATATTGCCGTTACAAAGTGATGAAACTCGGTTTACTTGTGCAGATGATGGGAAATGTTATGAAAAGATGGAAAAATGAACACTATGACAACTATGTCACTATTGAGTCATAGCAGCCAGTCGAGTACGACACTTTATTACAACTATGAAGTAATTCACTTAAGTATTTCTATTTTGTGATCTGTTGTGTTCCATTCCACTACATTGCAGAGGGAAATATAGGACTTTTACTTTCACTGAATATATTCACATTGTTGTGTTTTTGTCTCCCACCACTTTATGGAAGCTCAATAAAAAAAAATCAATAAAAAGAAGCATGTTGTTAAATGACGGGCATTCTTCCTTCTGTACGGGACGAAAAAGCAAACGTCTGCTTGCATACTCTCCCCGGTGGGCATTCTGTGAACTGGAAAGACTGTAAATGTCAAGCCCGCTTGCTGAGACCCACTCGTGTCTTCCGGGCTTGTTTTTCTTTTTTTTTTTAAAGAGCTAATAAACCCCTGCCACATCTCCTGCAAGTTTAAAGACGCTCGTGGAAGAATTTGACGGACAGTGAGGGGGAAACCAAGCTCAGGGTCAGCCCAAAAGCCCAAAAACACACAAATGTTTTTTTTATTGCATGGCTAAAGTATGTATCATATTAAAATAGTTTTGACATGACATCATAGGGACTCATTAGTTACTTATAGTGCCCTCTCACATTTCAATATTCTTACGGGGGTTCACAACATCTTAGAATCTAAATGTTTGCTGATATTTGCCAACAAACGACCAACACTCTGGTTTTAAGTGATTATTTCACTACTATTTGTGACTCTTCTTTTATAAAGAATATGCATATGAAATCACTGTAACCATGTACATGTTCTAATTTGCCTGAGAAACTAGAATCTGGATTTAAATCTGACCTCTTTGTTAAGCATGAAATAAAGTGAAAAGTGCCCTAAAATAAATCCCAATTGGTTTGTGTGCTTTTCTATCTTTTTCCAGCTGGTAGCTGCCGCCTCAAAAAGGCTGTGCTTGACTGAGTGGTGTTCAGGTTTATCATAGGGTGTCATTGAGTTGTTGGTCATGCTATTTTTCTGGGAACATTGAGGTAGGTGGAGGTGGGGGTGAGGTGGTAGAGTTCAGGAAGGGGAGATTCTAGGTCATGGGGACCGTACACGCTCATAATTCCATTGGCTGCACCAAAACAGAATTTTTAACCCAAACAAAAAGTCGCAGTCTTTGTGACGGCCACTAGGTGCTGGCTTTCTGTCTATGAGTCTTGGTCTTGATGTTTTCCAATAAGGAGTTTTTTTTTTTTTCAATAGCAAAGAACAAGGTTTCATTTTTCAACTGACCAGTTTTTTAAATTATAAACCTCGTGACACATTAGGAGGAAAAGCGGAAGTTTTTCAGATTAATAAATAAAAAACGATGTCCTGTAGTCTATACGTCTTCGTGGACCTACATCAGACTTGGTCATCGGTATGTTGAACGTTTTTTGGCTGCTAAACATTAAGAACCAATGAGGTTCAGAGGTGCTAGTAGGCTAGTTGTTTCCTTCTGTTTCCAGTCTCAATGCTAAGCTGAGCTAGCCGGCAGCTCGCTGTTGAGTTATATTTGAAGGAGATAAGAGATGGTTATTAATCTTCTCATCTAAATCCATTGCTTTAGAATATAGCAAGGTTAATTTAAAGCAATGAGGACTGATTTGAGTGGGCTTATTGATGGCTCATTTAGTGTAGCGATCCTTCACACAACCGTTGGTGTCTGATAGCGATGCACAAAGCTTTAACCATTTAGTGCCCGTATGAGACGCAGCTGACTTTCAAGCAACTCCAATGTACGCACGTCCGCAGCAATATCAGTTGCTTCGTAAGTCAGGTGACGTAATAGGAAGAGGGACCAAGTCCACATAGGGCCAGAGAAAGTGTGCTTATAAACCTAAAAGATAACTGCGATCATATATTAAAAAATGAAAGTCACATTTTCCATGCAGCAAAATGTGTGGGGACCAGTCCAGACAATGTATGGGGTTTGATGGGACTCCTCGTAGGCACACATAGTTTTAAAACAAGGCAATGGTTATCTGTTCTCTCAGTCAAGGTTTAGTTACAACTCTGGACTCATGCAAGATGGTAAGCAATTGATTGACAGTGAATATTGATTCAATATTTAACGTAATGCTGATTAGTTGGGCATACTGCAGAGCACTATTGGTGCTCAGTAAATACTCAACATCAAGTAAGTACAGAGATCTTTTTTTATATTTGAAAAAGCAATGAAATCTGGGGGGAGTCCCGGGAGTTTGAACAAACTGGATGTATAGCTGATAAAATGTATAATAGCATTCATTAATCATTGTATTGTAGCAGGGTAATACACTTGGGCATCCGGTGTGGCTATGTAACTATCGCAAGCTGTTTGCATGGCTGACATAAGACGATACAAAAGCTTTTCATTACCATAAAAACAACCAGCGGTGGTGACTCAAGCAGGAAATGCCAGCCAGAACCACAACACGTGGTGGATCGTCAGATCGATTGAGCTGAACGATACAAGATTTACAATGTAGTGTTACGCCACAGTCCAAAAGGTCACACTAATGAAATGGTCTGAAAGTGTGTGTGTTTGTGTGTGTTTCCTTCATGTGTGTGTTGGTCTTAATTAATGCACTGGCAGACAGCAGTTATTTCCAATGGTGTTTGTACGTCTGACTGATCCTACCTTCATCCTCTACGTGACTAAGACCAGATGCAAACTGCTTGAGAGGTGTCTCAGCTAGGAATATTGATGGGACCCCTGAGAGAGAGTGTGCGTGTGTGTGTGTGTGTGTGTGTGTGTGTGTGTGTGTGTGTGTCCACGACATGATTAGAGGAACAGATCAATAAAGGTCAATTAGTACATTTACATAGTCCACTCGCTTTCAGGCATTTCTTCCTTTATTTTTCCTGTATCTCTTTTTGTTGGTTTCTCTTCCTCCTCCTCCATTCCTGTCATTCCCTCATCTCATTGTTCAACAATGGATGTATCTCTTTAATTCTCAAGGCCCATTTTGTGCTAATTGTGCAACAGGGCTGAACATTTGCCAACATTGACATGTTTATGAAAAAGAACAAGACAGTGCTGAGCCAGGGTTGTATTGCAGGGGACATACAGCAAACAGAAACAGACACAAATTGCTATCAATTTGCTGGGTTCTTGGAAGGCACACACATGTGAAATATAAACTAAGTTCAAAGTGTTTTGCAAATGTTTTAATGACTTTGACATTTGCCCAGAGGAAAGGGTTTAATCTCCTGTCAAAGTTTTGCCTAGCACATGAAGCCTACACAAACAGGTTGGTTTTATGCAACACATCCTCATACCTAAACAACAGTTTATGGTTGAAGTTCAGGAACAGTTTACTATGCCTTTGGCTGTTTACCAATGACATCCAAAACCACATACATGACCTTTAGAGAGGACCATCAACAGGCACACATTATGAAACAGTTACAGTTTCCAACACATGGTTAACTTTGTGAATTTAACAACACTTCTGGGTAAGGTTTAGGCAACAACGCTACTTAGTTAGGTTGAGGAAAACTACTTAGTTAGGTTTAGGCAACACACCGGCTGGTTAGGTCTAGGCAACACAACTACTTAGTTAGGTCTAGGCAACACACCGGCTGGTTAGGTCTAGGCAACACAACTACTTAGTTAGGTTTAGGCAACACAACTACTTAGTTAGGTCTAGGCAACACAACTACTTAGTTAGGTTTAGGCAACACAACTACTTAGTTAGGTTTAGGCAACACACCGGCTGGTTAGGTCTAGGCAACACAACTACTTAGTTAGGTCTAGGCAACAGAACTACTTGGTTAGGTCTAGGCAACACAACTATTTGGTTAGGTCTAGGCAACACAACTACTTGGTTAGGTCTAGGCAACACAACTACTTGGTTAGGTCTAGGCAACACAACTACCTGGTTAGGTCTAGGCAACACAACTACTTGGTTAGGTCTAGGCAACACAACTAGTTGGTTAGGTCTAGGCAACACAACTACTTGGTTAGTACTAGGCAACACAACTAGTTGGTTAGGTTTAGGCAACACAACTATTTGGTTAGATTTAGGCAACACAACTACCTGGTTAGGTCTAGGCAACACAACTATTTGGTTAGGTCTAGGCAACACAACTAATTGGTTAGGTCTAGGCACCACAACTATTTGGTTAGGTCTAGGCAACACAACTACTTGGTTAGGTCTAGGCAACACAACTACTTGGTTAGGTCTAGGCAACACAGCTACTAAGTTAGGTTGAGGCAACACAACTACTTGGTTAGGTATAGGCAACACAATTATTTGGTTAGGTCTAGGCAACACAACTACTTGGTTAGGTTGAGGCAACACAGCTACTTGGTTAGGTCTAGGCAACACAACTATTTGGTTAGGTCTAGGCAACACAACTATTTGGTTAGGTCTTGGCAACACAACTATTTGGTTAGGTCTAGGCAACACAACTATTTGGTTAAGTCTAGGCAACACAACTACTTGGTTAGGTCTTGGCAACACAACTATTTGGTTAGGTCTAGGCAACACAACTATTTGGTTAGGTCTAGGCAACACAACTACCTGGTTAGGTCTAGGCAACACAACTATTTGGTTAGGTCTAGGTAACACAACTACTTGGTTAGGTCTAGGCAACACAACTACCTGGTTAGGTCTAGGCAACACAACTATTTGGTTAGGTATAGGAAACACAACTACCTGGTTAGGTCTAAGCAACACAACTATTTGGTTAGGTCTAGGCAACACAACTACTTGGTTAGGTCTAGGCAACACAACTACTTGGTTAGGTCTAGGCAACACAGCTACTTGGTTAGGTTGAGGCAACACAGCTACTTGGTTAGGTTGAGGCAACACAACTACTTGGTTAGGTCTAGGCAACACAACTATGTGGTTAGGTCTAGGCAACACAACTACTTGGTTAGGTCTAGGCAACACAACTATGTGGTTAGGTCTAGGCAACACAACTACGTGGTTAGGTCTAGGCAACACAACTACCTGGTTAGGTCTAGGCAACACAACTACTTGGTTAGGTCTAGGCAACACAACTATGTGGTTAGGTCTAGGCAACACAACTACTTGGTTAGGTCTAGGCAACACAACTACGTGGTTAGGTCTAGGCAACACAACTACTTGGTTAGGTCTAGGCAACACAACTACTTGGTTAGGTCTAGGCAACACAACTACTTGGTTAGGTCTAGGCAACACAACTACTTGGTTAGGTCTAGGCAACACAACTACGTGGTTAGGTCTAGGCAACACAACTACTTGGTTAGGTCTAGGCAACACAACTACTTGGTTAGGTCTAGGCAACACAACTAGTTGGTTAGGTTCAGGAACAGATGATGGTTTGTGTTTAAATAAGTGTGTTTGTTCCATAACTTATTTGTTGTGCTCTCAGGGTTAGGGTTATGTACGTAAGTTAAATGTTATGTACCTGATGTAAGTTAAATATGTTACGTAAGTCAACATTTGACCTTTGCCTTCACACAGGGGATACACACTCCCAGCTCAAAGTCCTGTATCTTTTTTGACCCATCGCTCCACTCGACCGTCTCCCTCCACAACTTTGTTGCTCTTTAAACTACGCCACCTGACTTCTTCCTTTGTTCCCGTCATAATTACTATGACCACTATAAGTCACTGCCCAATAATAAACATTAATCTAGTTTGTAATAATCTTATTGCACAGATGACCTATACAAGCAATTCGTTAGCGAGGACGTTCAGTTTATTTTGTACTTACGAAGCGACATAACCTTTCACTTTTTCCGAGAAACTGTATTAGGATGAAGGAAGCTTTGTGCATCTGGTAAGTAGTCTGCTGAGAAACACCGAAGTCTTGTATTATAATCCATGTTCATGATTCACTGATGTAGATCATTTATTTAGTACTAATAATATTATCTGCAGTACTAATGCAATTGGAGGCGACTCAGTGAATATTGATGGTCATCTGCAGAGGCTGTTTCTGGCTCAGGCTCAGATTCGGTAAAGGGAAGAGCATACCACTTTTCTTCAAAAACTATGCCTTTTAATTACCTGACGTGATACATATAGACTTGTGTTTTTGACTTAATTTTTTTCAGTTATTGCTCCGTTTCGAATTTGATCAGACCACTAAATGGCTGTTATCTGTTGTCATCTGAATGATAGATGTAAGGTGGTATGGCTCAGTAGGCCGTTATCATCTATTGGTTAGCTGGATCACCCCAGAAATGTTTAACATTGTTCAGCTGACGTAATATATGACAACACGTTGATTAAATTCAATGATTTATTAATAATAGTATTATCTGCAGGACAAATGCAATAGAAGGCGACTCAGTGAATGATTAATATTAATGGTCATCTGCTGCTTCTGAGGCTCAAGATTTGGTAAATGGAAGAACATACAACAGAAGATAAAATAATTATGCCTTTCGAATGACCTGACATGTGATACATATGAGTTGTGTTTTTGACATGATTTCTTTATGTTTCCGGTAATGCTCCGCTTCGAATATTATCAACCCATTAAATAGCTGTTATCTGTTGTCATCAGAATCATAGATGCTAGGTGGCATGGCTCAGGAGGCTGTTGTCATCTATTGGTAAGCTGGATCACCCCTTTAAAATTGTTCAGTTGACAGAATATATGACAACACGTTGATTTATTTTGATGTGCTCAACTTACAACTTACCCAAAATATTAATCTTTTTCTCAACCTAACCGAATAGTGTTGTTTAAATTCGTTAACGTTAAGCACCTGTTTGCCCCATCTGAAGCCTTATAATCGCAGTGATGACGGCAATAAAACGGGCTGAAAACATTGTAACGGGTGCTTTAATATTGTAACATCCTGTTAGTCCCATGTGTGTCTCCTGAGTGTCTCCTGATTAGTATTTCCCTACACCTGCGTTCAATCACCTGCCCCTGCTTTTTCCCTCTGCCAACCCCACACATTTATACTGCTCTGCTTTCCGGTGCCAGATTGTCTTTGTTCTCCCTTGTGTATTTAATCTCTTTCAGCAGTATTATCCCGTGTTATCTTATATGGTTTATGACTCTGCTTCACTCTCGTTTTCTTGATTTTTTGCCTGCTCCCTGTCGGACTCGTTTTCCTTTATGGGCGGGCCCCCTGTGTATGACCTTTGTGCTTAGTAAAAGACCTTGCCTCCTCACCTCGTCTCCAGTTTCTATCTCTGCTCTTGAGTCTCTGCTCTGCCCCGAGAACCGTTACAAATATGTACTGTTTGAAAGAAGAAAAGAAATCTAAGCTTATATGCACATTTGCTGCCCGTTTTTTTGGGTTGCTTTTTCTTTTCATTAATTGTTTTTTAAACATAAAAGCTAAAAGTTACCATTAGCTATGTATATTTAAAATCAGGAATAAGTAATACAATGTTCATTAAATTAGACATTTGCAACACATATACATGTATATATATATATATATATATATATATATATATATATATATATATATATATATATATATAAATATATAACCTTGTCTAAGATGAGTATCAAAGAGAACAAAGATGATGGTAGATCATGAAGAGAGAAATGATCAGAGAAATGTAAAACTTAGTTAGTTGATCAACCTTAATGCTGAAGTACAGGATTTGTGTTTGAAGTTTGTAATGAAGGGCACATTTTATTTCAAGTATCCCTTCTCCAAGCCATACTGCATCCTCATCTTAAGGAACTGATTACTATCTAAAAGCAATCCCGTAGATTTGAATTGCATATGTTCAAAACAATTTGCGCGTACAATATTAATACATTTCGCACACAAGTACATCTTATATATGCAGAGCCACAAACAAGATTATTTTGTGCATACGAGTAGGATGCTGGTCTGCCCTGTGCTTTTAACATGTTCATAATACGACAGACACATCGTGGCAAAAACTAATATTTGGGTCAGTTTTACAAAGAATTAACAAACAGTGTTCCTTCTAACAGGTTATGTTCACACTGGGTGGCAAAGTGAGTCATTTCTGAACTTCCAGCTGCAGAAATATTCTTTGATATCAAATTGAAAATGGGACCCAGGCAATGCTATTATTGCAGCATAGAGATACGTATGAAAAGAAATATTATGTTTCAACAAGGTCATTCGGGTGGAGGAGATTTGGTTGTTAATTGAAACGCGTTGCGTTTCTGTCACAGCACTCAATACAGATGAGACCGGCTAAGTGCCTTGCCCAAGGACTCTATGTGAATGTTTTTGTATTCGTTTTTTCATAATCTAAAAACATATATTTCCACTTCATTCTGCATCTTAAACCATCCATCTCAATTAACGTGCTTCTCAGGAAATAAACAACACAATCTAGATTCCCACCGGAGATTGGCAAAGGGCAGTACACGGGACGAAAGGAGGTTCGTCAATGAGCTGTTTTTAGCCGCTATGGGGATTCGACAATGGGCTGACTCTCACGGTGATACGGTACGAGTGTTGTCTAACTTGACTCCATAGGCTCTTCAGTTCTTGCTAAATACAGAAACAGCTGCAGAAAACCCATTTATTCTTGCTGCAGATGACCTGCTGCTGCACCCTGAAAACGTTGCAGACCCTGTGCAGAAAACATGGTAAATATAGTGGTTAGATCCTCCATTGTATTGTATCTCTCTTCTCTCTGTTGTTGTCACTCCGTGTTGTTTATGCACTACGCTTCCTGGGGGTCTTTCTGTTCATGATATTTGATCTCAGAGTGGCTGTTTAGTCAAAGCTAGCTGGAAACACATCTCATCACTTCCTGTGAAAGGAGAGATTTCTTCCCTCCCAAACAAAGCTACTAAACACTGGATGTTGGCTCGCTAAACGCCATTTTCCTTGTAGGTCTTTCCCAAACGTGTGTGCTGGCTTGGCTGGACTCGACTGGACGGCAGTATCTCCCTTACAACAGGACTACCAGCTTGAAAGTGTGTTTTTAACTTTGTCTTGACTCGATGGCGTTTCCTCCAGGCCGGGCACGCTGAGACGCAAAAACAATTATTACAAGGACCGTCTCATTTTCTTTCAACCTGACTGAGTAGATCTGAAAGGTGATATAAATTACATGTCAGCCCCCGCGGCGTAAATTATTGATCCTCACAGTGTAAGCATCAAAGTGTCATGTTGCTCTCCTGAAGGTTTCTTCCCTTTTTTCCCTGTGAAAGGTTATTTTTGGGGAGTTTTTCCTGATATGATGTGAGGTCCTGGGACAGGGATGTCGTATGTGTACAGATTGTAAAGCCCTCTGAGGCAAATTTGTAATTTGTGATATTGGGCTATACAAAATAAACTGAATTGAAATTGAATTGAATTGAATGTTCTGACCAGCTAAACACAACATACAAGATCAATAAAATCCAGATTATTCTAAATCTTTTCTGATCGCCTCTTTCCAGGCCTCGAAGGCATCGATAGTCTCAGCTTTGTTCGTGGCACGGTATCTGCAAGTGAAGTGCACTTTGGTTCGGGCCAACATTTCAACATCATTTCAACATCTACATATTTGCTGGGTGCTTTTAGAGGGCATGGGAAAGATCTCAGCTATTGATTGAACTGTTAAAGAATTACCGCAAAGACACTGCCATGTTTGGGTTGGATTTGACGTCTAATAGTGCACTTAATAGTGTGAATTTATTTAATTAAATTATCTCTCATTAATTTAGTTGTCCTAATAAGTTTACAGGTGAAGGTCTGTCTTACAAACCATCTTTTTTTTTAACTCTTGCTCTATTAGTTACTGTTCTCTTTTCTTCATCTTTTATCCTCTTTATCTCTTGCTGAACAAAAGACACGTCATGTCACGTTCCTAGAACCCTCCGGAGGTATTACACGTATTATCATGTGGATCCTTCTGGAAAAGGTCAACTAAAGCCACAATTAGAGGGTGCCCTGGTTAGCAATAACGTCATATTTCAATTGTGTGGTTCAAATCAGGCACAAGTCAAGTCTATCAAGTTCCAAGTTAAAACCAACAATTTAACTCAAGACCGGCAAGTCCCAAGTTAATTCCTAAGTCAGTTCCAATAAGTCTAAAGGCAAGTCCCTAGTCGAGACCAACAAGTCTCAAGTCAACACCCACAAGTCTCAAGTCAAGTCAAAGTCTTAAACTTGTGCTTTAAGGTCATTCGACATCCTTCAAATTATTTAAAAAAGTTACAAGTCACATTTTTAGATTTCGTCAAGTCTAAAGTCATTAGATTCATGACGAAGAGTCATCTGCAAAAGATAACCAGATTTGGGGGAGACGTTCAAGTGGTGAAAGATCTCAACATCTATGAAGAGTCATTCCCTATCGGCATTGAAAACTTTCAATCACCCAATTGTCAGCTCTGACCTGAGCTATCTCCTGACTACTACACAAACTCTGGGGTTGAACGTTTTGGGAAGCTAGCGCCTCTGGTTTTAAATAAGCTGAAGTTTACACTGGAAAGAAGTTCCAGTTTAGATGTTTTGTTGCTTACTTCTATCTTCATGAGTAGCATAGAAAATGTTTTCCCAACATCGGTGCGTTACTGTTGAATAATTTACCGACGCAAGTATGGACACACTGAGTCTCTTTGTCTTACTTTCTTCTGCGTTGGTACTGCAGGTATGCACATACAAATTGAAATTACACATGAATACATTCATGAGTACCAAATAAAGTATAATGGGGCCGTCCTCATTATTTGTGTTGCTCAGTCTTGCATTACTCTTGCATTGTGGCTGTACAACTTAATGAAGAACATTAATAACTTAATAAGAAAAAGAAGAAGTGAACACTCTGGTTTGAGACCCAGCTGAGCTGCACAGAACAGGTCTCTGTATAACATCTTAGTACATATGTTCTTTTTTCGTGTGCGCTACACATTGAAGACCAATAGAAAATGGATATAGCTGAAGGCAACTATAAAGCCCGACAAAGCAATCAATTTGCCTTGTGGTGTGATCAAAAAAGCCTTTCCATCATCTTTTTTTCTTGCGTGTTTTCTTTGTGTGTGAAGTAGTTCATTGTCATTTTCATGTAATGTGTTTATGTAACTTTGTAAATGCTGTTCATTCTGTACACATGACATCTATTGCATCTGTCCATCCGGGCAGAGGGATCCTCCTCTGTTGCTCTCCTGAAGGTTTCTTCCCTTTTTTCCCTGTCAAAGGTTATTTTTGGGGAGTTTTTCCTGATCCGATGTGAGGTCCTGGGACAGAGATGTCGTATGTGTACACATTGTAAAGCCCTCTGAGGCAAATTTGTAATTTGTGATTTTGGGCTATACAAAATAAACTGAATTGAATTGAATTGAATTTGTACGGCCCAATCTTTTTCTCATTATTTCATCAAACGCAAAATAACCAGCCAGGAGTGGCGCTAGCATTAGCTTGCTGCTCCCGTCCTGCATTTAGTAACGTAAGTAACTTTTGGAGCTCTGTTGTGTCATCTTCTGTCTCTGTTGAGGTTCTCTTTTGGTACATATTACTTCAAGGTCAATGTAACGTTGCTTGACACTGAAAGGCAACTGAGGACGAGGTGAGCGTTGCATGGTGCCCACTTGGTAATGCAGTTCATTTTGTTGAACCAGACTCGAGTCCATTAGAAAAGAAATATCTCATGTGTAAAGTCAACGTATCAATTTGAATGTTGTCACATCTGCAAAATGAGAATACAACAACATGACGCAAGCTGAAAGCAGTATGAGCCACGGCCCCATAACGGTTCCGGTCATATTGATGACAGAGGAGGAGGACATTGTTTGTCTTGCCACTGGGCCCCTTAGTCTACAATGCCACATTGATGCACTGCCTTGCTGAGAATTAATTGAAATAAAGAAGAAAATAAAAGCACATTACCATAACACCCACTGGCAGAATATGACTAACGTTCTCACAGATTGTCACCGTTATTAACATGAAGTCGTACATGATTTAAAAGCTCCAACAAGCCTTCTATTGATCTTCTATTCACAGCCAATAACACAGAGTACTATTGTGCTTCGTGACAACCTTCTATGGATTCTGGTTTGGGGTCATTAAAGTGCTCCGCCAGAGCCGTGGCATATGCCTATTATTTAGCTAAGTGATGCTTCACATCAATACACTGAGCATTTAACCATACCATCGCAAACATGCGTCAGCTGACACCTTCAGCCCGCAATTATGACCAAAGGGATAAGACGGGAAGATGTCCTCTCAGGATGATTCACATCCTCAGCCTCGGAGGTTTGAGCCCAAAACATTTTTCAGTGGTTATGGTATCATAATATGTTGTCTGGGTGAGTGGAGATTTCTTATGTAAGCTCACAATTTTGCCTATGGAGTGCAGATTGGTTGGATTCCGGCAGCTGGCCCACTGCCAATTGATATGTAAATAGTTTTTTTGCTATATAATGAAGTTGTTTTTTTAAATGTTGTATTACTCTACCAGCTCATCATGTGTCATCTCACTGGTGTCTCACCATGATGGACACAGATTAAGCTGGAGACAGATTTAATATCAGGATTTTTTTTTATTGCAGATGATTTAATGAATATTACCAATGTGCTCTATTGTTATTGTTTCATTATTATAACAGTGAAGACAGCTGCTCCTGCTTCCAAAGCCATGATCAAACCCGACCCCCGTCTGTCCGCAGTGGATTGACCGGCCCTCCTCTCTGAAGTCCCTGTGGTCACTGAGCTTGATCAAGGCTCTTCTGCGTTTCGGGTGGAACTGAAAACAAGACAGTAGAGTCACTTTCAATCAGCCGCCACGGGCTGAAAAAACACATTTCCAGACACACCAATGCTAGAGAAAAGAAAAATAACTAGCAAAATACTGTCTGAGCAGCATTGCGCAAAATAAAAAATTGAAGAATTCAGCTATTTTTCTGCCAGTAATTCCAGTGTCTGAACGTCTAGTCAAGAGTCTCTCTGCTTTGTTGTTTTCAGTGACATTTTACCTATTTTTTCTTCTTTTTTTAAGTGGGACTTGGACAATATAGCTGAATATGCACTTATTGCAAATATTTTTTAAAGCTTGCATTGTGACATGACATTCACTTTTAAATTTAACACACACACACACACACACACACACAGACACAGACACACACACACACAGACACACACACACGTATACACACACACACACACACAATAAATGCAGGCGTTGTACAAATAGAACTAGAATAATCATTGTAAGCATTTAAGTACGATCTGTATGAGCACCATCATCCAGAATTAATAATGCAAAATACTATATGATGAGACTATAAAGATGAACATAAATATGCACACATGTTGGCAATGTATTGTGGCACCTAATTTTGATTAGTTTTAGTCTATTGATGAAAATGTATAACAGTTTTTGTAAAATGTGGGTATTAGTTGATGTCAATGCCTCTTAAATTAAAGCATAATGTCTGCACTGAAAGCACATGCACATCGTTTAATTTCAAATCATCGTGGTGATATATAGAGCCAAAATAATTAATATGGTCTCCAAATACGAATACGAGCCTGCTGTAGATTTAGTCTGCTTTTTGTTGTAAAAACAGGAAATTATTTTAAACTTTTAGTCAAAGTTTTCATTGACAAAGTTATCAGTGGTCGGCAAGTTCGAAGTGAATTAAAATCCTAAAAACAAATATCCTGATAACGATATCCAGGCCAAGACGTCCTCTTCCGTGCACCGGCCATTGTTAACGAATAGCAACTTGAGACACAAGATCGAAGTTGTCTACGATTAGATTGTCTCCGTTCTTATGAATGGGGATGAATAAAAGAATCAAAAACTAATTCCTTCCACCTACCTTTGCGCTCCACATGGAAGGTTTACCTGCGCCCACCCAAAGCCCGCTCAAACGTGATTGGTCAATACAATATATACACCATAATACAAACGGAAAACCGAATAAATCACATGAGGATATCTGATTATGGAGATTAAAAAACAACTACAGATGCCACAGTTGTTGTCTTTTACATGTCGTTGCCCCGGGGGCCCATCGTGTCAGAGGCCTGGCCTGTCTCTACCTAGTGTGCCCTAAAATGGAATTATGTCAACTTTCATGCGAGGCAGAAAACAATGTCCAGAAAGTTCTTAATTGGTGGTGGTGTGGCTGTTACAGGTGTGGGTGTGGGGGGGGGAACTCAGTAAGAAATATATTTAAAGAAATATTCAAAGCTCCATGACCTTGAGGACCAGCCATTTGTCCACGCCGCGTGATCCACTTCATGTTCATGCCGTCACCAGCAGTCAAGGTGATAAACAGGAGATAAATCATGTCACCGTGAATACTTTCACAACAAGCACGACGCCAAGGTTCCGCGTCTTGCAACGGCATCGCATCAGTCACCCTTTGGAGATGGTGTTTGTGTGCTCAGTGGCGCCAGCGGCCATGACATGTGGAAGCCGGCGGTGAAGACGGCTAAAGAATAACACATGGCGGCATCACAGGCGTTGGGCTGCGGAAGGGGGGGGGGGGCAAATATGGCTTGACACTTTTCTCTAGCGGTTTCACTCCTTCCAGTAACACCCTGTCCACACGGCAGAAGCGATACGTCGGCGGCACGACATTGACAGCCGCAGTCCTCCCGCCACTGGCTGTCCTGGACCTGTTCAAACGGATTTGCCGGACCTCCCGGGTCCAAAGTTCACAAATCAAGCACTTGATCACCAAGTCGAGAGAAAGAGAAGTCCGGTCCGTGTTGTCTGTAGTTACAATGGAAGCATGTCTGTGGTTATGTATCGCTCGCTCTGCGCAGGGAAGGAGTACGAATAATAATATAAGCCGGTTTTTGATCCTTTAAGCCTTATCTTTAGTGGACCTTTACCCTTCAAACTAGGTTTCTTGTTGACTTAGACTGGTGTCAGAGTTGAGGGGCAAGAGAGCTGTTGACTGATGACGTCCAGAGCGATGTAGTAACATGACATTCTGTTGACTTGAGTTCTGCTTTGCTGATACCGTGTACAGCAAACGGACTAATTGGCTTCATTTGTGTGACGTGAAGCTGGTTTAGGCATTGCAAAAATGAGTTTCACTCTTAGAAACGTATGAAATTAATGTTGAAAGTGATCGTGTTGCTGTCAAGAGCAGGAGACTGCAGCAACCGGCCGGAGCTGACCAGAAACAGCACAATGTCAAACCAACCCCTTTGATCGTGCTAAAATGCTCCTTTAACCACTCCGGCCTCGCTGATCATTTTAAAATGACTCAAACCGCTCGCGGGTCAGATGGAGTCCTCAGTGACACACAACGCAACGAACTCGCCCAGAGAGCTCGTTGACCTCAAACTCCCACCCGGCGAACACACATCTGAACCCTGCTGACTTCCCACTGGTTTACAAAGATGGGGATTTCTGCAAAGAGTGACTGACGATGCCACGAAGCCTTGTTTACCCCTCATTTAGTACATAGTAGAGCCATTCATCTTTTGATAGGGCAACAGCTGGTCGTAATAATAGAAGCACTTCTGTGCTGCTATGTTGAGAGTGGCAGGACATTTTCTCATGGAAAGGTCGTGGAAGATACCCTCCATCTGCACTTGCTTCATTACTCCTCCTCTATAAAGACAGGAATAAAGGAGCCGTTGAGTCGGCTCCATCTTTTAGGTCCCAGTGTGTAATCGCTTTTGGCTGACGGGAACGTGCCACCGCTGACTCTGAAGGCCTGGGTGTCATTCTGTGTGGCTTCCTCTTTGTGTTTGTTAAATCTCTCTGCATTTACTCTGCAAGAATACAGCGATCTCAAACTGCCTCTGAAACGACATCTTTCGTTGATCCATGAGCCGTGGTGAAAGTTCAGGTACGTGGACGTTTCCGCCTCTAACTTGGTTCATCCTCATCCTCACATTTGACAACAGTCGGCGGCGTGGCCTGACTGTGCACAGTTTGCAGTGAAATATATATATTTTAAAAAGTGTGACACATGGCACCAGAAAAAAAAAGACCAACTCTGCATGACTCCAAATCCGCCGGACGCACGGGGTGACGCGCTCAACGTAAACCACTGATCTGCGGCTCAGACACTTTCTCTCTCTCTCTCTCTCTCTCTCTCTCTCTCTCTCTCTCTCTCTCTCTCTCTCTCTCTCTGTTCAGTCGTGCGTCCCGCGGCTCTGACTGATGACTCGTCACAGGGGATTCGCTGCCAAGACTTTCTCCGTGGACTCAATGCACTGAGAGCGCGCAGCGGCTTTTTTCTTCTTCATCTTCATCTTCTTCTTCTTGGTCCGTCAAAGTTTCAGTTTACAAACTCGGATTATTTCGTAGAGGTGGGTGTGGGGGAAGAAAAGAAGAAAAAAAGACCCGAGAGACGTCGTACAACCACGAGCTCTGACGAAGGTGGCGAGTGGGCGGTTGAACGCCGGCGCCGTGCGTAATACCCGGCGGGCAGCAGGTGGATGGAGAGGCTGGCGCGGTCAGCGACGCAGCGGAGGACTGGACTCCACACTCTCTGCTGAGTGACTCTTTGCCACGATGGACTTGACATGAAGAGGACGCGTTTCTGTTTTCAATTCAAAAGTAAGTGATGCTGTTGTCATTATTTCTGCACTTTCTATTTTTTTTTTTTTTTTACCTCTTTTAATTAATGGTGCTCATTAAATATGTCCTCATCTTTTGGCGTTTTGTGTAGACCTTTGCCGTTGAGCACTTTGATGCAGTCTTCCCCCCACCCCCCCTCCCGTATTTCATCTGATAAAAGTGGCATTTGTTTGCAATGAAGTACCTGCGCACGTGATGCACCCTCTGAGATCGAGTCCTGCCAGTCGGCATAAGAGGAGGGGAAATAAACCACAGTGGAGAAACACGCGGATTAACAGGGAGAGTTTGTATAACATTAATTGTGAGCGAGGGGATTGTGAGCGAGATTTTTTCAGCTATAACCATTCAGTCTAATTACATCGAGTCTGCCATTCCTGCACTCGCTTCTTTTAAACCAGTAACAGTCGAATCTACAGCAGTGACATCTTATGGATTGTAACTTTTGATCATTTTGGCCTCTACATTTCTTGAATCTTGGAATAACTATGTCTCAGTTTGGTCGGCAGCTCGACAAATCGGGCTCCATTGCAGATTTTGCAGATTGCCAAAACACTCCCGCAGCAAACTGATGCTTAATCTGTGCAGCCATGCATGTGGAGACAGACACATCTGCATTGCCAGACTTACCTTATTTACTGTGCTGACAAATTGGTTGACAAACCTAATCGAGGACAATTATTATATTTTAATGATTGTTTTAGTCTTTTCATGGCTCTGGTATTATACCGACGGCCGTCTGTGATTTTTTGTTTTTTATAAACATGTCAATAACCCTCAGTAGTCTAACCTTTGCACACACACGCATTCACCACACACAGACGCAAGTTTGTTGTGCCTCATCCTCGATGACTAATATTACCCAACGATATCCCTCAGTAGCCCAAAGTGGAATGTCCAAAGTGGAGCGTCCATAATCACATGTAATTCAAGTCAATCTGTCACTGTAGGGAAAGAGTGAGTGATCCTGCCCCAGGGCCAGAGCTGTTTGTCCCCGAGATCGATTAAATAAACATTTGTCTTCTGCAGCGCGGTGCCATCGTCATGCTCCTGCTCAGGCGTACCTTTTTTTTGTTGCATGTATGCATACATGGGGTGACAAGCGCACACACACACACACACACACACACACGCATATACACACGCCTGACCTGGACTACTTGACTCTATGTAGCGTTCGTATGATTTACAAGAACAACAAAAAAAGAGCATTAAGACCAGATGAGATCCTGCTGATATTTTGTCATTTAACACAGACGCAACATCTGCTGTCATGCTGAGCTTTTTTTTGTAGATATCGTACTCGGCGCACATCATGACATTGAAGTTGTGCATGTTTGGATGAGTGCAGCGCCAGGCGTGTGTTGCCTCTCGCCTATGAGCCCTCCCCCACGTGTAAAGAGGACACGTCTGGAGAATATTTGACATGTTCCTCTTATTGAAGACGTGAAAGCAGTTATGTAATGTAAACTTGCGACTGTTGCCATGGATCTTAAAGGAACTTACTGTTCTTTCTGTGTGTCTCTCTCTCTCTCTCTCTCTCTCTCCATAGATCTATCTTGCTCTTTTTCTGTTTCTCTACAGCTGGGATGTGATACTTGTGGTTCCACGTTAATGAAGATCCTCAGTCATCCCGTCCCCCAGAGCCCCAAACCCTTTGACCCCAAAGTGTCAAATTCCTCTGTTTAGCTCACAACTGGAGGTCCCTGTGCCCCCTTTTCAACAGTCTTGCATGGTAGCATGAGTGCTTTCGAACATGTAATCTCAAACCCAATAATATCTACCTTCTCCCAACTCCTTTATTTTTTACATCTTTACCCGTTGCCATCTTTAGACACTTGGAACCCTTTGATAGCCTAAACCCCTCTCCGCCATCATGGCCTTGGATCAGTGGCCCTTTCTCACGACCCCCCCAAACATCTCCATCCCCGAGCCCCTCCTCTACGACAGCTACATCCAGGGCAACGAGTCCGATCTGGATCTGAACATCTCCAGGACCAGGGAGTCTCACCAGGACAAGACCAGCTCCGTGGTCATCACCTTCATCTACTTCATAGTGTGCGGCGTGGGGCTGTGCGGCAATGCCCTGGTCATATATGTCATCCTGCGCTACGCCAAAATGAAGACGGTGACCAACATCTACATCCTGAACCTGGCGGTGGCGGATGTTCTGTGCATGATGAGCCTACCCTTCATCGCCCTGCAGCTGGCCCTAGTGCACTGGCCCTTCGGAGAAGTGCTGTGCAGGGTGATCATGACTGTTGGTAGGTGTGAAGCAGAGGAGCTCAAGGTGCATCTTGGGAAAGGCCGTTTTACAGGGGCAAAGAAATACGTTTGTCTTTCTCCAGAGGGAAATGATCATGAATTCATTAACTGCTGTGGTTGCAATTTAAAGAAAACAAAGATATTTTTTAAAAGAAAACACTTTGTTGTTCGTTCAAAATCTTAGATACGGAGGATATGAGTCTTAAGGGAATAGTTCCACATTTTGGGGAATACTCTTAGCTAAACCAACTATCTCCAGCAGTGTTGTATTCAAGACCACCTAAACCGAGTCATGACCAAGACCTGAGTGTATCGAGACCGAGAAAGGACCAAGACTTTGAGGGCTAGAGAGCAAGACCAAGGGGGAGACTCGGTCAAGACCAGACCAGTCAGATAAAATGTGGAATTTGTGAACCATAATTGATTCGATTTGAAAGATCGACATTCCAATAAAAACACCCTCAGAAAACAAACCGAAACCTTAGTGGTCTTGAGATTATAGTTATTTAAACTCTAGCTGTCTTTCTAACAGCCTTTGTTATACTTAATACACCTCCTGTTTCAATGAAAATGACAAGCATTAGCAATGACTGCAAGTCTTACTTGATACGCACCCTCATTTGACTTTTCTCTTTCCCTTTTCCAGACTCTCTCAATCAGTTCACCAGCATCTTCTGTCTGACGGTGATGAGCATCGATCGGTACTTGGCTGTGGTCCACCCAATTAAGTCCACAAGATGGCGGAAGCCCCGCATGGCCAAGCTAATTAACCTGTCGGTATGGGGTGTGTCCCTGTTAGTCATCCTACCCACGTTGATCTTTAGTGGTCTTAACAAGGTGCCTGTGTGTGGGATCGTGTGGCCGGAGCCCCAAGATGTCTATTACACGGCCTTCATAATCTACACCTTCTTCATCGGGTTCTTCTTGCCGCTGGCAGTCATATGTCTGTGCTACCTATTCATTATAGTCAAGGTGAGAGCCTGCCTCCACGTGGGGCATTATAATATGCTAACAAGATATTTTGCCTACAAGGCTAGGATGTTTATCGAACATCCAATCGTTACCAAGATTGTGGAAGGATTTTGGCCCCTCGCGAGTCCTGTTTTTGTATTCATATGAAGGCTGAATTCATATGAATTGCTACATTTTTGTTTAGAATATTGATTTTTTTAGTCGCACACCATGGAAGGCTGTCCAGGCTAGCTCTGGAAATGTAACATTTCACAGGCATTAGTTGAAACCGTTATTGGGATATTTAATTTTAATAGAGACTTTGAGAGGTGCATTTAAAGCAATATTGATTAAGTCCAATGTTTTAATCAGGCTGACAGCATTAGTTTTGCCACCTTAATAGTCATTAAAAGCATGTCTCTGGTGAGTTCGTATTTCCAAAATCTTCATTAAAATGTTTGGGTTCCCTCTAATAGCCATTTGGCTTGGCCCTAGAACAGAGATATGAGCTACAACCCCTGATTCCAAAGCTCTTAAAGGAATAGTTTGACATTTTGGTTTCAACACACTTATTGGCTTTCTTGCCAGAGAGTTAGATAAGAAAACCACGTCTTTACCTGTCTGCTAAAGCCAGCGGGCGGTTAGCTCAGTTAAGCGTAAATCATGTCTAAAGTCTTTTTAGTTCAAGCTTAAGCCCTCGGCCAAAAAATAATCCAGCATTTAACACAGATATTACATGTATTTACATTACATGTCGTTTTATGTAAAAAAGTAAACAAGCAGATTTCTAACGTTTACTTTAAGATATATCTATGTCTCCTGATGTGAACAATTTGCATTTATATTTGGGAGATTTTAAGCTGCTGACAGTCCATTCTTTTGCCAGGTAAAGTCATCGGGGATGCGGGTGGGTTCCACCAAGCGCAAGCGTTCCGAGCGAAAGGTGACACGGATGGTGTCCATCGTGGTGGCGGTTTTCGTCCTCTGTTGGCTGCCTTTCTACATATTCAACGTCACCTCCGTCGCCAGCTCCATCAACCCCACCTCTGCCATGAAGAGCACCTTCGACTTTGTGGTGGTGCTAGGCTACGCCAACAGCTGCGCCAACCCCATCCTGTACGCCTTCCTGTCGGACAACTTCAAGAAGAGCTTTCAGAACGTCCTGTGCCTGAAAAAGGTGGCGGGCCTGGACGAGATTGAGCGCAGCGACAGCAGGGTAGACCGGAGCAGGATGGTGAACGACGCTATGATCATCAACGCCAACTTGGAGACTCACAACGCTGCCCTGCTCAATGGCGAGCTGCAGACCAGCATCTGAGGCAAGGCAGACACATCCAGGAAAGCCGGGGAGACAGACCAGTGGCGCTTGTGGCTTCCAGACTGACAAAGCTAGTGACCCCAAAGATGCGGGAGGCAGGAGGATGATTTAGCTGCTGCTCGTGGACATTGACACATGAACAAAGTCTAAGAGAAGACTAAACAATTTCCTAAGGGGTTTCAGATGTCAGCAAAACTACATGCTCAAACCTCTTGATATGGGTTAATGAGGCAACTGGAGCTGGTACGCCCCCAGGCAATTTATCTTGGCTGAAGTGATTTTATTAGAACTGCATTCCAAGTGATGTTACATCAAACAAACGTAATAAATACTAATGCTTTTCGTGCCAGCTCCAGGGTTTCTATTGAGTTGTCACGCAGACGGAAACCAAAAATCGAAACAACGCCGGAGAATGGACTGCTGGGGATCCACTCCAGAAACACCGCGGGAGAGAGAGCCAGATCTGATGGGGTCGAGCACTCCTTGATGGAGTTTTTGAGAGCTGTTAAGGGGTCGGCATTGATTTCTCTGAATGTGGAAATACTGCTTGAGAAGTCAGCCAACCAATGCAGTGAAACCACCAGCACTGTAATTCTATGGAGACTTTGAAAGATACAAATCAGAAGCCACAAGCCAAGCTGAAAATCTTCACTGTCATGTTTTATTCATACCAGCTGATTACCCTGGTCTTACATGATCAACCAAGCAACAAAATGGCAAAGCCCTCCCAACATGACACACGGAAGATGCTCTTTTCTCCCTCATGCTGGCATCTCCGCGGGAGAAGACACATTGATCCTACAAACTCTCGAATTGAACATCCTGGATTATTGATCGAGGTGGAAGGAATGGAAAACATCTCGGCGGCCGCTCTGACCTTTCTCCCTTTCAAACAGCTTAACCTTGTATAAATCTTCAAAATGGTTTTCCGTCCACTCCCGGGGGAAATGGCCTGACACGGACGACTCCAATATGAGTTGCGACGGTTTCCCCTGTGTATTATTGTAATGCTTTGAGGACAGGTATGAAACTATGTTTGTGCAACCCATCATATGTACGTGATACTTCACTGTGTCCGGGTCTGAACAGTTACTGCTCCCTGCGCCAGCGGTGTCATATAGTAAAGGGCCCATTTCTACTTGTAAAGTGCTGTGTTTTGAGTACATGCTGATTCATGGTCACTGCTCTCAGCTTCACACATTGGTTCAGCAAAAATAATTGCCGAAATTTCACAGAAGGAAGACAAATGTGTCATGTAGTCAGAGAGGGAGAGAGATAGGGGCATGAGGAGATACAGAAAAGGAGATTTAGTTTATTTATTCTTAGATTTAACTACTATATCTGTACTATATCTACTGACACAACACAAGAAAAACAAATAACTCAACCCGCATCAATAGACCAAACATACGGTCCATTAATTGTCACAGATTTTTAAAAAGCGGTCAAAGTCAAAGCAGCGGGCAGCAACAAGTTCCAAAAGCAATGGATCCTATCTTTCCCAAGATGCATCTGGCTAGCATCTTTTATCAGACCGTCCCAGTCTCTCGATGACATCATTACACTGGATTCATAGTGAAAACATTAAGCAGGCAGCGGCCATAGTTAATTGTGCTTTCAACTCCAGGAGTCTATGTCCCTGTGCTCTCTATAATGAATGGTTTCTTGAGATGAAACAAGACTTTCAGGATGCCAGATGGAATAATGGAGTCATCAATCATTGGAACATCCTGAAGGTTACTATGTTTAGTTTCTTTTTAGCCATGCTAGCTGCGTGGCAATGTCAGTCTGTCAGTTCACCACTTTGGTCCATATTGAAACATTGCCACAACGATTGGATGGATACAAACATTCATGATCCCCAGATGAAGGACTGTAATAACTTTAGGTATCAGCTCACATTTGTTCAGCACTTTAAGGACCAAATACATGCAAAACTCACGACTCTCCCAAAGGCCCAAAGGTTCAGTGTTAATTAGGAAATGTTAGCATGCCAAGAGGCTGAACAAAGACAGTGGACATGGCGAAGATTATATCTGCTAAATATGCACGTTATCATTGCCATCGTGAGAATGTTAGCGCACTGATGCTAGCCTTGGGCTCAAGTGCAGCAACAGAGCTGGCAGCATGGCTTTAGACTATAAGGCGGCGCAGTAATGAAGATATACGGTTGTCAACTTAAAGTTTAACTTTCACAATTTTACGTAATTATCAGCGTTTGTTAATTATCTTTCAGGTGAATTAGCTAGCCAGCTTGTTAGTTAACTGGACTGACTCCACTCAGCTGCAGCCAAAGGAGCTACAACAAAAGACCATGTCACAGTAACCTGAATTCGGAAACCTTATCACTCCGATAACGTGGACTGAATTAGGTATTTATCCATTTCCATTTTAGTATTCCGGCTGTTTGCACACAGCGACTTTTCCAACGGACCTCCATGATGGTGCCACATCTTGTTGCCAGGAGATTTGTCAGACAACTTGCAAAGCCTATATTATAATAAGGTCATCCGCCATATGCTGCGGGGTCCGATTCACTTCATTCCAGGATATCGGTCCAGTTAGAAGCCATCAATCAGCGCAATCAAAACACACGAGGAGCACAAGGCTTGTCCCGGGAGGTTACTGCGTGCCGTCGCTGCTAGCAGGGTCGGTTTCCATCTAGACTCACAGGTCACAATATGAACACACACTCACAGACATTTGTCGACTTGCGTGCAGGTACAATTCCAAGTAATGTATAAAAAGACTCTAGAAATGCAACTCACAATGTGTCCAAAGCTCCTCGCACCCTTTTCAGAGTAGCGCAGAAGGTCAGAAGAGCGACCAAGTCTACATCAAGGAGTCATACTGACTCAGTGGACTGTGCGTAATAATGTGATGCATCACGATACCAAAGGCTTCATGGGTTAAACCCACCATTTTTCAATTCAATTCAATTCAGTTTATTTTGTATAGCCCAATATCACAAATTACAAAATTTGCCTCAGAGGGCTTTACAATCTGTACACATACGACATCCCTGACCTTTGACCTCACATCGGATCAGGAAAAACTCCCCAAAAATAACATTTGACAGGGAAAAAAGGGAAGAAACCTTCAGGAGAGCAACAGAGGAGGATCCCTCTCCCCAGATGCACAACCAGAAACATGTTTGGATTGTCACATTCTATATATAACCTGTGAGTGACCCTGAAACATGCTATAGCATTCTGTGTATCTTTATCTGTCTGCAAACACAAGTGCAAGAACTATTCTCTCCCGATGCACAGTTACGTACTTTTGTTCTGTCCTATCCTCTATATCTCCATCTCTCTTTCTCTCGCGTGCACTGCTGGAGAAGGATAACATGAGCTGACACACATTTCACACCCACCCAAACTCAACGAGCTGAAATGAACTGTATAAACACACCATGCCCACCATGGCCGCTGGCCATTTCGGCATACTTAATGGAATTAATGTATTTAATGGACCATTCTGATGTTTAGTAGATGTTGATAATGCGGTTTGTGTCAAAACCAGTTTAATGTAGCGCTAAAAGGACAGCTGAGGCAATGAGGCGGGGACCCGCAGTCGTTGCATCCTTTGTAATTTTGTGAAATCAAGACCTAATTATCTCTCTGAAATGACATAATATTCTGCAAAAGAAAAGAAAAAAAGGGAATTTGGGTTCATGGTTCTTTGTCCGCTGGGCACGATTCAGCGCCAAATGTGACATTTTGTCTGGATTTCCGTCTTGTTCCTGCCGCTTTATCGTGTACAGAAGAGAGGAAGAAGCGGAGGAATGGGGAAACCTCGGCCTTCTTGTGCTCTGTTTCTTTTTTCCGGAAAAACACAAGTTCATTTGGGAAGGGCTAGAACGTGCACTCCTGAGGATGCACCGTTCAATGTTAACTATGTATTTGTGGTATCCTCTGCTTGTTTGTGTATGCTGCGTATCCCGCCTTCTGTGTTCTCTCAATAACCAAAACCAGTGGTACACACTTACTGGGTGGCCACATTATTCTTTGCAAGATATACTCTCAGAAAAAAGGTACAAAGATGTACTTGAGTTTGGCTTCAGCTTTAGCAACAACGAATGCAACTTTGTAAATGTTGTTGTTGTGATTAGCAGCAAAATGAGTCATTATTTTTGTTCAAAGAAATAAAATGATTTTTACAATACAGATTTCACATAATTGTAACTAAGCCAAATTTTAGCCAAGCTGGTCGTAACTTACAAGCTTGTTTCTGACGGCGTATAGCCATGGATATGTACTTTTCTGTGCAGTGACTTTTATCTATGTGCCTTGGAACTTCATGTAAAAACCATGCGATGAAATCAATGTACAGCAAAACAACATTGTGACCGAACAACCAAAGGCCTGTACTGTACAGACATGTTGGTAGCTAGAACATAACGGAGAGTATATCATTTTTAGTTCTATATTTCCCCAGATTATATAGCTTATGTTTTTGTGTGATATAATGTCAGAAGCAGATGTTTATTTGTGACTATAATGTGATCATTGATTGTAACGGACAGTCCAATGTCCTCGTCTCTGCAATTAAAATGCGGGCAAGTTTCTGGTCCCATGGTCAAACCTGCGTATTTGTGTGTTAATGGATGTGCATATGTAGCGTTTGTGAGTAATGTCTATGATATGCAACTTGAACATCCTTTCCACTGTGTATTTCCCTCCAGGAATGCAATCCTTGGAGGAACTCCAAATGTTTCCCTGAACACATCACGCGGAATACACTATGTTGTATACAGATGGTACCCAAGGGGACTCTGTGAATTCCAGCATTTCTCAAGGAGCTGTGAACTCCCAAACGCAGAACAGTGAAACCTCATCAATTATTCTAACATAGCTCTAGGTTGGATAACGAGAGGAGAACACATGAGTTTAGCAAAAATAATGAATACAAATTAAAGAAAATAGAGAAAACACCACAAATAAAACCAAAAGGGTTAAAAGCAAAGGGGGAGAGGAAATATGTGTTGAGGGTCATTTTGAGCTGAGGTTGAGGGATAGACTGTAAATGAGAAAGGGGACGTTATCACTGACGTTTTGAAGCCTCGAGTTCAGCATTTTATCCGTCGGCATCTTTTTGCCACGAGAAGTGACTATTTTAATTGGCTTCATTTTTCAGACCCAGAGGTTGCCGCCTGGTAGTCAATTAGTCCTGTTTAGACAAGGTCTTCCCCTTTCATAGCATTAAAGTTATTATAAGATAATGGATCATATTTAATTTCACTGCAATTAAATATTGTTAACTCACATTGTAAGCATTGAGTTGATGATTAGCACATAAAAGGTTGTCTAGTTGGGGTTAAAAGCAGGCAAAATTGTAGACATCTAAGTCATTTATCAGTATTTCAATAACTGCACTTCAACATTTACTATAGTTAAGAACTGAAACACAGTAACATAAATGCTGTTTAAATAATAGTTACATACACTATAATCTCCTTTATCAGATATTCTAGAAGCACCTCTAGAAATGGCAATGTCGGTCTGTCCCCACACCACTTTGGTCCAAACTGTCGATAGTTGGCTTGCTAGAACATTTTGTACAGACATTCATGGTTCCCACAGCATAAATTGTAATAATCCACATATTTTTCAAGCCATCATCAGCCTGAAGCTGAACTTTATTTGCTAATATGCCACCATACTTTCAACTAACTCCAATACAAACCCGTCTACGTCTAGATGATGCAGGCGTTAGCATTTTCACTCAAACCACGACTGTACACAACTCTCACAGCCACTGTTTGATTAAAAAGAAATGTGGGTATTTTTCAACCCTGGTCTTATTCTCATATCTGTGCACATTCTGGCTATCTGTTATAATAACTTTACACTTCAACCCACAGCTTCACATGTAAACAGCCGCTAGCTTTAACAGCTTTTCTTTCGTCTATTTTCTGTTTGCACTCAGAGACAAACATTCTGAAATGATCTAAACAGAATTAGATTTCTTTGGAAGACTTGTGTCTGTACAACCATTCTGAATGGCCATTCTAGTTCATTCAAGCACTTTCATCATTGCCAATGTCAAGTTGCATCTGAAAATTGTCACATAAAATACATGTTTTTTTTTGGTTTAATGTGGACTTATTTAGGCCACCCCCTTACATTGTAGAAGTACGTAAGGCTCAATGGCTTCTACGCACGAGCGAGCCGACTTGCAACAATGCCTCTTATCACTTCCCATTTTCTCTCCCGTCTGAGTCGCCTCCATATGACTCACGGCTATGAACGCTGTGCCAATCTGCACTGCTGAGGATTCAGTTCCACTGTGGAAACAAGAAAATGCGTCCTGTAATGAATGTCGTGCTTGGGGGTGTTTTATTGAGGAGGTGGTGGTGGCGGCTGCGGCAGGTGAGAGGATGGCAATGAGGATTAAACGCACAAAGTAGAACATGAATCTACCTCTAGCCAGCTAAAAAGGAGTTCTGGGAGTGTCAAGTTTGAATGTAAAGGAATGTCAGCAGACACAGCCCTTGCTCAGATCACCAAATAGAGTTATTATAAATGGTAAATGGACTGTACTTGTATAGCACTTTTATAGTCTTCCTATCACTCAATGCGCTTTAACACAATGTGTCATTCACCCATTCATACACTGACCTACCATGCAAGGTGCCATCAGGACTCTCTAATCATTCACACCCACTCATCTTGGAGGAGAAATTTGGGGTTAAGTGTCTTGCCCACATCTGGTCCAAGGACACAACGAAATGGACTAGCGGAGCTGGGGAATCGAACCACCGATCCTCTGATTGAAGGATGACCCTGCTTTTGTATCTCATCATCTGTCTTTTATGACCTTTTCAATAACCAGACAGAACAAATGACTCATCAAACTACTCCTGAAAAACCTTTTGAAAAGTTCTGTTGCGTAACACGGACTTAAAGTAGAACAAAGGGAGGGCAAGTGGGCCCGAGTAGCATCAATGTAGAGTACGGCACGAGTTCATTGTACTTAACAGGATGGGAAGGGACAACGGTTCAAGTGAAACCCCTCCACGCAAAGACTAAGTCGTGTTTTCAGCTTGACCGGCAATTTCTTTCTTCTCTTTCTTTTTGTTCTTCATACACTCAAAGCGCATTTTGAAACATGAACACTAACAAGGCTGGCGGTACAAGGCTTAGTTCTTTTGATGAATATTCAGATGCAGCACTTGAACATGAGCTTTAACAGAAATAATTCTGTTAAAGCTCATGTTTGACTCCCACTACTGAGTGTGAACGTCTATTTATTTTGCACGGTGGTGTAGTGGCTAGCACTGTCGCCTCACAGCAAGAGGGCCGCGGGTTCAATTCCCGGTCGGAGCGGTCCTTCTGTGTGGAGTTTGCATGTTCTCCCCGTGGCAGCGTGGGTTCTCTCCGGGCTCTCCGGCTTCCTCCCACAGTCCAAAGACATGCTGCAGGTTAATTGATCTCTAAATGTCCCATAGGTGTGAATGTGAGAGTGAATGGTTGTATGTCCCTACATGTGCCCTCGATGGACTGGCGGCCTGTCCAGGGTGTCCCCTGCCTTCGCCCTATGTCAGCTGGGATAGGCTCCAGCGCCCCTGCGACCCTAATGAGGATAAGCGGTATTGAAAATGGATGGATGGATAATGGATGTTAATTCTCTTCATTGAACGTGCATTGGCGCAAAGTAGATTATCAACTTGATATATCTAACAGGTTAGTAAACAGCTGCATGAAGTGGAGATTATGGTTTCGAAGCCAAAGATTTGGCATTTTGGGCTGTCGCCATCTTATTTAGTTTTTTTTGCAACCAGAGGTGTCAAGAGAGGGAAGTACTACCAGACGATGAATAAGGCATTTATAGGCGACCAAAATCTTATGATTAACTTTCATTAACTGAAAACACAGAAGAAACAAAATGTAATCACAAGGTAGCCCCACCCTGAAGCATACTCTGCTTTATGGTCTATTTGACTCTAAATGGAACCATATTTTATATTTTATGCTGTATTGAAGCAGACTTGAAACTATAGATTGAGACCATAAACTTATGATTACATGTGTACTGAGGGAATAAATCAAGAGAGAAGTAGAGTCCTTTTCTCCGAGACTTTTATACAATTTGCCTTCTTTTTGTAGCCAGATGAGTCGCCTCCTGGTGGCAATTAGAAAGAATGCAGGATTAAAGCACGTTCACATTGGCTTCACTTGTTAGACCTGGAGGTTGGCAGGTACAGAGCATAATTCATCTGGAGATTGTGGCAATCGGATGAATATCAAGGCTGATATTGACTCTGTCTTGGTCCCCACTAACTACGAGAAATATCACACACAGGCGGGGGGGATGCAGAATTGGGGGATAATTCTTTATGGGTTCTTCACTATGAGCGACCGCTTTGAAATACGAGTAATCATGTGATCCATTATTATTAAAAACATGTTTTAATAGGTAAAACATGTTATAGGTACTTCAATTACTTAATTGTTTTTTTTTTAACTGAAGTAAAACCGTGTTTTTAATGTGGTTTTCAAATCCTCATCGGAGTTAGTTGGAGCAATGCATTCGATCGGGTGAAGTTGCCACAGGAACATACTGAATACTATATAATATATATATATATATATATATATATATATATATATATATATATATATATATATATATATAATGTAATAATGGGTGAGAGCTGAAAACATTGTTCAGTGGTCGAGTAGATGTTCTCCCCATGTGGGCTCTCAGGCTTGGGAGCCCACACTAGTTTCAGCCCAACACGCCTTATCTTCTCCCTCTCCATCCTCACGTCACCAAAGTCTGAATATTTTGATTCTTGCCTCTCACAAGTGTGAACATGTTGAACGAGAGCTTATTCCAGTCCGTGACAAGTGCACAGAGATGAGGTTTGGACCTAATTGTCGATCCTGCACTGAACGGAGTGTCTTTTCTAATAGTGGGCTGGCTCCATCTCCTGGTGTAGTTCTAGTATTGTTGCAGTGAGCGTGACGTCGAGACTCCGGTGTGACTCGTTCTGGTGATGAAATGATGCCAGAAAAAAGATAACGTATTACACAAAGTATTTTTGTGGTTTGCTCTCTCGGACCCAGACCTCTCTTTGTACTCCAGTGTTTCAAAAAACCAACAAAAATAAATCATTGTTTACCAATTGGTGCAAATAAAAAACGACACATATTGATCCTTATTGACGTCAATCAAGACTTTTGAGAAATGCACGTCTTTTTTTTGACTCACCTAATTGTTTGCATAGGTTGCCAAATGACTGATTTAGCATGATTTGGTCTTTTTTCTTTCTTTTTTCTTTTTTTTACTCAGTTAAACTGGCTTCCCTTTTTCCTTTTTCAGAATTTGACTACCCATCTGCAGCGAGTCTATTCTGGGTGCTCAGGTTTCTGAAGCTGGTCGTGTTGTGATCCAGTGGTCTGAATAAAACAAACGATCCTTCCTCTCTGTTGCTTTCGTTTGATGTTTTAATGTCATAAGCAGCAATGTGCATATTTAAATAGTCACGTTTTGTCACATGTCTGCATTTAAACAAAAAAAACGTCATAAACTAACGCCCGGCGGTCTGTGGGGGTGGGCCGCCATGCTGTTCACCCCTGCTGTTATACTCATATCAAATGTGTTGGAACATAAAAACCTTCTTTTTTCTTGTATGTCTATTACCCACAACATATTTGATTCACAGTTACTTCTTTTTGCCTATATATATTGTTATGCATATTCGTTCCTCCCACCGGCCATTATAGATGTCATCAATAAAGTTTCATAGTCAATCTGTAGTATTTCAGCCCAGGGTAGAGTGAATGCATTATGTGAAGAAGCTTTTGCTATCACTGTGACTCAAGCCAAGTCATAATTGTATTCGTTCTTCCTCAAATTGAACTTTTTGGTTTTCTTCTTGATTTGTTGTCTGACTTAAAGTTGCATTCAGATGATTTACATTCAGATGATTTACATTCAGATGATTTACATTCAGATGATGTACATTCAGATGATGTACATTCAGATGATTTACATCCAGATGGGGGAAGTCTCATACATCCACCGCGTACCTGCTCAGGTACATTCCCGTATTTTTATTTCTTCAGAAGAATCATCTGTTAGCATCCTTCCATTTCAGGGGCTAAGTGCTCGGGGTCAGGAAAAGCATGTGGATGATGTTAACTGGACTACGCACGCGACTACAGTGTGACTAACACTCGACGGGACAAAATCAAACAAACCAACCGTCTCCTGGACAAAAGTCCTGTGTTTAGTTGGACCTTTGTGTTTACTGCATTCTCATTCACGATCCGAGGGGTATTTATTTGCCCCCCTGCATTACGACAAATAGGTTTTTCATGAAAGTCTGCGGAGGTCCTCATAGAGCAGGTCAGGGTTGATGTTACAAAGTTCAGTTACAAAAACTAAAATAGTCATTTTAAGCTCAACCCAAGATCTTTTCTAACCGAATGTGTTTAACACCGGGGCTCATTTGTGTTTTGTACGTGAACGTGACTCTGAGGGTCCGTTCTCAGGAGATCTATCTCTCACTTGTTTGTGGGTGGGAAGCCGGTGAGGGATCACATCCGTATCAATGCGTTCGGAACTTCTGCTCATTGATCATATAAAAATATACTATTTTATATGTAGTATGCGTGGCGGTTGTGGTTACCGTGTGATGACATGTGACGACATATTGCCACCATGAATTATGTCTAGCCAATGCCAACGGTCAAAATAGTGAATGGTGTCACTCAATGGTTTATTATGGTCCATCATTAATATCCATAACTCTGTGACCTCTGAGCCCTCCTGCACCTGCTGTCTTCCTGCTACCAATCGTTTTAAATGTTACAAAGCAGAACCAAATCCATATGCTGTGAAACTAAACTAACACCTTTAATGTCCCGTCGGCCTCAGAACTTCCGGTATCTTCCAACAGCTGCGTAGCCAAAAATGTCAGCGTGCCGCTTGAAACCCCGAAGCTTTTTGTCTTCGAGTGCTTTCACAATCTACAGTTATTGTCTTTTCTGTTTTCCGCCCTCTTTACTACATAAACATACATTGCATAATTACAGTAGGTTTACTTTGTGACACTTCTTTAATAGTTGTATACTGTATGTTGCCGCCCCTTTAATTGAATGATGAACAGAACAAGTTGGACTGATTGAGGGAATTAAAATAAAGGGCTTAATATGGAAGTTGGACCATGTAATAAATCTAATTTATGAACCATTTTGAACTTCAGGTGTTCATGCTCTGTTTCAAAAACAATTCAGTGGATTCGCTCTGGGTCTAAAACTCAGCTGCACACGGCCAGAGAGATCCCGGTTCACATGGGAACGGAAGCCGAGATGAAACCTTCTTGTGCTGCTCAGTGTGAGAGGAAAACCACCGGAGTGGAACCGGCCGACACTTTCACACTGACAACACAGTGGGCTCAGTCACATATTCCACGTGCATTAATAACTGTTAACAATGACTCACTGTGGTCTCTGTTCACGTGAACTGTACATTAAGGCTCAACCAGCAGGACTTTTTGAAGACTGAGGCTCAGCGGTGGGGCAGGGGTCATCCTTCAACCAGAGAAGTGACGGTTCCATCCCCGGTTCCGCGAGTCCATGTCGATGTGTCCTTAACCCCAAATTGCTGAATGGGTATGAATGATTGGATATACTGATAGCCCCTGTCATCAGTGTGTGAATGGGTGAATGACATGTAATGTCAAAACACTTTGAGTGGATTTACAAACATTCAGTTATTATATTTAGGCTAATTTGTGAAAAAGAAATTTGAATAAAAATGAAAGAAAAAATAATCGGAAAATAATCAAGTGGTGACAGTGGTTTTAATTCAAAATACATCTCTTGTGTGAAAAAGCGTAAACAGGAATTTTATTTTATTATATTTCTTTACAGGAAAAGCACACGTCTGAGCTTCATTATGGGCCGTGAGCACAATAACATGATATTGGGAGAAGATTCATCCACAACCTCAAATGTCAAGCTAGCGTTTCAACTCACAGGGCCCATGACACTTGGCAGAGCATAGTCATTTAGGTCCATTTGTAGAAATCCATTTGAAATTTAAATTAGTGGACTATATTTTCTGTTGATTATTATCAAAACATCCTTAAACTGAACATCCTGCAGTGATTCAGTGTTAAAACACAACAGTCCAAGGGGGGTGTGGATACTTTTCATAGACTTTTCTATATTAGTTTAACCTTGTGTGTGTGTGTGTGTGTGTGTGTGTGTGTGGTAAGGGGGATTCTCCTCACACACACTCCCAGGGGGCAGTCTCAGATCAGGAAGTGAGTTCGTACCCAAATGAGGCACCATGCTGAAATACAGGCCTCTCTCTCACTCTCTCATCTTCAGCCCAAGGATCTGCCACCGCATCACCCTCTCAGGTGAGTGATCCGTTTTCAACCCGCTCAGCGGTCACATCGGACAACCGACTCGAAGACTCAAACCCTCAACTTCAGCCAGCTCTGTCAACGTGTCTGAGTCCAAGCTGGAGGCGGCTCCGCGGGGAGCCCTCTTCGATCACCAGGGACGCGTTTCCTTTGCCGTGAACTGTCTCCACTTACATTTACCCACACGCCGAATTACAGACATAAGTCATGAGGAGCTTTCTCATAAAAAGGAATGAATAGTGAAAAAAAAAAAGAAAGACCCGACATCAAAACTCAATAGGGAAGCACAAAAATAGTTAAATACATGAGAAGGAAGGCAGTTATCATTATGTTTTACATGGAAATGAGCACCTTTTTGTTTTGTTTCAATAACAGCAAACGTGTAGCACGTGTTTATGATGAGGACACGTTGCGCTGATCATCGGGCTGTGACAGGTGCACTGCGGCGGAGAGGGTTCGAGTCCGCGCGTCTTTCACAGACCGCTGACTCGAGAACAACAGGACATGATGTTTGACTTGCTGCTGAGGGCCCGCTGGACTTCAGGCATGGCTTTACAAGGTGTCTAAAAAGAAAAAAAGGAAAGGAACCTATCCTATACCTGGTAAATGGCCTGTACAGCGCTTATCTAGACCGCTCAAAGCGCTTTAACACGACATGTCATCATTCATACACTGATGGGACGGGCTACCATGCAAAGTGCCACCTCTAATCATTCACACCCATTCACCTTACGGGAGCAATGCGGGGTTCTTGTCCAAGGACACATCGACAAGCAGAGCCGGGGCTCGAACCGACGATTCTCTGGTTGAAGGACGAACCCTGCTCACCCATCTATCCTGAAACTTGCTTTCTACATGCTCTTGGCAACTTCATCTCAGAGCAGCCTCTTGTGGGATGTATACGCTCCATTAAATGTACAGTAGGCTACACAGTACTTTACAGTGAACTAAAAGTTAAACAGTATATCATACCGAAACGACATATCCAGAAAAATGGATTACCAGTCACGCACCATCGCTATTATTATTATTTAGTTATATCAACACTCGTCTTTCTATGTTGTCGTTTGTGTTGGTCAGTGTGAGGGTCATCAGGGCTGATGGATGGAAGCTGCCGTGCGGGTCAGTACCGGGATGCTTTGATCAGGGAATGTATTGGTTGTCAGGCAGCATGCAAGCGACCACACGTCATCGCCAGATGCAAAGGTTACTGTGGTGAGTACACACACGGACGGACATACATAAAACACATAGGTCAGTGGGTACAGGAATACATGTAAACCCATGGTTGTGCTTATGAAATGACATATTCTTAAGTGGCTCTTAAGGGCTTTGACGGTTGGGTAAATGATGCACTAAACAATGCTCTAGCCTTTTTTAACTGAACCCGAGTGTCCTAAAGGCAGGGATACTAGTCACAAGAGGGACTTTTTAAATACCAGTTCCACTAGAGGCAACATTTGAGGGAGATAAATGCATTTGAAATGTTTGTCTTTTTTTATTCCCCCACTTAATTTCTTTGTAATAAAAACTCAGTCTTAAATCCAGCTCGAAATATTTGTCTCCCCTTGTTATTGTCATCATCAAAGATGCATTAAACAAGATAAAGAAGATAGGGATGCAACCTGTTATGGATAACAGATGAACAGTTGATTGGCATGGGTGACATCAGAATTATCACGAGAAGAAGAAATGTAAATGGACGGAAGTGACTTCAATTCATCACATGTTTTTTTTTGCCTGCATTAAGAGTCTGCATATTGTAAAGCACGGGCTGGGCACTACTATGATATGCTGCTGAAGAAATGTGTGAGGTGCGCTGAGGTTTGTGGCAGACATCCGGCACAGTGCTCCCAGCACTGCCAGAGTGAGTATTGACCCCGCTCGCCAGGATTAGAGCTTTAATTATTGAGTCGTGCCACACTGGTTATCCTAGATTTGCTCTTGTGAGACCCACTGCCCGATGACCCTTCCCAACCACAACCATTCCGGGGTAATGCCTCACCTCAACCAGACAGATTTTTTGCTAATCGAATGTTCGACGGCCTTTGCTAACCTTACTACTTGAGGTCAATGCTCGACCTCAATGATCTTGCGGGAGTTTCCAGACACAATCCCACGACTCCTTTATAATGAGGCTGAGTGCTATTTGGTTGGCGTACGTAGAGGACGCTTACGTCTGTGCTTAGATTGATACGTGTTGGTTGTACATTGGTGGAGAATGCACGTAGTTCGGTGCACCAGAGGCTTCGGGGTACAAACCATGAACCACAACGTTACCAATTTTCAGGGAACCATTGTTGCATGGCACTCATCGTTCTCCCTTCGTTACCAGTCATCTCTCTACCGTAACTAAGCTTCGAAAAGAATAGAATACCCCATAGATACCTACAATTTTGCCATAAAGATCTTTCAGAGATATTCTTTCCATCCCCTCCCTAGCTCCAACCCCCCCTGTGATCACTAAAGACCTCCTGGTTCAAGTTACCCCACACGTGCCGAATTCCAGAGGGCTCTCGACGCCGACGGCCTTGGAAGACTCCACGATCCTGCTCTACTCCCTGCTGGCCCTGAGCATGATGCTGCTGTTCTCTAGCTTGTCTCTAGCTTTTGCAGTCTTACTGAGGGGGCCAAGGACCAAGACCTCCAATCCAAGACCCAAAGGGGCTAACCACCACCAGCCAGGCCAAGAGGTTGGCCAACCAGGGAAGAACGCCAAAGGTTAGTGTGGGAACGGATATAAAGAAAAGGCTCCAATGAGTAGTTCATCCGTTAGTCATGCTGCAATCTGTGAACCCATCGGTGATTGGATTGTTTACAAGCCAATTTTAAACCAATAAACAGCTAAGTCATCATCAGACGATAGCAGGTGGGTTCCAAGATTGCACTTCGACCAATCAACCAAAGCCTGCTGACTTCCAATACGCTTCCAATACCAAAGGCTGCCGTTGCCTGCATATCACTTTTCAGTAGTTCCCCTTCAGACAGATACATTCTTTTAATTATTATCTTGTATTTCCAAAACTTTGTTTCTCAGAATTGCTGTTGAAAAATATCATGCTGTGTGATTCATACGGCATTCATATGTGTGCCCACTGCCCTCTATGTCTTTCTACAGATTTAGTGACACATTCAAACCTCACCGCAGGCCGTGAGCCATCATATGACCCCAGCCCCACCGAGACCTGCGTGTGTGTCCACTGTTTCCCCGATCTGAAAGCACTAGGCCAGGGCAACGACAGGCCGCTGGGAGCACCTTACACATTCCACCAGCAGGCCGTCCTACACGAATCCCCGATCGACAAGCGAGGGCCTCTCTGGTCCGAGGAGAACCTGTACACCTCTGGACTGGAGGTACAGGAGGAGGCTGTGGTGGGATGAGGCTCATTTGCCGTCTCACGGGACAACTGTCCAAATGTGTCGTCAGCTCACAGTAGAAGGCAGACGGCGTATCAGATTCTCAATGACACTGCGGATATCGTCACAGGCCAGTGTAAAGCCCACGTATTGGTTTCCACGGACAGTGGGGCATGGAGTTGACTTGTGATGAGAATCCATGTGTGTCGAGGGGCCTCTCATGAAAAGGTCTTTTTGGGGCCTTGACACACCAACAGCGAAGAACTGATGAAGACCGACTGACGCTCTGCCTCACATTGCCCTCACATTGCCTGCCACCGATTCAACACGGCAAATGACCGCGAGAAGGACCGACTGGTGACGACTGGGTCACGGCCACCCACAAGAGATAAATGAAGGCCGAGCAGCATTCGATGGCCGACTGTCATCTTCATATCACATTTCCATAAGAAATACTTTCAGAAACACAGTCACAGGAAGACACTACTCGTGTTCATTGCTTTTCCAACAAAACGAGTGAAAACACCACGGTGGGTGGTCTAGAGGACTCCTCTGTTTGGGCTTCAAGTTTAGAAATGTGTCTCAGTACTGACATAAATATGTAGTGTATGTATGCATGTTAATTGTGTTATGTATGTATATATATATATTTGTGGGGTGATGGATACCGTTGTACTTGTTTTGCCCACAATGAGGAACAAATAAAACCTTGGTGTCAGAAACATCTGGGGAGAAGCTGTTTGAATCATCATCCATTTTTATAGTGTGTAGGGCTGTCCTCAAAGACAGGAGACTAGTCTTAGTCGACAAATACTTACAGATTTGTAAATTAAATCGTATGAAACAATCTTCTTCAAACAATCACACGAAAGCCACCCTTAAAAATCTTGTTTGTTTGTATCCGTAAAAGCCTTAAAAAGGGACTAGGTGACGATTAGTCCACTAAGAGGGGGCAGCCCTCGTAGTCAGTTTAATCCTTAGTGAGTCCTGTTAGATTGTATTAGGGCTGTGCATTAGCAAGAATCTACAGAAAACATGAGGTAATAACAAATGCTCCTATTCCATTATCGAACACAATAAATAAGAGGCACAAAAGTGTTTACAGATATAGATTTTCTTTATTTGAGTGTCTTTCCATCGCCGTGTCCAGTTTCTGCAGCAGTTACCTATGTGTGTGTGTGTGTGTGTGTGTGTGTGTGTGTGTGTGTGTGAGGACTGACTGACCGGAAGTTTCTTCCGATTACGACACCTGTGGTCGGCTCCAGCGATATAGAAGAACAAAAAGAAAATGACTTTGAGGTTTCACCATTTCGTCTCTTATACATACATACATACATACTGTACATATATACAGTTATACATACGTCATCAACATGTGGGTAAAAAACAACAACAACAACAACAACAACAACTGATACCCAGCTCAATCTGCATGCAAGTACTGATTCAGTACATGGACATATGGTACACATGCGCACACTTTGTTTTTGTATTCCCTCTCGTTACACGCAACATCACATTGTATACAAACACACCTACACTTTTTCTTGTCTGCCCCTTTTTCGAGGGCACATACACATACACATGCACGCACACACAACACACACACAACACACACACACACACACACACACACACACACCAACTTAGAGCAACATGCGGCCATCAGTTAACACTGTGGGATCGAGCTTCGAACCCGTTACACATACTCCTTTGATTACATTTTTGTTGCCATTGACCAGAAACAGCATCACAACGTGTCTTGAAGGTGGAGAAGGTCGCTACGTAAGTCAAAATTAAACAGAAAAAAAGAAGAACAAAGAAAACACACAGTCGAACAATGCAAGACTTCTCTGGCGTAAACAAACGATTGAACTACAGTATGTATAAAAATATAGTATTCGCTGTGGAGTTTATTTCCCCTGACTGTTGGAAGCAGCATGAGAGGCAGAAGACAACAGATCCTTTGCACTCTTCTTGTTGAAGTAATGAATGGAATTAACTGTCCGTCTTCTATACAATGTTCATAACAACCCCCCCCCCTCCCCATTTTTGCAATCTGAACATAAATGCATAATAAGACAACTTCCGTCCTTGAAATATTTGGTCATTTGCGGGAGTGTGGGTGTGTCAGACAAGTGTGCTTGTGTTCCAGGAAGTTGCCGCCTTTGATATATAAGAAGTTCCTGCTCGAGCAGAGCCTCGAGCCCCCGTTGAGACGGCTGCGCCGCCACATGTCCGGGTTTCACTACATGCAGCTGTGCATTTGGAACGGCATTCGTGATCGAATAAACCGTAAGGTTGGAAATAACCGTTCTGCCCTTTAGTCTGTATCTGAAATAGAGGGATACGGCCTCCTCCTTCATCCTCCTGAATTCAAGTGAAACACTCTTTTTGCAACGTCCCGTTAGCGGCAGAACAAAACCCCACTTGTACATGTCTTGCGTTTAGTTTTGTTCTTGAACGTTTGCACGCACCCTGCACGGCGCACAGATCCTTTGAAGAACGTCGTACAGGAGGAACTGGATGAGCATGAAGGGGGGGGTCCATGTTGGAGTGAGAGCTGCGACTCCAGGGCGAGTCAGGTGGGCCTCTCTCTCTCACCTCTCCGTTGACTTTTCCCATGCAGCTCTTCTTTGCGCCGTCCCCTCGTCATCTCCGGCAGATGGAGGACCCTACTCGTACTCCAGGAACTGTTTGTGATAAAACAAAAGGTACCTGGGGAGATAAAACCAGAAGTCACATTGCAGCATCAAAAACAGGGGGCAGTCACTGGCGAACCGCTTTTTAGAGACACAAAGGCAAACTGGGTTCAGCCGCTCACCCTTCACTGTCCAGGACGTCCTGGATGCTGGCCTTCGTGATGATGGCATCGTCGCATTTGAACCACTGGTCCTTGTGTTGGCGGATGAAGGTGGTGTAGTGGCCGCTCTCCAGTGTCCCCTGGTGGTTCACCACCGCAAATAGACTGTACCTGAAAACAGTCCGCAAGAGCTTAATTGATGCTGCAGATACACTCCAGCAGGAGTACAGTGTCATTATTCCAGGTGGAACTCGGACAACAATCAAGACATGCTCGGCTGGCCGGCAGTTTACGAATTCTCAAATCAGCATTTAACTTTTTAAAAAAAATGTATTTATTGATGGAAATTGGTGGTATACAGAAAGTAAATTGGGAGGCATTAATGGTACAATCTCCATGTTTTGTTTTTTTTTCCAAACAAATAACATCATCCAACAAATAACATCATCCAACAGTACTTTGAACTATAAATAAAACACACAAAATAATACTAATAATAAAAAATAAAAATGATAAACCCCCACAGTAATAAGAATCATGAAAAGAAAAGCACACACACACCCTAGGTGCCTATGTATCACGAATGTGACTAGGCGTTTGAGAGCATTATTACCAGTACCGCACATTCTCAGTGACAGTGTGGAAAGCCAGGGTAGACTATGTCTCCAATTCCTTTGAGTTGTCAAAATAAACAATAAAAGGCTGCCATCTCCGGTAGAAATTCTTCATGGAACCTCTCAGTGTGAATTTAATTTTTTCTAGCTTGACATCCTCCAGCCAACGGGCACTCGATGGGGGTGTGGTGGATTTCCACATAAGGAGAATTCAGATTGGACTTTAGTGACTGTGTCTGTTAAGAGCCTCAGATAACATTTTGAACACTCCAGACCACTATGTTTCAAGGGTGGGGCAGGACCAAAACGTGTGAGTGAGATTTGCAGGTGAAAAAGAGCACCTGCTACAGCTAGCATCAGCCCCCTGATACATTTTCGGCAGTTTTGCCTTACTATAATGTGCTCTGTGGAGCACTTTAAACTGAATGAGTGCGAGGCGGGCGCAGGATCATGATGAATTAACTCTTTCCAGTGCGTGCTCCCAATAATCTACCAACTGTTTTTTTTTTGCTTGGTTCAAATCAGCATTTGATGAGAATGAAGCCCATGAAAGAAAAACACGAGGCGGTGGTGATATAATGAAAACAGAATGCATTGGTGTGATCAATGTGGGGGGGGGGGGGGCAGGAAGGGCAACTCAAGGAGACAGGTCGATGAAAACAGTCGCTGCACAAGACCCACAATGCATTCTAGTCAGGACAGCCGTCACCCATGTGACCCCAGTGAGTCGGGTGGGGACACACTGGTTCCCTTTAGAACAGTTAAAAGCAGGTGCTGGTTGGCCTCACTTGTTGTCATTGTTGAAGGGGTCCACGGCCTGCTGGTACTGCCCATTCATCCTGCTTTCTTTACTGAAACACACCGCAGAACAAACTCTGTCAACAACTTCCATAAAAACACGTCCCGTATCAGCTCCTCGTCGTCCTTTTAAACTCCTGCAACTGACCACATCATTGTGCTTTGGGGTTCGGGCTCACCTGGAGGCCATGAAGGGCGTCATGTCCAGCTCCAACGGGAAGGAGACGTAAGTTGTGATCTTCCGCCGCAGTTTGGCCGAATGCTCGAACCTCTGAGGACGAACAAGGACAGGAGAGCGCCGCTCTGATAACCGATATCTGTCCCGTGAATTGGCAGTCAGAAGCAAACCCTTACTTTGACGTGAAAGCAGGCCACGATGGGCAGCTTCTTCATGGTCAGCTGCTTGGTGGACTCCTGGTAACTGTGGCAACCGCTGCACTTGATCTTGGCGCTACTGCCGAGGTGCTCCGGCCTGGTGAACCTGGAATGGAGGGAGTGGGATTTATAAACCGTGTACATGTGGGCGATGGCGCGACGACGTCGTCGGTCTGTCGGTGAGCGTCTGGCGCTCTAGTTTCTATGGTTACTTCCATTGCTGCACTGGTGTGGCAGACAAAGAAGATTGCAGACGCAAAAGGAAGGATCGGTTACCTGCGCAGGCAGTCCGTGAGGGTGGTGGCTCCAGTGGCGTGACTCTCCCCGTTCAGCGCTGAACCGTCTCCCCCGGGGCTCAGGGGCCAGAAGGGGGTGGAGGAGCCCGGCAGGTCCAGGCTGATGTCCCAGAACGGGTCTATGGTCGTCGAGACGCCACTAGGGAGGAAGACAGACAGCTCTACATTTAAGTCCAGGTTATTACTTCTACATCTACTGTGGGAACTGGATAGAAATCTGAACCCACCGATTAGTTTGATAAAGAAAAGTACCTTTTTAGTAGCTCCAAAAATTCCTAGTCATTTTCTAAGAATTATCTGAATAATTTTTCTCTTTTTTTCTATCAAAGTTCCTCAAAAAATACGTGAAAACAGGTGACATTTGTTTGTTTTTTAAACGATAGTTGTTGTATAATTAATTTAAGCCACGAGAAGCTGAAGTGCAAATCAAGCGTCACACTGGTTTCCCCCCCCAAAAAAGCAAATGGGATTTTCCCAATAGATTTGGGATTACTGCGGAAAATAAATTCGCGAGACAAAATACAGAAACCACTTCTACGGGACTGAAAGCATTCACGTTTTCTTCCAGGTGAGTTTTTGGTTTCTCCGTGCACCCTAAACACAAAGTACATGCGTTGCCTGTTACCAAGTTACGCAAATTGAAAACACACCTGGAAGAAAACTTGAACGCTTCAAGTCACGAGGGAAACCAAGTCGGACTAGAAAGTGGATCGCTTTTCCTCCCTGGGTCTTCCGAAGGAAAAAACAGAATTCATCGCGGTGTGAACGCTAATAAACGGCGAGGCTTGTTGTGGACACGCTGGACCTGCACCGCTAACATGTCTGACACGATGGTGAGGATCAGGTCCGGGACCGAATGGAGTGAGGAAATCATCAGCTAGCTCCACATTTGCCACAAAAAAGGTAGAAAGGGTTGAATTTGAAATGGTGCGAGAAAAAGAAAAAAGGAACTTCAGTTTGATTGAGCCTGTAAATAAATATGACCTAGATTTTGTGGTCCCAAAAAAAGAGCGACTGGTGTGGTCCAGGCTGCTCCGCGCCTCGGGAATATCCGCAGTCCATTTTGGTTGGTGAAAAGCAACGGATGAGTTGGCAACCATGTTAGGCTTGCATGTTAAATGGAGAACGCAAAGTGAATAATTCATGAATATGCAGAAGTCTTGTGGCTACAGGATTTCTTTCAGAGAACTGGTTTGGGGAAGAACTTCCTCCTGTATAAAAACAAAACGCATCCCAATCCAAACGTGTAGATCACTGCGTTTGCTGTAAAGTTTGTTGTGGGCCTTGCTATAATAATAATAAAAATAAAGATGAATTAAATGGCTTTCCACTTATTTCTAAGCCAAAGCACAGTGCTTCTTGTAGATTGTTTGAATTTCTTTTTTCTTCCATTTAAAGAGGATGTTTTAAGGTGGGTTGATGTTGATTTTTTTTTGGTCTCTTATAATTGCGTCTTAATCTAGAATCTAATCAAGATCCTGTTATGTTGTTTTGTTACAAAGTGGATCACATTGTGCTGGTGCCTTTCCATTGCAGTGAGTCAGCTTCTGTAAATGCCTTCAATGAAAACAATGAAGATGCACTTCAGAGCAAAGAGATGGGGCGCTTTCTTTGACCACCAGGTGGAACTAGAGATCAACTCTGCATTCTGTGGGCCATTAAGGGGCTTCACTATTGCTGCAGTGAAGCCATTCAGTGTGTGTGTGTGTGTGTGTGTGTGTGTGTGTGTGTTTGACGTTGTGATGGAGGACACAGGAGGCAGGAGGGTCACCTCAGGCCAGGGAATTAGAAAGCTCCGAAGCGGGATGTTGACAGACAAGTGAAGGGTGTCCCCTTTGAGCGGCTGCTTGGTTCAGGACAGCAGAAGAGAGGGCCCACTGTTAACACAATGCAACTGGAAGACAATGGCGTATTGTGCGCGGCCATGGCTCTGTTCTATTAGGCTTTAATCTCTGTGTTCTGGCTCTGGAGAGGCCTGGTAGTTTTCTTTTCCCCCCAGAAGAAGAAGCTCAAACGAGCACACGTACTGGCAGACTTGACAGGTGACGTCCGACTGCAGGCCCCCTGTGAAGATTTGGTCGATGATGCAGTTACAGTGGTTGGGGTTGTTGGCTTTCTTCCCATTGTCGTCTGTGTGGACACACACACACACACACACACACACACACACACACACACACACACACACACACACACACACACACACACACACACACACACACACACACACACACACACACACACACACACACACACACACACACACACACACACACACACACACACACACACACACACACACACACACACACACACACACAAATGCTGTGTGAGAGAGAGCGAGAGAAATCGGCAATCCGCACATTGGCTCTGCATCTCTGCATCTCTGCATCTCTCTGTCAATCAGCGCGCATCTCTCTCTCTCTTATCATCTCCACTCGTTTAACCAGCTCTCCACCTCTCACCCACACTCGGCTAAAAGCAAGCCTGTGCTTTCTTCGGGAAACATCCTTCACATCTACATCTCCCGATATTTGGAGTTCTGTTGGTGTAGCACCCAATAATTCAACAAATATGTATTACAAATAAAGAAATATTTAAAATGCCCTCATTGATATTGTCATTACAAAAATGTAATACTGTTCAGATGGGTGACTTTCTTTCTTCAAAATTAATGATGTAATAATTCAGACGGATAACGAAATGAGATGTAAAGGGTTGTACTATACAAAACGTATGGCGGGCGTCATGTCACGAAAGCCTCCTGAAAACTAAACATTTGACACCGATTTCATGTTTGGAGTTAGATTTAGATTAGAAAACTTTATTAATCCAGATAAAGCTTATCAAAAAGGGGCATACAGCGTGTTGTACTTTTTAAGATATAGACCAATAAATATTTTAAAAAGCACATATATAGAACTACCTCCACATCTGTTGGATCAATAATCATAAAACTCGCAGGATATGTCCACATAAGTGCCTGAAACATACTCTTAAAGTTTCATTCCAATTGACAACTAAAGGGGCGCTGCAAAGGCATTTGTGTACGTGTGCAAACCGACCTTTGCAGTGTCTGTGCAGGACATCCAGCGCCGCGATGAGGAACTCGTGGGCGTCCTGCTGCTCGTAGCCGGCCAGGTGACGGGCGTGGGTCCACACCAGATGGAGAAGACGGAAGGGGATGTGCGGCGACCGGTGGCCTGAGTAGAACTTTGAGAAGCGAAGGCGCGTGAGAAAGTGAACATTCCCTTCCGCGCATCTCATCCCTCTCCTTTTACCCAACAAAGTCTTTACAAAGAAAGAAAGAAGAAAAGGGAGACAGGTTACCTCCTGGAAGAGCTGCGACATCTCGCACACCAAACAGGAGTTGCTCTGCATCTCGCACTTGTGTCGGTCGGACAGGAAGAAGTCACGCAACAGCGGCGTGTGCGTCAGCGCCTGGACGATGCAGTTCATGAAGCACGTGTTGCCCAGGTTTATCAACCCTCGCAGGCCTGAGGGTCAGGAGAGAGAAGTGAGACGAGGAGGCAAAGAAGAAAAAAGGATGGGGGGGGGGGGGGGGGGAGATTTCAGCTGCAATGCTGGTAGACTATGAAGACACACACACACACACACACACACACACATACACCAGTGTAACCATGATGTCCCCGAGGCGACGTTGGACCACGCGCAAGGGAAACCACACACACAGACGAGGGGAGAGGGAGGGAAGAGCCTGTAGTTTCCCCTCACTTAAGACAGCTTAACGAAGCTCGAGCATGTTGCGCACGCACACACATACACACACGCACACACACACACACACGCACACACATGCACACACAGCTTTGAAATTGTTTTACTTGAAATCATCAAAATTGCTGTCAGATCATTTTTCCAAATATGCCAATCGTGCGTGAGCCGTTTTCCCACTCAAACAGTGAACACTAAAACAATTTTTATCCTGGAAACCTGGTGCAAATGTGACAAGAGTTGACATTTCTTGGCACAACAATCTGTATTCAAGTGGGCTGAATCAGACAAGATACATTTTCGAAATCCGAAAGCCAATGATTAACCTGTGGGTCGAGGTACGGACAGCTTTGTTTTACATCTAAACAGTTTAAAAGGAATTCATTTCCTGAGGACATGTTGCCACAATTCTACTGAATGGCATGTTGCGACATGGCTACTACTCAAACTCGCTTTTTGAAATGTATTTTTTGGTTTCAAGAAGCAAAAGTTGTAGATAAGTAGCTGGTACTTTTTTTTTCTGGTCCTGCCTCGGTCCAAGCGAGCTGGGCCGATACTAAAAAGGTGCCGTTAAAACACTGCAGACCCCCTGATTGGTCAGAGAGAACCGTCACAAGCGACACACACCTTGCACACCTTGTTTATTAATTTGTTATACTAGTGTCGCATTGAGGATGAGGCAGAGGCAGAGGCAGTGTGTCGCGCCGTGACACCGACACAGAGTGGGTACTCTCCGCAGAGAACAGGTTGAGTCGAGCCGAATCCCACAGTGGAAATGAGACATCCGATTCCTGAATAGTAAACTTCTGGCACTAATGGATTTTTGGGTGACACATTTTTAAAAAGTATTTTTTTGGGGTCGGCTGTAGCTCATGGGGATGAGTGTTTGTCCGGTAACGACGGGGTAGCCGGTTCGATCCCCACTCTCCCCATAGTTCCATGTTGAAGTGTCCTTGAGCAAGACACTGAACTCCCAGTTGCTTCACTGCAGCCCACTGCTCCTCAATAACTAAGGATGGGTCAAATGCAGAGAAGAATTTCCCCACAGGGATCAATACAAGTGTACATTTCTTTCTTTCTTGACTGAAAGTGCGGCCCAGATTGACTCTCGGCTCTTTGCAGCTACACAACCGTCGTCTCCAACACTGGTCTGTGTGTGCGTGCACGTGAGACAAAGCGAGACTAACCAATAGTACAGTTGGAGGTGATTCTCCTCCTCTTGGGGTTGTGGCGGAGCAGCTCCAGTTCCCTCTTGGTGGGCTCCCACGTTGAGTACTTCTCCCCTGTGCCTGGAACACACACACGCACACAGCAAGGGCTATGACAGCATGCAGCTTTCACATGGTGTGTATGTCTCTGTGTGTGTGTGCGTGTCATACCTTGCATCTTCCAGGCTTTCCTCTGTTCCTCTTTGGCAATCTGCTCCATGTCTTTGTCATAAATGTAGTCTTGGCACATGAAGCAGTAAATCCCTCCATACAGCAGGTCTATCGCTGGAAGGACAGGGGGAGGTGAGGGAAAGAGAAGGAAAAGCAAATGATGCGTGAGGCCTTTTTTCCTACTAGGGCCACGTTGCCATGGCGCTGCGATGCCAGGTCGGGTTCAGAAGCCGGGGTTTATCTGTTGACATATCAGCTATCTGTTAGCACCATCCAGGGGCGGTGGGGAGACCCCCCAAAAAGAGGCTGAGAGAGAGCCTTGAGGTGTAAAAGGGTGAGGGGGAGGAGGGAGACCAAAACACCTTCCACTCCCTACTCTCCTCACTTGCTCAGTCACCCTGCAGCTACCCGTTGCCGTGACAACCCGGTGGAGGAAGGAAGTACACGAAAGAACGGAACTCTACTGAACTGATGGGAGGGGGAAAGAAAAGACAAGACGCGTATAAAAGGCACAAGCGTTAATACTTTGACAATCCCGAGTATATCGACCGGGTCGTCGGGTAACCAAGGGAACAGGAGGAGAGCGAACGAGAGGAGGACAGAGAGACAGAGAGGAGGCCAATACACGAGCGAACGGCGTTCACCAAAGAGCTGCGAGTGAAAATGCATCAAACGGTGAGATGAGAGAGATGGAGCGGCAAGAAAGAAAAGAGGAGAAGCAGGAAGGAGGAGGGGCCGGGGGTTTAAGAGAGGCTAATTCCATAGGGAGGTTTGTTAAAGACGATTTAATTACCTCCTCACCAGTCTGCTGAGATCTGTCCTGTTCTCTCTCTCTCTGTTTCTCTCTCGATTTCTTTTTTTGCGAAATTTGATTGAGCTGCTAACCTAATTAAACACACAAATTACACACCGTGTGTTTTTGTTTGGGGGGGGGGGGGGGGGGGTCTTCCTGAGTGGCGCGATAACGCCGAGCCAAAAAAAGGAGGCTTCATTGTAAAAAAAACAAAACACACTCAACATCTGCCAAACCCAAGCCTCCCCCCCCCCTCGGTGCTGCTGCGGCAGGACTCGCCTCCAAAACACTGCAGTGCAACGCGCTTCACTTGCAGCTCAATGCAGCCTAATTCTATTATGAGGACGGTGGTGGTGGGGGGGGGGGGGGGGGGGGAGTCGCAGCATGTATTCAGACAGAATGATGCCGCTGTGTTGAAGATGTGCCGCTTGGCTGCATCTTTTGTTCTCCTTTCAGTTCTTATCATTTTATAGATATATACTGTATTTTCTTTTTTTAACGGTTGTACAAATGTTGGTAGATTTACATCTTCTATACAGCTCTAAAACAATGCCTGATCTATATAGTGGGCTGTACTGGGCATTACCACCTTGCCCCAGACCAATGTTCCTGAGCATGAATGTAAAGCGTTAGCCCCCCCACCCCTTGAATTATTTGGGATTTTCTTCATGTCATTTGTGCCATGACACAAATGGGACACTTGTGCCCCAGATGTAATGTCACTCATTCTTTGCACAAGTAAAGCAGACAGCAGTTTTGCCCAGCGAGTTGAAACACAGCTCTCCCAGAGCAACGCTGCCAAAAAATAATAATAGAAGGCTTCTCTATCATTTAAAGAAACTTACTTAATTTGAATTCTTACCTGTATTTGACACTGTAGACTATAGAGCATAGTGTCAAACTCAAGGCCCGCCACGTCATTTTATGTGGCGCGCGAGAGCTTGAGAGCCATAGGATTATCTTAAAATGCAAGTCTGCTTTACAGTGTACATAAACTACATCTCCCACAATGGATGTCAATTTTGTGACCCGCGAAAGAAGCAGTGTTTCCATGTCGCCGTTTAACTGAATGCGGTTTTCCAACAAGTAATTGAGTTGGAAAAGATCAGCAAATAATCCCAAAATGTCCAAGAAGAGAAAGACCGATGCAGAGGGAAGGCAATTTAATGAAAGATGGGAAAGTGAATACATGCGTGTGCTTCAAGGAAGAAAAAAAAAGTCTACTGTGTTATGAGGCAGCGTTGGTGATGAAAAGTAGCCTTAAAAAAAACATTGAATCATCGCAGCAGGTATATAGTCACAAAAGATACAGACAAAAATGCTGACGCGGTGAAAGTCAGCTTCATTGTGGCTGAAGAAATCGCAGTTATTTAACAATATGTTAGGGAGTAGTTTATACAGTGTTACAGTTACAACCGGCCCGTCAAGGGCAACCGTGATGCTGAAGTGGGTGAAAATGAGCTTGACACCCCTGGTGTAGAGAGTCAGGGAGTAGACATGGAGGTTATGACATGCAACAATGAATCAAACCCAGGACGTTGTCATCATGTGACACACTTCGAAGGCTCCCTCTGACTTTAAAAAAAAAAAGGGAGAATATCTCAACAAATCCAAATCACTGATGTACGATGTGTTACGTTGGCATCTCTGACCTGGAATAATAATCCGATAAATCCCATTTTTGTGTCCTGCCCAATAAACACTGAATGTTTTGGAGGAAGCTACAACAGGGAGGTGTTAACAATAAAGAAGATTCTCAGCCTTACGTTTAAAAAGAAAGTAAATCAGCCACCTTGACAGGCGCCTTGGTCCTTGTTTACTAATGCATATAACTCTAACCGGCCACATGAGGCCCAATGCACGGGTGACATTCAAATCCCCCGTGAGGCTGAGCCTCTTAGACTGTGTTGCAATTGAGTTGCATAATATAACGTCTCTCTCTCTCTGTTGCTCGCGATTACTTGTCGCTTTATTAAATGAATCACAAAACCACTTGCGTCACAGCGAGAAAAAAAGGTGACAAAAAAAAGGACAACGTATAACCAACTTGAAAGCACACGAAAACAAACACACACACACACACACACACACACACACACACACGCACACACACACGCGCCATACCTAGGTTGTGCCTTTTGCTCTTGGCGTGTTCGTGGATGTGCTTTTTGGCAAAGCAGGCGAAGAAGACGCAGGAGAGGCAGGAGTGGAGTCTGTTGAGGTGGGCGCCGCACATGTGGCAGATACACGACTTGGCCTGTGACGAGGGAGAGAGGAACGGAGAGGTTATTATCAGTGTTATTATCAACACACAATACGCTAAAAGGCACCATGTGATGAAATGGCCATGCAACCACAGCAGGGTGGTGGTGGTGGGGACTACTGTATGTGTAGGAAGGTGTGGTGGATGCAATTCAAAATGTCAAATGTCTCGTGAATTACAACTTAATTATGGCTCCATAATTACAGGGCTCAACTGCCATCTACAAATCATACACATATATACATATATATATATATATATATATATATATATATATATATATATATATATATATATAAATAAATAAAACAACACATGGCTATCTTAGCATAAATATTAGGCAACATAATCCACCTACCAGCACCTCTGAAGTTTACTAATCAACACATTCCATATTGTTCGTTTCATCCACACCCTGACTAAGGAATAGAAGCTACAAAAAACTGGCCAGCTGCCCCCACCCCCCACGCCCCCAGTTTCCTGCCTTTGTGCTAAGCAAAGCTAACCACCCCCTGGCTGTAGCTTCATATTTTACCCTGAGTGGTCTATCAATCTTCTCATCCAACTCTCAGCAAGAAAGCAGATATGCGTATTTAACAATTAGCAATTCCTTTCACCGTATTCAGATAATATTCCCGTCACATCTTACTTTTTTATTTTTTATTTTAAACCTCTGTTGCTGATTATTTTAGCGTTTGGAAAAAGAAAAAACAACGACTTGATTCTTATTCCAGTCACACGGACCCCTCGACGCATAAGTGCTGAGATAGCACATGCATTATGAAAAGGCATCAATATGCAACAATCGTCCCTCCCTCATTCTTTCGACTGTCAGTGTTACAGTGTTGTCTTTCCGGTCCCCGAGAGAGCATTAGTATTCGTGGAGAAAAGTGAGTGTCTGTCAACACATCCGTACATCCTCTGCAGCCACGCAGGAAGAGTCTGAGTGCACACATCCGATGTAGTAATGGACATACAGTAAGTAGTTCTGCTTTAGCACACCGGCCCATGTAGACACACACACACACACCACACACACACACACACACACACACACACACACAGTAAGGCCTTGTGACAGCCCAAGCTCTGTCATATTTCTGCGAACGCTGCGATGACAGTGACGCCCCATCTGCCGGCAGGATGTTGTGGGAGAAGAGCAATAGAAGGTAATGGGCCGGAAAGATCCTGATTCGAAGTGTAAGTGAGGACTTTATCCTACTGAGGACACTATCCTACCATTGAAGAAGAAAAAAAGCCTGGAATGGATCGAGAGGAGGGGAATTATAAAAGGGCCATTCCCTCCAAAAAAAAAGAGGTATCAAATAGTGTTTAATCCTGATAAAAATAGGACACTGCTGTAGGAGATGAGAAGGTCCTAACAATTCTAAATAACAGTGATATTTGATGAGTATAGGAACATTACAATACATGAATGTAGGCGATCTAAATTACAAAAAGTCATCATTACAAAAAAAGAAGAAATAAATTTGAAATGTGTCTTTTTTTCTTAAAAAGGCACTACTTACTAACAGCATGGCAAGACAATTCAAAATTGAACCAAGCTGCCGAAACCGGGAACCGGTCATAGTTTGTTAATTGGGAGAAACGAGAAAACGCACATTCTTCTTGCCTCAGGAGTCAACATGGTTGGCAATACATTGACTTCAAAAGAGTTACCTCGTCACAATATTTTGATCGGAGTTGATTTTTTTTTTTTAAGTTTTGAACTAATGTTCTTGCCAGATCTTACGTCAGAGCTGGAACTGAAGTCATATGTACATGCCACAGCTGGTCATGCCAGGAATACACCAAGCAAAGTATTTCATTGACCTTCTGACACTCTGCCACCAGCTTCGAGTGTACAACCCATCGGACCGCTTTCACACTCATTCTGTGTGTTGCTGAACTGAATCGTCATTTTTCTCCACGGAGGAGTCTTCAGAAAAGAAAAAGAAATTCTCACGGTGAACAAATGCTGAACAAAAAAACAATCCGTATCCGAAGGTCAGTCCGATGCAGACAGGAGGGAGTGTTGCTAGTGAACGATGGTACCTCTCCTCCAAAATGATGGGAGAAAACTGTCGAATGCAGTTATTTCAGTTAGAGAATCAGGCAACCACACCAGGAGAAGACCCTGCAAGTGTTTACCACCATTTATTTGTGTAAACACGCCTCCTGGACCACCAGCTCCCACGGCAGATGACAGGGAGTTGTCCTAGAGCACATTGTGGTACAGGATGCAGGCATGCAAGACCAAATATTACATATTGTGCACATCTGCTTTGTATCCACGCGTTTTGTGGATTTTTGCAATATGTATGACACAAAACACAAACTGTACCGATGTGAAAAGACAGGCTGCCTGGTGGCACGCACGCAGGCGCACAGTGCAGATAGCAGTGATGCATCTTTTTTTTTGGGGGGGGGGGGGGGGGGGGGGGGTTGCAGGATAACAGGGTGAGAGTATGCTTAGTTTCAATCAATTAAGACCCCCCTCCCCCCTCCAAGCGAGGAAATGCCACCGTGATACGCTGACCTGCGGTCTGCTGGTGCAAGGAAGTAGAGCTACTGCAGGCGCCGGGCCAACGCAAACAGACGCACATCAGCTCTCTGATCGGTCTCTTCGCTTTCTCTCAGCTAACGTCCCGGCCGTGCGGGGTTAACTGGGCGAGATGCTGAAGGTTTGCGGCGAGCCCGTCATGTCTTGTTTTATTTTAGGCGACAAATTAAAAAGTCAAACTCGACTGTGAGCGTAGTTCGTGTTTGACCGAGACCGACCAGTGTTTGTGGTTGTTATGGAAGGGCGGGGGACGCCAGCTTGACTCAAACACGCACACAAAGCGCGCGCGTGCTCGCGCACACACACACACACACACGTTAGCTGTTCCAAGGTTCCGTCCCGTCACTTTCTTGTTACCTTGCGTTTTCTGGTCCACACGAAACACTGATAAATGACCCTGAGGTTCTGCTTCCAATTGTCCACTTTGAAGCCGTTGACATGGGGGCAGCCTGCGGGACTCATGTCGGTCACAGCACCCGGTTTGTACCGTCCTCTCTGGGCGATGAAACCGGTACAAATCCCTCAACGCAGACCCAGTCGAGACGAGCTGGCTAGCTTGCCAGGTTCGTTATCCACCAATTGCTGCGTCCTGGCTAACTGGACATGGTTGCAGTGACGGAGGCACGCGCAGTAGCAAACATCAACACGATGTGTCCAATGTTGCTCTATTGGAAAATTAAATATAATTTACTCATTGACATCTGCAGCAGCGCTGTATATGTAGCTAGCTCTCCACATTCGCTGAATTACATGTTAGCAAGCTGGCTGAAGTTGGTAAGCACTGGAATTTTAACAGTAGCTTCCACGGTGAGTCTTCAAGACCCACCTCATTCATAACGGCGGACCAATGAGGAGCGGGCGCTGTGCATGATTGGCGTGTGCCAACTTTCTTTCTTTTTTTTTTGCAATTAAGTCCCGCCTCCATGAAGCGGGTGCTGCGTCGCGATTGGTGCAGTTATCCGGCAAACCACATCCGCCTGCAAGAGGACGCTCATTGGCTGAAACGCAAATCAGCTTCGTCGTATCAATCAGGTGCGTTAGTTTATGAGACGATAAAGAGGTGGTGTAAATTCAAAATTCACCTTGCATGTCAAACCAAAAGGGATGAGGGTATTTTCACAAAAAAAAGGCATGAAACGCAGAACTATATTCTTAAACAATTTATTATTAACAGATCCACAATCGCAAAGCTCAAGCTCCCAAACGTCATGACAGTTTGGTTTCATCTGTTGACTTCACCTCTTGTGATAACAAGCTGTCAAAACGGTTTTCTATACAGTGCTCTAGCGACCTCTAGTGGATCCAACCTAAAATAAACAACCCAAAAGAAAAAAAGAAAAACAGTGCACCAGATTGTGAACCACTCCTCCATTGTGCCGAGTTTGGTCAAGGGCATGTCCGTGTGTACAGATTTGCAATTGATGATATCTACATTCTAGCCAAACGGTGTGGGGACACGATCACGTCAGTCTTTACAATTGCAGAATATGTCAGATTTATTCCTCGTCAGCCAAAGATGTCTTTGCCTCATGTAATGCCCTCTTGTTACGGCCATCATGCAGCAGAACCAATACAAATAGTGAGATTATTCACACATGTTCGGAACAAATAAGTCCAGTTTTTTATTTTTGTCGTTTCTGTTAATGTAGCAGTGGCGCTCCAACCTGAACATTGATAAATAAAACACTGACAAAATTGAAATATTTTGTTTCCTTTTTTTCTGTGAGGACCATTTGCTATCCTCAAGACACTGTGAAGAAAGAATAACCAAATGTATCATCATTCCACACAAATAGATTTTCCTTGACCAAAGTCCTTATGCAATAGAATGTTTGTTTGTTTTCCTCTTTAAAAAAAATCCAACTCATCCTGGGAAGAACGTGTTGGGTGGCTGCAGCGTTCTCTCCCCGTCCAAGGCCCCTCAGGAATAACTTGATGTTTTGCTACCGACATCGTCCTCCTGCGATCCCATACTCTGAAAAACACAAAGTTTCACAGGTGGAGAACGATTAATGTGACAAGACAACAACTCTCTGAACTCTTGACATCTCCTCGTTTTGGTTGTATTATTACAATCGTTTCATATTGAATTCTACCACATGAAAAGCAAGGCACGTACCATGGCATTCACAAGGAGATTTTGCTATGATACCACAAAGCATAATATATGCATGCATTTTTAAAAAAAAACAACATAATAATCTAACTAACAGAATAAAAGCAATAGTTATATATTTGATTGCCTCACCTTCTGCACAAATTGTGGGTTGACTGTGATTTCTTGATCCATAGACTTTAGTTTCTCATCCAGCTCTATACATTTCAACATCTACAGGGGGAGAAGAGGACACAGCTTCACTGCACAAGTAGTGAACTTATTTTCAAGGTTCACTCACAGCATTATGATAGGACCTCACGCAAAGCAAGACAACACAGAGTTGGACATACTCACCTCTTGGTCAATTTTGTGAAGCATTGCTGGGTTGTTGTATTTTTCGGGGTTATCGTGGAAGCAAACCATGCCGTCCTTTTGGTTAATGCTAGCGTAGATCTCACCATCTTCAATCTGCACAGAAGGACAAGGAGGAGCGTGACGGACACGAAGCGGGAGGATTTCTAGTGTGGATCGAGAGTCAACTGGCGTTTGGTAGAAAGTAGGATAAAAGATAAATGAATAAGTTCTATAAACCAGATAAAATACTAACTAACATATTGTGTACAAGATCTTCGGTTGAAAAATAATACATATTTTAATATCATAATATATCGCCATGTATTTGCATTCAGATATGCATGTGCAGAGAGAGAAACCTGTGTTTGGATTTCCCGGACCAACTCACCATGTGTAAGACGTATTTCTCTGCTTCCAGTGGGCCGGACAGCTGCACTCGACTCGCCATGTCTTGCAAAGACAGTGTCAGAAAGGTCTGCAGGAGGCACATGAAACAGAGCTCGATAATAATAATAATGTCAACTAAAATGAAAACTAGAATGATAAGCACTCTTCTTAACAAGGTTACAAAGTGCTTTTCAGAAAGATACATTTTTGAAAGGTAACGAAAACACCTAAAATATGTTTCCTCTCATGATAAGTGACACGTTACACAGCTCTAGCTGAAGATGGCAAGCTCTCGCTTCACATCTGTTTTGCTCAGTTTTTGGGACCCAACAGCTGGCTATCAGACATCTACATCTGCTTTAGTCACCCATGTTTTTGGGACGTTTCCCACCATTTGGATTTGTGTCACTTCTAATGACGAGCTCGTGGAGGAGGACGGAGAGGCTTCCAGATGTCTCGGATCAGAGTTTAAAAAAGGTGCTTCAGAGTTTGTGTAAACAGACTTAAAAGCGTGATTTAAATACACGGCGATACTCTTTTGCTTAGTTCTATAATGCAAAGGCTCTTTCTCGGCCTACATTCTATATGTCTCAGACTAAACAGAGTTTAAATCTAATCCTCAAACCAAACGAACAGCTGTTACACATTAAAGTTCAAACCACACGAAGGAGCGTATAAGAGGAATGTTTCTTGCGAAAGCGTTTGGCTCAAACTGGTGTCGACAAAAACAAAACAAAAAACCACAGCGGCACACGCCCACCTTCGTTAGCCTCTGGATGTTCTTCTTGTAGAGTGAGGAGAGGCACTGCTTGACCAGGCCCGTGTTGTTGTCTCTCGTGAAGGTCTCGGTGTGTTTGTTGACCACGCCGCGCAACTCGGCCGGGTTGTTGGTGGTGTAAATCTGGGCTAACTCGTGGTACGCGTTGCTCAGGGGCTGCGGGACAGCCAAAAAAGACAAACAAGGAGGGAAAAAAGACGGAGAGAGAGAGAGAAAACTATTACTTCCCAGCACCACAAACGATCAAATGCACGAGTAGACACCGTTTTCACACATCAACTCAATTATTAAGTCACTGAAGTCCCCTCTCTGCCTTCACAGCGGAGTAGAAATTGGCAGACGTCGGGAAGCTTATATATTTCTTTTTTTAAAAAGAAAAAAAGATGCCCACAGCGGAATCGCTCATCGGCATTGGCTGTGAACAGCTCGTTGCAATGCTGTAGTTATGTATTACAACTAAATATCGTATTATAAAATCGCAATACCACTGCTTATACGTGAGAAGTGTTTGTTTACAGCTAAGCACTTTGGACAATGTAATAATAATAATAATAAATTACAACATAATCAAAAGGTTAATTGATAATAAAATAAGTGACTGCTGCCCGGTAGACTCGTGTCATGAAACCTAGATGACCAGCAAAGGGCAGCACATGATGGCACAACCTTTTGAGATGTGGCTGTTTTTTTTATTTTCAAAGCTACATGCATTACATCCATTTTATTAATTACATAAAACAAAAATTGGTTGCACGTGCATTTTGAACACCGAGTGCGATTCCTCTGTGGGCTCATTCTGAGGTGCTGTTGAGCCTTATTAGAGAGCCAAGTACGGGGTGGAGACATCCATTGATCTGGATCGAGGTACCGATTGGATGATTGATGACCATCGATGCAAAGTGAAAAAAAAAAAAAACGCTCTTGTTTTTAAATTCCCATGGCAAGCGCACCTCCTTCATACAAAGTTGTCAATTCATATTTTAGTCTTTTTGTGCGTCAATATAAATGTAACCGATTGTTGATTGCCTATCGCTGCAGACTTTGTGTTATAAGCACATATCATACATTTGAATAAAGATTCAATATATAAAATCGCATTGTGATAAAACTTGTGCTTTACACCCCTCAAGTGTACTCTTATTGGCATAAATGGGACGGACAAAATCTCTCCGTCGTACCAAAAACAGCAATGCCCTAACCCTACCCATCCCGCCCATGAGTCTCGTCCTTACCTTGATGAACCTCCCTACTATTTGCGAGGTGTATTTGGGCAGTGGCTGCACTTTGCCATGGAGAATGAGTGACACCAGGATGTATTTCTTATAGGCTTCCAACATGATGTGGCTCACTGCCATGGCTGGAGTGGTTATTGCCTTACAAGAGAAGATGGGACACACGTGATCATTTAAATATGTATATACATACATACACACACACACACACAGAAAAAGTGACAATGTTACTGTCCATTCAAGAGCACATGAGACACATTCTGCATGTATTTGAGTATTTCAGAAATGTGAGAGTACCTGTTCATAAAAATACAGTGCTCTTTCGAAGTTTTTGAGGCCCGTGTAGATCATGCCACCATAGTAGTAGTAACATAAAAAGTGCTTTGCTTCGTAAGCTCCGTTCTCCTTACAGATGTCCATCATGTCCAATTCTAAGAAGGGCAGGACGGGCTTGAAGCACTTCGCTAACAAGCACAGCTGCAAGGGAGACAGGACAGTATGCGAGTGAAGACGACGTAGACGGTTACGAGATCAGAACAACATTTAGGAGGACCGGCGCGACGATCACAAATAAGACAGCAAAATGGATCACGTTCGGTTAGCTGAACTCAAATGTGCATGTTAAACCATGAGGCCGTGGTGCTGGTGCAGCAGTGACTCACCTGACACAGGTCTGCATGAACTGAGGTAAGTTGGTTTGTGTTCATCTGCATTTTGTCGATTGCCTGTTTTAGGACGACAACACCCCGCAATGGCTGTCAGAAAAGGAAAAAAAAAAAAATTGCAGTTAAGTTATTCATCTGTGGCTTTCCTGAGACCGGTTCGGGCCTGTAGCCTTAATTTAAAATGCATTAAAATATTTAGATCAAGACGGAAAGAGGAAAACATGCGGCGTGGAAGCAGTACGCCGACTCATTTGGGGACTCTTGTCGGGCAGCGGTGACGAATGAGATTAAAATCTGCATTTTTTTCCTATTCGCCGTGGGGAAATGGCTTTCGTCGCAAAGTGCATGCAACATAAAAAATTGTTTCGCTCACTCACAAGCTACAACGTCAAGAAACGTTATACACAATTAATGGACATGTTGGCAAGGACAAGTCCCGGTAACGAGAACATCGTGGAAAGCTCAGACATTACAAAATACACCAAATGCCAACACTAACATGGTTCGGAAGAAGTAGGTGTGTTCTCTACGGCTAAAGTGCTGAGGGGCTGATGTAGGAGCTTGTAGTCGTCTCTACGACACAAACTGTCAATGAATACACACTACTCTAGGGGCGACTGTGGGTCAGTGGTTAGCAGCTCTGTCTTTCAATCAGGGGGTTGGTGGTTCAATCCCCGCCCTAGTTGATGTGTCCTTGAGCAAGACACTTAACCCTGAATTGTTTCCTGTAGCTGTGTCTACAGTGTATGAACGTAACATGATTGTAAGTCGCTTTGGATAAAAGCGTCAGCTAAATGTAATGTAATGTAATGCACTCTACACACTGGGTTCCACCGTGCTTCGATATAATCAAATAGACACGGCTCACGGTTAAACACTGCAAAAATATTTCATCCAGCATTGGGTTTTTACATTTGATACACTCAATTAGTATTTTTTTTAAACCAACAATTCCACTTGAAACACCAACAATCACTGCTGATTCCTTTGAGGTGTAGATAATTCATATTAAATTAAGACTCATTTTGCTTCCACCAAATCAATCTACAGTCTTACCTGTTTCCGCTCAACAAGGGCATTTGTCAACTGGTGGCAGAGACCAGCAACTGTGAGAGGGAACAGAAGGGAAGGAACGGTCTCCAGTTATTCATTCACTCTTTAGGTGGTTTGTTAAGTCTGAAGCGCTGCTAAGGTGTCCGAGATGCAGCTCCACTTCATTGCAAATTATGCATCACAAAGATATTTCTTTTCCCCAAAAGGTTAAAAAAAATATATATAATAAAAGTAACTTTTAAATTAATTTGCAGATTTGCAGTACTGTATCTGAGATTAAGACAGCAATATACCGGACCATTACAATCTACATTACAGATGGCACACCACTAACAATGTAGCATGTTCTTCAGTTTGATTGATACTCAAAGAACATTTTAGTGCCGGCCAGCGGACACTTGAAAAAGCCAGTATATGATTTACATATTCGTAAAGTATGTGCATAACAGTGCACATTTTCACAGAGTGCATGCTCTCAACTGATCGGTGTAGAATGTAATCTGCTTTTTGTTCAACTAATAACTTGTAAAACATAACAACCACCAGCGGCATCCAAACATGCTTCCTAAACATCTGCGGGTGAGATGTTTGGTTAGTGTGGACTTACAAGTGTCGGTTGCATATCTAATGTGCTCCCCATTGCAAGTACTGATGAAGAGCTGGACTTGGGAGAAGAGTGTCTCAAAGTCAGGGATGTTTGGCATGGAGAACTTCACAAATCTGTAAGGACAGAGAAGGAGGTGAGAGCCAACTTCTCAGAGAACCAAGGAGGCCTCAACACAGGTTGGATGTTTGTGACGCAGAGGGGAACTTGTGACTGTTAGTGTTTTGTTACAGTAAACTGTTAAGGAATGAGTAAAACTAATATCCAAAGCGGCAGTGGCATTTCTTGAGTCACAAAATAATAACAAATACTCCAATTTTTTGTTACATTATTGAATGTACATGCAACAGGTAGCTTTAAGCTGCATTGGGTCTAAATCAAATGTGCAATGCTACCTGCTACAGAGAGACTATAATAATCAAAACATGATATGACGAAAACAAAGTAAAAAATGGCACCCTTTATTCAAGATGCAAATCCTGAATGATGTACGAGTTATGTTTTAACCAACTCGTCAATCACATTTTTGACAAACACTGGCAACAAAGTTGTGTCCACCATTATTTCCTCGTTAACCATCTTTCTCCGAGGCTCAACTCGCTCTCGCCTCAAAAAAATACAATATGACCTTCAAAAGACACAACGATAACAGAATCTCTTGATCCAATTCAGAAGTAAATGGAGCAGAAACGAGGAGCGTCTTGAAGGCAGGAGAAAGGAGAAACACATGACTGGATGGTACTGAACTAAAAAAGCAGACCAAAAAGATAAATAACAGCAGCAAACAGTAAGGAGGAGTTCTTGAATGGTGAAAACAACAGCGACAGTGGCAACCCTGGAAAGAACTAGGAGAGAGCAGGCCACTTACAGCACAGCCAGCACGCCTAGGGAGTGCTCCTGGATGTCCAGGGCCCCCAGCACTGTGTCCAGGTGGGACAGATTTTTGGCCAGCAGCTCCCCACTCTTGTTGATCAACTCGCACAGCTGAGTCATCTGGCCTGGGGAGGGGATGAAGGGTCAGGAGAACAGAGAGTAATTAAATCACGTTGGACCCTGTTTGATTATTAGAAGGACGCATAGCTCAAAACTAAGATGGTTGACTTTGCAATGCCAGATCCCCTTTAAATGTAAATATTTTTAGGCAGGGCCTGCTGTATCTCTGATTGAATTAGGTTGTTATACTGAAATGTAATGTCATTAAAATGCACATTAAAAATGTTGTATCAGACAAGAGTTGAATTTATTCACAAAGATGGAATTGCACTGACAATTAGAAACGGCATTGCACCATTCCGTCATCGTCAATGAGGTTAACTTAATACAATCTACAAAAGGAGAAGACAGCAATATACTTTCCCCTCAAGTATGCGAAGGCATTTTCTTCATTGTTTTAGTGGTCTAATTAATGATAAAACCGCAATATTATAGTCCACGACTGTCAGGGGACTATTCTTCACAAATGTAGAAAACAAATTGACGCATTAAATGCTTTACAATCACCGTGCTGAGGCTTCATTTCAGTATAAATAAGCCGGTCAAGTGTCCTGTAAAGGCCTTGCAAGAGGTTATTAAAGTAGGATTGACAGATGACTTTAAGCCAATAGTATTCGCTAAATCCGATTGCCAGCAAATCGTGTCGTGGCTAGGGCGGGACTACCGGTAGGCAGCCCTGATAAATTATTTTCGAGATCAAAAACAAAAAGTCTGATTTCGACATTTTCTTTGATGAACCACCAAGTTCTCGGCTATCCTAGGCATCTCTGTGCACTAACGAATCTGTTGGTGACACTTTACAGAACTCTCGCCGCCAGAGGAAGTCATTTTTTGCGGTGTGTTTACATGATAAAGCAAAAAGAGGGCTCTGACCAGTTTGGCAGCCTAGCTATCGGCAAGGCATTGGATAGCATATGCTGGCTAACTAGCGAACACTTCCCACTCGAATGAGTTTAGCAACCCTACCTTGAGCGGAGAGCTGCCGCACATTGTTCACAAACTGCTCCAAGGCTGAAGCCATTATTTCTTGGGTCCAAAGTGGAGGTAATTTGCACTGTTTTTCATTCAAACGTCAGAAACAACTCCGTCCGGACTAAGACAGAGGGGCCACACAGCCGCCAATGAAGTAAAGCTATCGCGAGATCATAAAAACTGAACAGACTGCAACGAGATTTAAGAACCAATCTTCGTATTCTTAAAGGGACAGACACACGATTTGCTGAAAGTATTGCAGTACTGTATCACATTTGTTATTGTATAATTGTTTTTCTTTGAAGGAATTTGTAAAATGTTGTTCTTGTCTCATGTGGGACTTAAGGCACTGCATTTGTCTAATTCTGACTACAGTTCTCCCTTTAGGGAAAAGGAAAATACAGGAACTGACGTACAGTTTACCGTGCTTTTAACAAAGATGTTATAAGCTGTAAGAGCTCCTGCCTAACATACTTTAAAGCATCCACTGATCAGACTGGACATAACAGCGTGTTGCACTTCAAATAAAACTTCTGTGTGACTCTAAATTCTAGTTTGGGCATCCATCCATCCATCCATCCATCCATCCATCCATCCATCCATCCATCCATCCATCCAGCCCATCCATCCAGCCCATCCAGTCCATCCAGTCTCTAATTGCTTATCGTGTTCAGGGTTCATTCCCAGGACCCTGCTCTTTGGAGTATTAGGCAACAATGTCGAATACCAAACCAGTCAGTTTTTAAGTTCCTTCATCTTATATGTAACTGTCGAGAAAATGATATACAATAAGGAGAGACGTCCTTTCAGCTAGTTTAAATTAAGTAGATACTTACCATTAACAGTACTGTCTTAAGCACTTGGTGGCTTAAGACAGTTGCTATTTGTTCAGCCTTTCAAATTTGTGCCCATCAGGTACTTTAATTTCATAAAGTTAAAATTAATTATGTTATCTTTGGTGATACTTAGTGCATGCTTAATATATAATAGCATGTTTTTGTTTTTCATTGTTGTACCACCACATCTTTCATTAGCTTAGTGTTTACTCTAATGTGCCATTTGTGATTTGTGGCAAATGCAAATGTCTGAAACCGATTTACAATATCTGAGGGAGAGCAAAAGAAAGAGAGAAAGAAAAAAAGCACAGCTCATATATATTAAATTTATTAATGATAATAGTGGTGCTAAAACGTTTTCTTTCTTTCTTTTTTTCCTAAATTTGCAATATTGTGTAAATGCAAATTGTGCCATACATGGCTTTAATACAAAACAACGTAGTGAGCCACCCCCCTTCTATAACATATCTTTGCTGCGAAGCAAGCTTATTGTACAGTTTGTTCTCGCTGCTGAGCTTTTCCTTCCGCGGTGGTGTCGCAGCATCAGGTTTTCGCTCAGGTAGCAACAACAGCCAGATGTTACAGATGCTGTGGGTTGGAACAAAATAAATACAAATGAGGCTTTGAGTCGCCCGGGGCAGTTAAAACACACTGACACGGTGCAAGCAGCTCCCATTACACCGCGTCCGAAGGCATGTCACGTATGACCAGCGCGACTAGCCAGCTAAAGTTAGGCTAGCGGCCGGCCGTTAGCTCAAGTGCGAGTGACTGAATAAGTAGCTAAAGTTGAGCCGACAATAAAAGAGAAAAAAAAGAAGAAAAATCACGAAAAGACAAACAACAACGCGGCCACGTGCTGCAAACAACAAGGTTTAACCGCCGCGGCATTTCGAAAACGTTGGACTCCCATGCTGGACTTCATTCCGTGGCTCCCGTCGTCGTTCGGAGGAGGAGGAGGAGGAGGAGGAGAAGAAGAAGAGGGTTAACGTCACGTCAGTGACGGCAACGGCGGCTTTCGTCGAGAGTCAAAGCAGGATGGTGTCACTGTTCGGCACCGCGCGCCTACTCGGAAGGGGGAAGACTTCTCTCCGTGACCTTTTGAAGCGGATTTGCACCAACATGTCGTCCTCCACTCCCTCGGGTAAGCGGCTGCGGGTTCTGGTGGACATGGATGGAGTGCTGGCGGACTTCGAGGGGGGGTTCCTGAAGAAGTACCGGGCCCGGTACCCGGACGACCCCCACATTGCCCTGGACGACCGGAGAGGGTTTTGGGTGTCCTCGCAGTACGGGCAGCTGAGGAGTGACCTGTGTGTAAGTGTGTGTATATATATATATATATATATATATATATATATATATATATATATATATATATATATATATATATATATATATATATATATATATATATATATATATATATATATTGTAGTGTATAATATTGTATTATGGTTAATGGAATCCACAGTTTGCAGAATCCACAGTTTACACAGGGCCCAGAGCTGGGTCCCCAGGGTCCCTTTAAAATAGTCAAATTTTATCAGAATGTAATTCATATATCAAGTATACAGACTATGATAGAATGACTAGCGGCATATGGTATAATTTGTGATATACGTTGCAAATACAATGTCAGGAGGTCGTGAACCACGGCCGGTGTACAAGGTCCATGTTGAACTTGAGCACACACACGAAGCAACGGACCACAAAGATGTTTTTATTCTCAGTTCCTGCTTTGTCTTTATTGAAGCGTTCTCCAGAGCACATGTACCCTCACGCGGACACGCGCCTTATCAATGTGCACTGATACTATTCCGTGTGCTGTTTTTCTTTTCTTTTTTTTCACCCCAGGAGAAAGCCATCAGTATCTGGGAGTCCAAGAACTTCTTCGTAGAACTCGAGCCGCTGCCAGGAGGAGTTGAGGCGGTCAAGGAGATGGCCAAGATGGACGAGTAGGTTTATGTAGATGCAGGTTCACTCACATAGTAAATCAGCTGGTTTAGCAACATGCGATGTAGACATGGTGAGATGGGGAGCAGTATTTTTATTTATTTTTTATTATTTGTTTATTTGATAAGGGACAGTGCACATTAATATAAACATTTCTGTAAATGTGCCAGAGTTAGCCAAAAGGCTATTTTTCATCCGTAGTCCCAAGAGGCAGATGTTATGAAACAAACCTAAAAACATAAGATTACATATACAATGTACAAACAAGCAACATAAAATAAGGGAGAACTATCTTAAAATGGACAGAATAAAAACATCCATGTCAGAGACCCAAAACATAAAAGCATACAGAGTCAATTAGATATATAACCACAGACAGGTAAACAACAACAAAAGACATACATGCAGGTGGAGTGAATGGTCGACCAGCAAAGTCAACTGACAGACAGACAGACAGAGCGAAAGTCTAACAAGGACAGATTGAGGACGGGTAGGAGCAGTTACAGTCTAGTGCTGACAGAGCTGGTACTAATGAACCATTTCTTTGTCTCAGCTTTAAAAGAATTGAATGATTGTAGATCTGTGATTGATCCTGGAATAGAGTTCCAGTGTACTGCTGCCTGTAGGGAGAAAGCAGTATGACTAAAAGCACTTTTCCTGAGAGGGACAATACAATCCCCTGTTGCTGCACCTCTTGTGAGCCGATATCCAGGTCGTGTGGTGACAGATTGTTTGAGAGGAGGAGAGGTCAAGCCATGTATAATTTTGTACATGAGACAGACATGCACATATTTAATCATGTTATCCCAACTAAGCAAGTTATATTTTTTTAGTATAGGACAGTGATGGGAGAGAATGTTTTTTTTATCAAGAGTACGCTTATATAATTTTAGTAGTAGTGTTTAGAGTAGTGGCACTAGCATGTGACCAGGTTGTTAAACAGTATGAGATGTGGGAAATAACCATTGAATCTATGAATGGTTTAGCTGCCTCTGTTGACATGTAGTTGCGTGAGAACCGGAAGTTAGATAGATTGAATTTGACCCGATTACAAACTTTTTTCACCTGGGATTTGAAAGACAAATTGGAATCAAAAAGTACTCCTAGATACTTGTAATCAGATACAACCATTAGCCTTTCCTCAGATACAAAAACATCCGGTTCTACACTACCAGAGTAAACACTGAGATCTTTTTTGGGGTGATCCACACGAGGAGTTTGTGCCCGAAATTCACCAATTCATAAGTAATGGGTGTAAAGAAGAAGGGGAAAAAAGAGCAATCTAAGAAGAGTTCTGAATTTGAATACAGTGTTTTAACAAGGTGGTGAGTATCTGCAGAGAAACTTGGGAGGAAGAACCACTAACGAGGTTAAGGAGGATTATTGCAATGAATAACAGGCTTTGGATACAGTTCTGATCTCTGTACACAACGAAAGGACAATCTTCTTTTAGTGGAAGAAACAAAATCCTTTTTAAATCAATATATTTAAAATCAAATTATTGATTACTTCAGTAAGTAGCAGTGTAATAAGCAGGATTGCGTGTCGCAATTGGGATATAATTTTCCATATTAGAGGGAATGATAATTCGTACATGAGCGCTGTCATTTTCATTGGAAAAACATTCAAATGATTTTTGCCGTGACGTTTTCATAAGTGTGGAGAATGGGGTGTGAAGGCCAGGATATTTTAAGGGCATCTCTTCAGCACAACTATATTCCTTTTACATTTTTTATTTTTTTTTTTACAAATTTTGCCTTCAACAAACTGATCTGGAGTAAAAAATGCTTTTTTTTTTGGGTGCAATTTGCAATAAGGTTGTGCGGCCCCATGCTACTTAATCCGCAACTGTGATATTGAGAAACATTGGCTCCTCCCCTGCGTCTGGATCGATGACGGCTTCGGCGTTCATTGAAGTCGACGCGGGGGAGGCTGTGTTTTGCCGATTCCGGTGGTATTCTCAGAAGCACACGACACAGTGGAACAATGTCTAAAATTAGCCGCCATAGTTATGAAATTGTATGTTTACATTTCCCCTCCTGGTGAAAATGAATGTCCTTCTGCAACCACCTGGGCCTGAAAATTAGTCTGTTTTATCAGGGGAATACCTGCCATATGGTGTGATCTCATACTTCTCGCTTTTGTTTTTCGCCTCTTAGTTTTTCCTTCCAGGGAAAACGGTCCACTGCCCGCCTCCAAAATAGCCACTGCCTTCACCTGTCCATCGGATATAAGCATCTGTAAAAACATCAGTATGTTTTTCCCTTTTCTTTCTGCAGCACAGATGTCTTTATTTGCACCAGCCCCATAAAACATTACAGACACTGCCCATATGAGAAGGTAGGCCCTCTGCACATCAACATGTAGTCTGTTCCCTTTGGAGATCACTTCTGTTTCCTCTTTCTAATTAGATCTCATTTGTTGTGTGTGTGTGTGTGTGTGTGCGTGTGTGTGTGTGTGTCTCCCTCCAGTATGCCTGGGTAGAGAGGCATTTGGGTCATGACTTTCTGGAGCAGGTCATCCTGACCAGAGACAAGACGGTGATCACCGGAGACATCCTCATAGACGACAAGCCTGACATTCTAGGTGAGGACCGCATGCGTTTAGTCCTTCGCAACAGCAAAAAAGGGGCCTGCTAGTTTGAATTATTATACGTATATTCTGTATCGCACTAATGTTATCCCATCTGACATTGGTGACAATGCAACATTTGCTAAGTTCCGCATGTTTGGCGAGGTGACACGGGCCGTGGTGCCAGGACGCTTTAACGGTCAAGTCCGTTCGCTCCGAGATCGGATCCCAGGGAGATGTGGGCAGCATGTGTGCACGATCCGGACGGTTTTGTCGGACGCAGGTCTCGCATCGACCCAGAGGGGGGGGTTCCTCTGATGGGACTTTTATTGTGAAAAAACTTCTCGGAAGTGAAACGTGTTTACCCGCCATTATTCTGATGTGACTGATTCTGAACGCTAAATATATCCGATCTCTACCCGATCAGGCCCGTCGCACTCGAGCGTCAAGGCGTGAACACACAGATGTGGACTCAGCTGACACAAAAGTCGCATTGAAAAGACAAGTGTAACCACGGCAGATTTACAGTTCAGAATTCTTGGTTATTATTATTATTATTTCAAAACGGATCCTTGACTCATGGGGATATGTTCCTAAAAAGAAAACTGCATTAAAATGGACAGCGGTCAGTGTGCACAAAGGTGTGTTTCAAACATGTTAAAAGGAAGAAAGGGAGATGGAAGGAAGAACATCTTGAAAGGAAGAGGATTGCATAACCCTGTTACTGTAATATCAGAATCAGAACCTTTTATTGCCAAGTATGTTTTCACATACAAGGAATTTGTCATGGCGGGTGGTGCAACAATAGACAATAACAACAATCAACACAGTACGAGAATTAAGAATATAAATATAAGATATAGTGCACAGACAGGCAGGTGTCAGTACTTTAACCAGTGTAAGTTTAAAGTGACAAGTGTCATGAGGGTGTTACAATAACTTGCACGCACCTCGTTCAGTGCCTCATTCACACCTTTTAAAGACAGCTGCTGCTGACCCCCTTTGTCTGCTGGGGTCGCATGAAAGCAGTGCGCCCCTCCACGCTTTGAAACACGCAGCGGTAGGTGATGTAACGTTTGTGCTGATCGTGTCCCCCTTTGCTCAGGCGTGGAGCCCAAACCAACGTGGGAGCACGTCCTGTTCACCGCCTGCCACAACAAGCACCTTTCCGTCGGGCCCTCCCAGAGACGGCTCCTGTCTTGGGAGGACGACTGGAGGGCCGTCCTGGACACAAAACGGCAGTAAGGGAACTCTCCCCCTTCGCCCCATTCGCGGTCAGCGGGAGATCATCACCACAAACGCTGACTTGCAGAGGCAACGCCAGAGTTTACTTCTGAAAAAGGGGGGAGGGGGAATGCCAATGATCAGCCAAATGAACAATAACTTACAGGTTGGACATCGTGCACACTTGTTGCTCTCTGTTTGGGAGATGGCATTCACATGTTTGACCACAAGGGGGCACCCCGAGACTGAGTGTGAAGTGAATCTGAATTTCACTGAAGAAAACTGACAACAAAACATTTTGACAAGTCAAAACAGAAACATGGCTCACGGTGGCTTGGAGCTGCCCTGTATCATTTGACTGGGGGGGGCGGGCACCGGCAAGTATGTGCAATACACAAACATGCTGTAAGAAAGTCACCTGGACTTCCAAACACTCTAATGTTCTGTTATTTTGGGAGAGTGGCTCAACTGAGCTGCGCTGTCATGTATGCAAATATGTAGGGACAGAGATGTACAAAGATGAACAATGAATATGGTGCTTCTTTTTTTTTTTTTTTTCACAATAACCTGTGCATCTTAACTGATACTGAAAAATCAAAACTGCACACATACATATGCATGTTGCCAAAACCCATCACTTGCGTTTGGATACATTCACCGGAGAAATGTGTGCTGAATATGTTTAAGATATTAAAAGGAGGAAAATATATTGTATTGGGTAAGATTTTGTTTTAACATTAAAAAAAAAAAAAAGACTGAACTAACACTTTAAAAAAGGTGGGTTGGGTTTATTTTTATTGTTACATCTTGTTTTTTTGTGCTCTACTTTCACACAGCCATTTCGAACAAACCATATTGTATTCATTAATAGTGGTTTTGCAATTTTTCTATTGGAAATACACTGAAATGACAAAGTAATAGTACCTCAAAATAATTTCTAATCTATTTTAAGACATGTGACAAGTCGCTTCACACACTATCATTATTGTTATCATATTTTCTAGTTCTAGCATGTTTACATAAGCAGAGGCACAGTACCTCCACAATACAATTGATTTATTTTCTTTCATTTTGACCGAAAAGAACACGCACACTGAATCCACATTGGTCCGTTGTCCTCGGAGAACGTATTCGGTGCGAATGATTTGGACGGTGCACTTTCACTTGCATCGTCCTGCTTCACGGTACATCAAGTTAAGTCACGCTGCGAGTCCCTTTGAATCCACTCGGGCTATTTCTGGCGGGTCGGTTACGAGTTTGGGCCGTTGCTGCTAATGTGATTTTGGGAGCAGAGTGGTGGATGCTGGGCATGTGTTATGACTGATGTACTTAGTGCCGAAGTGTCATTGTGCAACGTCTAAAAACCTCACGGGTGGTGTGTGTTCCATTCCACCTCGTTTAAAAAAAAAAGAATAACAGGATGACCCGTGTCCCTTTTAGGTGTCTTATAAGAGGGGGTTCGGTGGGGGTCGACATCCCTGCCAGGATGAAACAGTTTAACCAAACACAATGAACTGCGAACAGCTGAATATGAAGATTAGTGTAGAGTCTAGATTCTAAATGGGTCTCAGTCCATTTAGTTGGATCAGGATGGATACACCCACGAGAAACCGCCGGCTATCAAACGTCAACATCGGCCTCCTTATGACCATGAATTCTTGCATTTTGGTGCTGAATACTTGCGTCGATATCTATCCAACACTACAGAATGCTACCAAGGGCCAACGTAGGAGGGAGTGGAGTTCTCACTTCACATCTTACGCATTACGTGCATCCTCGTCGCTCTCTCGTCAGCTCTCTCCTCGCCATAAAACCCTCGACCTGTCCCCTCGTTTGGGACCCGGAAGCACGTTTAAAGTCACCCCTTCGCTTTCTCTCCATACCTCCTGGCCGCCACTAACAGGTCAACTTAGGCCGGCTTGAATCTTCTGCACAGGAACTGATCGGTTCCATGTGACCACCCAACCGGTAGCCATGTTGTTGTTACAATGAAGAGCCGTGACGGCGACACGCCAGTCAACCGTTGCACCGGCACTGCAGGTGTGTCAGTTGTATGTCAGCCTTTTTTGTTGTTGTTCTTTTCACACTGAATGTCTCATGCTTGTGGTGCTGATAATCATTTGTGAAAATGTGAAACCACGATGGCAGAAATGATGGATTTAACAAAGAATTCCTGAAGCAAAACAAATTAATCTGATGCTGTCTTGTCTTCCTTCAATTTAGATGTTTGCATGTGTCAAAGGTACCGTCCTTACATAAACCACAGCAGAACCCTGTCAGCGGGGTACAATAGATGCTATTATGTACAATCGGCCTCCACAGTGTCAAAAGAACCGGGTGTGAACTTCCATAATCCCACAGCACTGGGTCCTTTGAGGTCACGCTCAAACCTTTACATCAGCACCTGAGTACTGTTGTGCCGCTCAGTTGGGTGTGCGTTTAGAGTTGTGTTGTTGAATGGAACAATACCGCCAGCCTGGAGCCTTTCCCAGCATGCATTAGCAATGATGATTGGTCTTCTGAACAGGTTGACGGTCCACGACAAGACCAACAGGAATAAAGGCAGTTTACTTTTTGTATTTTCACACTGAGGGCAACTTGGTGAGCTGCCGTTTAAGGCTGAATGAGAGGCTCCAAATGTCTCTTCTTAGACTCTTAGGGGGTTTCTTCAATTCTTTTGTGATTCTTGTTGGTATTGTAGCAAAGAGTTAATAAACATTATATAACTAGCACTGGCTCGACTGTATTTCGAGTTAAATTAAAGATAAAAGAATCTGATGGATGCAGTTTATCTGAACGACGACTTGCTTTTTGTCCAGCGTTTCCTGTCATAACATTTTAATGGCTGTAAATTATCCACGTCTTGCACTTGCCAAGACTAATGTTCACGAGACATAATTGGATCAGAATTGCAGTGAAATGTGTTTGGCGGGCGACCAGAATTCATTCTTTGGGCCAAATTCTCTCTGTAACTGACCAGACTTCTGATGACTGCTCAGTCTGAAGGAGATTATAGTCTGTCCGTCTTCCCTCAACATGCAAGCTCTCTTCAAACCAGGAACTTCTTGCTGTAAGTCTAATGCCACTATATTCAGTGCTGGTCTTGGGGACGTGGCATGCCCTAAATGAAGCATCACAGACCAGCAATTAGCTCTTACATTCTCCGAAGCCATTCAATTCAATTCAGTTTATTTTGTATAGCCCAGAATCACAAATTACAAATTTGCCTCAGAGGGCTTTACAATCTGTACACATACGAAATCCCTGTCCCAGGACCTCACATCGGATCAGGAAAAATCTCCCAAAAAAACCTGAAAAAATCCTTTCAGGGGAAAAAAGGGAAAAAACCCTCTTCCAACATGGACAGAAGCAATAGATGTCATATGTACAGATGAACAACGTTACAGAGTTACAACACATTCAATGAATATGACAGAAATTATTAATAATGAGTTGTAGACATGGACCACGATCCAGATAACCAGAGAGCGGTAGAGAGGAGGGGCATCAGCAGGGCCAATGAGGCAGGAGGCAGGGCCAAGGGGCAGGAGGCAGGGCCAATGAGGTGGGAGGCAGGGCCAAGGGGCAGGAGGCAGGGCCAATGAGGCGGGAGGCAGGGCCAAGGGGCAGGAGGCAGGGCCAATGAGGCGGGAGGCAGGGCCAAGGGGCAGGAGGCAGGGCCAATGAGGCGGGAGGCAGGGCCAAGGGGCAGGAGGCAGGGCCAATGAGGCGGGAGGCCAGGCCAGGAGGCAGGATGCAGGAACAAGATATGTCCCTAACCAAGTGTTTAAGTAATTTTGGTTATTATTTTCCATAACCCTGATCTTTCCCTGACGTTAACTTTAGAATAGACTACATGTGCAGATATATAAGAAGGAAGCAATAACTTTGTGTTGGCATTGGCCATAAGAGAAGGAAGCATTTAACATATTGTTTTGTTTTTTAACTGGTGCACATTTTGGTAATGGTTATCAGGTATCTGCTATCAGGGTTGGTCTTTTTTAATCGAATTGACACATTGATCTACTGTGCACTCTTTGTACACACAACATAGATAACAAATTAAATTGCACACTCAACATCTAACCTTTCAAGGGCAAGGCCTAACATTAACCATTTGAGATCAATGCCCAACCTTAACCATTAGCCTTAGCCTACTGAAGGCATAGCTGTTTGCTAGCTTTGTCTCAAACCATCAAACTTCAGCTACCTAAAGCGTTACGTCGTGTGTCAGGTCGCTAGCTTCAGCACGACAGCTAGCAAGCTAATAATAATGTTTTATGGATTTAGGCCACTCTGAAATGGATCACTCTGTTGAATCTAAATTAGCTTTAAACTGTAAGCATCATTATTCTACCTGACCAAATAATAGCCACGCTGTGCATCCTCTTGCTTTCCTCGTGTACTTACCTCGCGACCGGACATTGTCCACAACGGGTAACGTTATCTCGTTGTATGTTCAGGAAAGGGGGGAGTTGCCTATTGCTCTGAGATGATGGTCCTTCTGTTGCAACATCTAGTGGTTCTGAAGGTGGTATATATAAAGCCACTAGAGGAAATTGTGTTAAAATGCCAGAACTTTGCATTAGTTTGCATGTTTTGGGCGGGCTGTAAATTCAGTCAGATTTCCATTTGTCCTCTGCAGACATTGATATTGAGGTAGGAAACTGGTTCAGGTGACACACGTTAGTGTGCGATACATCTGTGTCATTACTAAACGAGCGTGTGCCTCCTCTGCCGTCAGCAGAAATACACCATGCCTCAAATGTAACATTACCGATAAAGATGGCCTTCAAAAGCCACAGAACACCCCGGAAATAGGGGTGTTCTGTGGCTTTTCTTTTTATATTGGCACAGTACATTTGATTGGAACTATAATAACAGGCATGCTCATGTAATGACACAAACTGTAAAAAATAAAATAAAATGTGACATCTACTGTGTACGGTCACGTGCTTCTTTGTGTTTGTATACTAATTAAAAGGTTGTCAGTCATCACCCGGACACCCGCACAGTGACTCACTTCCATCCATAACACCAGCTCAGTAAAAAACAATGATTGCTTTACAGTTAGACCCGCCTACAGACGTATTTCTTCTGTAGCCGATGTGTCATTTTACCTGGAGGCAAAACAATGTGGAACCCTCTGGTCCATTAGAAAATCCCGATGACCCTTATTTCTTTCAGAGTTGCAGAAATTTTGTCTGGCTGATGTTGTGTTTGCCAACACTTGACTTCTTCTTAAAAGTTCCCAGCAGAAATATTCTGCGCAGATATCCGACATTCTTAAATTTGGTTTCATTGGTATCATTGAGAGGCCAGCGAATATATTCAAGAGCACCACGCGACTCCAAAAGCTCTTTAGCAGCTCTTTTATTCTGAAGGATAATGTTTTTGACTGAAAATGGAGACTAAATATAAAGCAGTACCAATGGAATCACTGGCTACTTGGGGGCAGCCGAAAACCAAAACACATTATTCAACTCATTTTTAAAAAATCTCCCCAGGGGATTTTGTGTGCGTGTGTGTGTGAGTGCGTGTGTGTGTGAGTGCGTGTGCATTCATTTGGAGTTGGCCTTTTGAGTTGCCCTAATCTAAGCCTTGGAATGAAGAGCGCAGGATTCTGAGGAATACACTGCATCCTCCAAAAGGTCGCCCCTTATTGGGCAAATGCGTCAGAGTCCGGAGAAAATAACAACAGAGTGACTTAACTGGGATTTAGCAGAATGGGGCGTAGCGCTCCGCACTCACAGGGAGGGGCGCTGGTATTGAACATACTAAGGAAATAGTGTGCAGAGGACAGTCTGTATTGTTTGTGCAAGATGTCCTCGCTATGACGGCGGGGCCAAGGAGTCAGCGCGATGTTTAGATTAGACTTAAGGTTTGGGTTAACCACGTCCTGCTGATGTTGGAGGTTAATAATTAGGGAACGACATATTCCATTGGAAGCGCCCACTGTTGTGTTCAGTGGAACCAATGTGAATGTTTGTGCATGTGGTACGTCCTCCTAGGGGGTGGAACAGTACAAACGGATGACCGGAAAAAAAACACACACACACACACACAAAAAAACAAAAAACAGGAAGAACACAAAAAAGCGCAATCGAGCTCATGAAAACGGAGAGAGGGGGTCAGGTAGAGCTTCTCCTGTTTGCCGAGTTGTTTGAGTTCCTTCCGTCAGAAGCCCTGGACGTCCTCCCCCTGTTTCTCACTCTCCGTTATCATCTCTGTCTGTTTGGATTGGCTCTCCTTCCAACAACAGTGTTAAAACTGCTGGTTTTACAGCCTGCCGTGGGCTTTTTAGAGGATGTCAAGTGTAGCCAAGTTCCTTCATGATACTTTTGTTTCCTAAACTGACTCGTAAGGAGGCTGCAGGGGCAGTGTGAGTCGATTTTGCTTGGTTGGTTGCCTTGAATGTCTTCAACATGGCGGCCGGGTCACAAGCGTTCTCATCTTTCAGCTAAAAACTTCACTAACATATTTGAGGCGATAAAAAGGACCAACGTTTTGAAAAGCGAATCTCCTCTGCCACCGGAATGGAAGGGAATGTTTTTTTTTCGCACCCCCCCCCCCCGCCCCCCTCATGGCAGAGGGTTTCGTGACAGAAACATGGCTCCGCGTGTTGTCTCGTGTCCTCTGGTGTTCGTGCATGAGATACATCCCAGATATCTCATGTTGTTGCCAGTGCCACGGGAAGGGGGGGTGATGACAGTCTGGTTTATTGTCATGTGTTTGTGTCTGCATCAGTCACCCATCCATCTGTCTGTCTGTGTGGCTGGGGGAACAGGGCGCTGTGTTTTTTTGCTGAGCTGGTGTTATGGGTGGAAGTCAAACACTGCGAGTAATTACTGAGAAAAACAATTCCGCACTCGACGACAGTAACACTGATAAGCCTGTTTTATGGTATCTGGTGTTGTCGCCCTCATGTCTCTCTCAGTCCACTCTATCAACAACATATCATTTATTTCTCTTCTTTTCTTCCCCATTATTAATTGATTGAGCAGTAAAAGAAGAAAAAAAAGGTGTTCTAAATAGTTTTCTGGTTGTTTCTGTTCCACACCATTATTTATTCAGTGTAGTCTCAACTGTACACACGTATCTTTATTTTCTTTGAATGTTCCAAGCGTACGGAAAGCATTCAGCCTTCCCTACGCAGGGGGCCTGTGGAGCAGGGAGAGGGTGAGATCTGGGGGTTGAGAGTTTGAGATGTCATCAGGGAGTCAGCTGGTCTATAGTTCCCCTCCATAATGTGGGTTATACTTAGGCATGTCGCTTTTATACCAGGCCGCTCGGAGTCTGGAGGGGGTTACTGAACTTGAGCTGGGGCCACATTAAGAAGCTCTGCATGAGAATTATAATGCACCAATAATAATATAATATATATAATGCAGCCTGCCTATACTTTTCAATTCTCAAACGTAACACTCGAGCACAAGCTTCTTAGCCTGGTGTCACTCACAGGTAGGGTTGCAAAGGGGCGGAAAGTTTCCGGAAAGTTTCCACGGGAATTTTGTCTCGGGAATTTTGGGAATTAAAAAAAATAAAAAGTTTATTTGCAAAAGCATATAACAGGGAACTTAAATGTAGTTGAGAACAAGACTATGCACGCCTAGCTCAGCTGGACCCTGAATGCAGCTGGTTGGGAACATTGTCTGACAGAAACATAAACGTAAACATAAAACGTTCTGTTGTGTTTGAACGTCTTTGTCATCAGTGTTGCTCTGAACGTTTCAGCCCTATGCCTGGCAAGTGTGAGAGCGCCGAGTTGCGTAGAGGCCAAGAGCGGTATTGCAGACATATAGAGATTTCAATTATAGCTCGCAATATATTGAAACAAATAACTGATAGTTTATTTTTTGGAGCTGTGAACTTAGTTCAACATTTTGAATTATGAACTATGAACTGAACTAGTTCATTTTAAAATATGTGAACTATGAACTGAACTAGTTCATGTAGAAAGTGAACTTTCCCAACACTGTTTGTCATTACCTAGCATATTGATTACTTGGTAAACTGAAGCCATGTTCATTTTAATACCAAGTTTATTTGTATACAGTAGACTAACTTTTTACAGCAGTGAGGAGGACGTTGATGAGGTCGACGAAGAAAGCATTTAGACCTGAAAGGATTCAGGGAAAAACACCCCAAAAACAATTTGGGTTGGGGGGTGGTGATCATAGGGAATACACCTTTTTTATTCAACGTTCATGTTTTTGTTGTTCGATGAAAGAATAAAGTTCTACTCAAAAAATGTCAAAAAAGTAAAAAATGTCATTTTTAAAAGTTGTATTATAAATGTTTGCATGCATGTCTGCATGCATGCATGACAAGGTAAATACAGTTAAATTAACCCCACATTTCCAGTTTATTCCCGTTAATTCCCATTAATTCCCGTATATTCCCGTATATTCCTGTTAATTCCCGTGGAAAGTTTCCAACTTTTAATATTCCAGGAATTTTGCAACCCTGCTCACAGGGCTTCTTCGCTTGGAGCGACATTATAGCTCTGATTTGGAGTGTCGTGTTTCAGGCGACCTGAAGAATAGAAGATTCAATCATCTTTGAGATCAGGTCACCAACTCCTGAGTGACGGCGCTGCAAGATGCTTAAAAAAGCTCAGGAGAGCTGGGAGGGACAGCAGAGTTCTCCTTTCACATACACATAAGCATGCCATTCTTAATATGAACATATATTGACTATTGGTAGTTTTGGTTTCCATCCATTGTGTCCAGCAAGAAGAGAAGTATCAGAAAGGGGAATTTTCTTTCGATGAAACAAAGGTGAAATAATAAAAATAAAACGTCTTTTCCTCGTCTCCGTTGCTCTGTGCCGGTTCACAGGGAGGCAAAGGGTCTGCAGTCTTTCTGTGAAAAGCTGCCATTAAGAAACCATTAACGCGTGTCGTACAAAGGATGGGACTTCATTTTCTTTTAAGAGAAAGAAAATGAAGTCGGCATCTGAGCGGAACAAATCTTGATTAAGTGCACAATTCATCCGAAGCACTTCATTTCAGGGCCTTTTCTCTCTCTTTTCTGAAGAAAAAAGTAACGCTGCCTCGCACTTACGTCACATGTTGCATTTAATTGCGAATGAGTCCTGTTCTGCTGAAGTTTCTCGGAAAAGTAATTCCCTTTCAAGTAAGGCGCTGCGATTTCCGTAGAGATGGGTAGAGCGAGGAGTGCCGGGAAAGTAGATAGTTGGGGAAGCGACAGACAGATCAGAGTTCAACACTGAGTTTTAACAGAAGAAGTTAAACACTAATTGCGAATGAAAGAAAAAAAATCTATCTGCATATCAGCGGGGGTTGTGTGTTCCGTACGGTCGACCATGGGTAGAACACCACGGCTTGCTTGTTTGTTTATGCCTGCCTTCATGCACTGTGTGTGTGTGTGTGTGTGTGGAAATAGAAAGGAAAAGTGGGTACATTTCCACGAGCTGCTTCATTTACAGGCACAGGACCGATCACACACACACACACACACACACACACATAAACACACACACATTTTATCCCATCCTATTGTTAATTAGGTTTTAGTATGCGATGGTCCTCTGTGTGGCAATATGTTGTTAACCTTATTAAAACTGACACATAACCACCAACCACAGGCTCACCAGCAACTCGCACAATGTAATATCAAATGCAAGTGGAAAGATATGAGATTTTAAAAATAGCACCCTGGAGAAATAAAAAATAAAAACACTGGCCGCCCTCCTGGTCGTGATGAGGAGCAGGAGATGGGTGACTATCCTGCACCACAGCGATATGATTCTGAAGTTGTTGTGGTCAACGTGCTTACACATCCAAGATGAGCATTAATTCAATATTTGTATTTAATTGATAACTTTGACGAGTGTTAGTTGTGCACTGGGCGGGTAGACCACGGTGGGTTGAAAACTGATGGAAAAAAAAGACGCCGATAAGAAAAGTGAATAAGTCAAACTGAACGATGAGCTACAACTTATGTGTGGAAGTCCATGTGGCAAACATAATTATTTGAACCCCGGACACAATCTTTCCCTGAAGCTAACCATGTAGTTGTGTGTCCTAAACCGTAGATCCTTGCTCTGTGCCATGAAATAACTGATTTACATTTACTCAATGTAAGATATGGCAGCGGAGAGCCTTTAATAAAAAATGCGATGATCTTATTTGGAAACAATAATTACACTTGTGTCACAGAATGAGTCTGACTTCATTCTTGTACAAAACATTCTTTTCGAGCCAGCCGAGGTTAAAACATATGTATTAGAAAGCCATGTCAATATTTCAAATTTCTGGATTTACTGTAAGACTGAATTGTTGATTATCTGTTATCTGTTCTGGTATTCCTCTCACAAGCTACACGCTGTGTGATTCTTCTTCTTTTTTGTATTTTGTTTTCATCATGTACTTATTTTACAGGAGCTCTGAAGTTTTCCACCAAATACAAGAAGATAAATAATGCAGCGCGCTCCGAGGCATAGCCGGAGCCGTGGAAATAGGAGGATGACGCAAACGGCACAGCGCGCCCGCGTAGCTGTGTGAGTGTGTGTGTGTGTGAGTGGCCTGAGAAGAGAAAGGATAAAGAAAGAAGGCTGCACAGATTGACTCACAAAGTCCCTCTTGTGTGTGCGTGTGTGTGTGTGTTCAATTCAATTCAGTTTATTTTATATAGCCCAATATCACAAATTACAAATTTGCCTCAGAGGGCTTTACAATCTGTACACATACGACATCGCTGACCTTTGACCTCACATCGGATCAGGAAAAACTCCCCAAAAATAACCTTTGACAGGGAAAAAAGGGAAGAAACCTTCAGGAGAGCAACAGAGGAGGATCCCTCTGCCCGGATGGACAGATGCAATAGATGTCATGTGTACAGAATGAACAGCATTACAAAGTTACATAAACACATTACATGAATATGACAATGTATGAATGGAACTCCAATCCATGAAACAGAAGGAGGTAGAGAGGAGGGGGGGCGGGGCGCATCAGCAGGGCCAAGGCAGGAGGCCGGCTCACCAGGCATCAGACACCTCCAGGTCCAATGGACCCTATGAGACGTGAAGTCACAATGACTCCGGGGAGGAAGCAGAGTTAATAAGGTGCAATGGAGTGATGTAAATTCATCCATAAGGAGAGAGAGAAGAGGAGATAGGTGCTCAGTGTATCCTAAAACATCCCCCAGCAGCCTATAAGCCTATAGCAGCATATCAAGGGGCTGGACCAGGGCAAACCTGATTCAGCCCTAACTATAAGCACTATTAAAGAGGAAAGTCTTAAGTCTATTCTTAAATGAGGTGACTGTGTCTGCCTCCCGGACTGAAAGTGGAAGCTGGTTCCATAAAAGAGGAGCTTGATAACTGAAGGCTCTTGCTCCCATCCTACTTTTTAAGACTCTAGGAACCACGAGTAGCCCCGCATTTAGTGAGCACAGCTCTCTAGTGGGGCAATATGGTACTACAAGCTCCTTAAGATATGATGGTGCATCACCAATCAAGGCTTTGTAGGTGAGGAGAAGAATTTTAAATGTGATTCTTAATTTTACAGGGAGCCAGTGCAGAGCAGCTAATACAGGAGTAATGTGATCTCTTTTCTTAGTTTTTGTGAGTACACGAGCTGCAGCATTCTGGATCAACTGGAGGGATTTAAGAGACTTATTAGAGCAGCCTGATAATAAGGAGTTGTAGTAATCTAGTCTGGAAGTAACAAACGTGTGAACCAGCTTTTCTGCATCTTTTTGAAACAAGATGTGCCTGATTTTTTTAATGTTAGGTAGATGATAAAATTCAGTCCTTGAGATTTGCTTCACGTGGGAGTTAAAGAACAAGTCCTGATCAAAGATAACACCGAGATTCTTTACAGTGGTGTTGGATGCCAGGGCAATGCCATCTACAGAAACCACATCACCAGATAATTGATCTCTGAGGTGTTCAGGGCCCAGTAAAATAACTTCAGTTTTGTCTGAGTTTAACATCAGGAAGTTAGAGGTCATCAAAGTTTTCATGTCTTTAAGACATTCTTGAATTTTAGCGAGCTGGTTGGTCTCCTCTGGTTTGATCGATAGATATAATTGAGTATCATCTGCATAACAATGAAAGTTTATGGAGTGTTTCCTGATAATGTTGCCCAAAGGAAGCATATATAAGGTAAATCAAAGTGGTCCAAGCACAGAACCTTGTGGAACTCTGTGATTAACGTTGGTGGTCATTGAGGCTTCATCGTTTACAAATACAAATTGAGATCGATCTGATAAATAGGATTTAAACCAACTTAGTGCGGTACCTGAAATGACAATCGACTGATCCAGTCTCTGTAATAGGATGTCATGATCAATGATGTTGAACGCAGCACTAAGGTCTAATAATACCAGTACGGAGATGAGTCCTTTATCTGATGCAATTAGGAGGTCATTTGTAATTTTCACCAGTGCTGTCTCTGTGTTGTGGTGTTTTCTAAATCCTGACTGAAACTCCTCAAATAAACTATTCTGATGTAGAATGTCACACAACTGATTTCCGACTACTTTCTCAAGGATCTTAGAGAGGAAGGGAAGGTTAGAGATTGGTCTGTAGTTAGCCAACACCACTGGATTAAGAGTGGGCTTTTTCAGGAGAGGTTTAATTACAGGTACTTTGAAGGAATGTGGTACATGGCCTGTTAGCAAAGACACATTAACAATATCCAACAGAGAGGTGCCAATTAAAGGCAACACTACTTTACATGTGTGTGTGTGTGTGTGTGTGTGTGTGTGTGTGTGTGTGAGTGTTGCTATGAACTGCAGTCCTTTAGTAAGATTCAGTGAGTTGGAAAATTGCATATAAACCTGCATGAAATGCTGACTGGCTGGGAAAAACCAGAACACAGATACAGCATAGGCCATAGGGCATACTAAGTGTGGATCATGTGTGTGTGTGCTTGAGGAAATGGTGACCCCATGAATCCTGAATCATCCCGCTCTGAAAGTGAGGAAAAAAAGTTCCAAAATTAGGGATGACAGAAGAATTAGAGAGAAGATGACAAAAAAATCTTTTTTTTTTCTCCCCCAACCCTCCTTTGCTAGGAAGATGAATCACATTTGGTTTGAGAATATGAGTGGATTTCACACTCCTGTGGAGTTTAAACCCCCAGAGGGGTGGCATGAAGCCCACATAACGACTTGGTGGAATTGTTAGCTCCGAGGGTTTGTGTTGCGTGTTGCTGTAGTGATCCAACATACACTGTGGAATCATTGGAAGTGGTGAATATATTTAGTTTAGTTAGGTAACCAGTTCCAACCAGGCTGCAAACTAAAAAAATTAAGCCAATGTGCAAGTGTCATAAACTTGCATTCTCTTTCTAATGACCAGCAGGGGGCGACTCCCCCAGTTGCAAAAAGTCTGGTTGTGTAGAAGTCTAAAATATGACCCTACTTCTTTACCTCAGTAAACATTATTAATATGAGTTATCCCAGTGTAATAGACGATAAAGCAGGGTATGCGTTAGGGCGGGGCTACAGGGTGATTGAGAGGCTGTACCAGAGCCGTGTACGGCGTCCCTACGTCACTCCTCCGCAGCCCAAAATATTGTAATTTCAGTTTTCTGGTTGCATAAACCCAACATGGCGATGGACATAACACCAAACTCATTGCTTAAAAAAAAAAAAAACGTTAGCCCAGAAACCAATGGGTGACGCCCTCACGATGACTACGCTCACTTCTTATATACAGTCCATGGTTTTAACCCACACACTCTCGCTTGTCATATGAATATTGCCTTGTGTTTATGAATGAGCACGCGGCAGAGAGAGTGATGATCATCCGCAAATTCAGCCGTTGCAGTTCTGTTGCCAGGAAACTTCACACATTGACGTCTTTGCCCAACAGATTGATGCTCGCTACACAGAGGAAGGCTTTCAGTGTGCTGCCTGCACAGCGATGCCAAGTTGTCCCTCACGAATGCGTGTGTGTGTGTGTGTATGTGTGTGTGTGTGTGTGTGTGCCACTCTTCAGAGTCAGTATGTTAATCCTCACGTGGCATTCCCTCCATGCCCCTGGTGTTGTTTTTAGACACAGATTGACGTCATCAACCGGTGGGAGACCCAACACTCACTGTATGGCTTACATACTGAATTTAAGAATAAGTGATGAGTAAATACTGACACGTTTTGAAACACACGTGTCCCCAATGTAATATTATTTGATCCAATTAATACAGAATTAATACGTGTGATGACTGTTTCACAGTTAGAGCCCTCTTTCAGCAAGTGACTCCACAAAGAACTACTTTTACAATCAACGTGTTAGCTGCCGAGTCCTCATTTGTGCCTGCGGCATTTAGCGTGACTAATCTAGAAAAAGACATAGTGTTTAAACATGTGTGACGCAGCGGCTCAAAAGACAAAGTTATCGGGCATGGGAGCCGCGGTCCGTTACAGCGGAAAAAACAAACGCGTCACAAGTGTCAAAGGGAGACACGCTCCTTTTGATGGGGATGAAGTAGCAAATGGCCCACTGGCGACTTTGGTGAACCTTTTTTTTATTATAAAAATAAGGAACACTTCTTCGTGACACCAGTTGAACACTGAACAAACATTTTCCCGAAAGGCTGAAAAAAATTAAATTGAAAATACAAGTTGGCTCCAGCGAGCCTATACGCTATTGTAAATGCCAATTTAATCCCCCCCGTCTGCTTTTGTGTCTAAAGGCTGCTTGAAAGGAGTTGAGGTTCCGGTTTGCTCTTCCCCCTCACCGGCTATCGGCACATCTAGGTGATGGGCGGCACGCCATCCTCGTCTTTGTACAAAACTCTCCCTCATATGTCATAGCTGACCACTGTAGCCCTACATTGTCCACGCTAATTCAGGACTGCATTTTTTCATCTACGTAACATTTAAAAAATCAGGCACTTGTCTCAAAAAGATGCAGAAAAACTGGTTCACGCGTGTGTTACTTCCAGACTAGATTACTGCAACTCCTTATTATCAGGCTGCTCTAATAAGTCTCTTAAATCCCTCCAGTTGATCCAGAATGCTGCAGCTCGTGTACTCACAAAAACTAAGAAAAGAGATCACATGACTCCTGTATTAGCTGCTCTGCACTGGCTCCCTGTAAACTCAAAAATCACATTTAAAATTATTCTCCTCACCTACAAAGCCTTGATTGGTGATGCACCATCATATCTGAAGGAGCTTGTAGTACCATAATGCCCCACTATAGAGCTGCGCTCACTAAATGCGGGGCTACTTGTGGTTCCTAGAGTCCTAAAAAGTAGGATGGGAGCCAGAGCCTTCAGTTATCAAGCTCCTCTTTTATGGAACCAGCTTCAACTTTCAGTCCGGGGGGCAGACAGTCACCTCATTTAAGAATAGACTTAAGACTTTCCTCTTTAATAGTGCTTATAGTTAGGGATGAATCAGGTTTGCCCTGGTCTAGCCCCTAGATATGCTGCTATCGGCCTATAGGCTGCTGGGGGATGTTTTAGTATACACTGAGCTCCTCTCTCCTCTTCTCTCTTTCTCCTTTACGTCTCTTCATTGCACATTACTAACTTTACTTCTTCCCCGGAGTCTTTGTGCCTTCTCGCCTCATAGGACCTGGCTGTGTCTGAAGCTGGTCCTGGATCCTTGCCCCTGCATCATGCATCCAGCCCTTGGCCTGGACCTGGCCTCCTTCCCAATGGCCCTGCCTTCTTCTCTGTGCATCCTGCCTCAAAGTCTTGGCCTCATTGGTCCGGCCTCCTTCGCGATCCCTCCTGCCTGGTGGGCCGTCCTCCTGCCATAGTACTCTCTTCCTCCTTTTTGTGGAAATCTGGATCATGGTCCATGCCTACTACTAATTATTCATACATTTCTGTCATATTCATTGAATGTGTAAACCTGTCACATCGATTAAACAATGTCATCACAAAAACACTCCTGACCAGCCACACTTAGAGTTTACTTAATGGTCCGGGTCTCCAGCAGCGTGGCGTTGGTGTCGGCTCCCGATCTTGGTCTGTCTGGTTGGTGCTGGAGGCCCCCGCTGGTATCTGGAGCTGAAGGAGTTTCTGGTGAACCTGCATCGTTTCCATCTGATTTTTGCACGGAATCCGACCCGGTGGCACAGATGACAAGCATTAGAAATAACTATATAGAAATATCCAAACTTCTCTCTGACGGTCTTTTTTTACTTATGAAGGCCATGTAGAGTTTCACAACCAGTTAAAGGTCCTCACAGTAACTTTACATAAAACGTTTACTGCTAACGTAGCATTTTTTGGCAAAAAAAGAAAAAAGGATCTGTTAGCAGATAGTTAAAAGCATGTAACTGAAACCTCAGCTTGTTGTTTTCACACATTGTTCCTCTGTACACATTGAACAAACAAGTCATATCTTGTAATCGGATTTGATCACATTGAGACAGAGCAGAGTCTACAGTCTTTATGCTAAATTCAGTTCATTGCCTCCTCCATAGATTCATATTCATCTCTTTTGATAGCTTCTGTTTTGCACATACATTCAACAGCAATCCCAGAAGAACTGCCAGAGAAGCTGCAGAGGTCCTCAACTCGTCTACTGCAGCCGTGGGAACTGAATCAGAATGCAACAGGGGACAGAGCTTGTCACCAAGTTGATTTCCTGTTGGCTGTTGACATCCCGAAAGCACTGCGAGTGGGATAATAAAAGAGGAGGATGGGACGCTGTCCTCCAACAAGTGTTGAGACTCATCACATGCAGGACATTTGCAAATAAACCGATGAAATCATTATGCAGGTGAGGTGACGAGTGCAGAGCAGACGTGTATAATCTAAAGGGTCCAGGTCACATGAGGCGACATAAAGCCTTTTGGGACGTATACTGTTCTGTAGCTGCTGCTGTTTAATATCAGCGTATTATATAATGTCCCTCCCTGTGCTGCTAACCTAATACTTACTAAGAGAGACTTGCATATGAAGAATTTAGCCCGGAGACTATAATCATAGTGTCAGCACCATGAAGCCGCAGAGGTCCCCGATTGAATGAAAATATCTGAGGTTTGAACGCATCTTTCAGTGGAACGTGAAACTGTCCCTGTAAACATATCTGTGCTGGTCATGACATGACACTACGTTTTTTTGGGGGTTTATTTTCTCAATAAAAACTGTAATACACTTTGAAGAGTTGATCATATTGTCTGCACACAATATTAATATGTCTGTTGGTGCTTGAGAGATTCTTGCTCATGACTGGGTTTTCATACATCAAACAAAAACAGTGGGAGACACCGTTCAGTCACGAGCAGCCGCCCTTAGCACGCGGCGTATATATGACCAGACGGCGACATCAAAGAGAGGGCGAGGAATGTCACATTGTAGTGACGTCCCGAGCGAAACACACACTGTTTATTTGTGATAAAGATGTGAAAGGGCTCATCGTTCTGTTTCTTCCCATTCGCCTGTGACTCTGGGAATTTACAGTATGCTGAATATAGAAAATCTGGTGAAAGATTGCTACGAAAAAAAAAAAATACTCATTTCTGACTTGATAATATTGTAGATTCTACTGAGGTGGTTTTCTGAAGAGGGAGCTCCTACGAAACATCCGCCCCTGTGAAAATAATGTAACTTTTTGATGAATGCTGATGGCATTTGATGAATGCTGATGGCATTCATCAAAAACTGGCCTGCGTGTTGAATCTGTCATCAAGGTAATCCTGGTATATGATGGATTTAGACATCATATACCACACTGACCCAGGACAATACAAATGGACCTTTTCACCAATCAAACAGACACACTCATTTGATAGCCTGGCGAGTCTCAGGGGTGCCTGGTGCACCGGTGGCAGACGCCGAGGGGAATGAGAGCGGGCGGGTGATTGGCCCCAACATGCCTCCAAAGTCCAAGTGGGAGTGGCCTCACACATCTTCCATGATGCTGCCACATGATGAATGTGCTTGTTGTAAATCAATGAAATGGAGACCATCTATGTTTAATCTAGTTGTGGCAAGTGATTTTGGGCGTTCACCCTTGATAACTACCCAATAATCCACATACTTATTATTGTTTTTGTCAGCTTGATACTTTCATGACTTCGAAATCCTCTACCAATCGTAAAATTAGGAGATGATTTTGAACTCATGACATCACTTTCGTATGGACTCCACTATATACAGAGGGCGACGGTTACACAAAAGGTCCTTATGTTGGAGATAATTTAGACACGCGTCGTCTCTTTGAAAGAGCTTCTTGTGATCAGTATCAGTGTCCGCATGCCGTGTGAGTCAGTGTCGGAAAGGACACGGGGGAAAACTGGAAAAAGTCCAAAAGGGGGGATGATATCTGTGGCAGCGGGGTGTGGCTAGGCTCAGCTGCAGAGTGGGTGGAGCGGGGTTGTGGTTCAGGGAACGGTGTTGTGATGTGTAAATCAGCCTCAGCTGGGATCAATTGTGTGTGTGTGTTTTGTTTTCCATATAAGAGCAGGAGTAGCTGGAGAGGAGAGGAGAGCGGGTAGCGGATGCCTGGATCGTTCGCTACCAGAAGTGTAATCAACACAAATAAAACCTGTTACTGCCCTCACGATTGTGTGTGTGTTGCCCTCTTTGGTGCCTGCCCGAGACTCAAACCTGTCACAATATCGTTTTATCGGAAATGTAGATCAGCCTGATACAAACTTTCCAGTCGCCCCTTACTTCCATGTTCCTGCTGCAACTCTGCTGAACCCTCGTCACATGTCACGTTGATCAGTTTGCCGCGTGCTCGGCAGCTGTTTACACATCGAATTGCTCAACTCTCTTGTTTCTTTGGGGGTTAATTTCCGCTCCTTTTTTCTCCTCTTTGCTGATCAGCCCACTTCAGATGGACTCTCTCTTGGCGAGCGTCCACGACGGAAGAGAGTTTCTCAGCTGCTCAGCAACTGCTCTTCTGCCTCCTTTTCGCTCTCACAGGCCCGCGGCGGGGCCAACGGTCTCCTCCACTCGGTTTCCTTACGGGCAGGATGCCAACCTCACTCTCTCTCGCAGCAGAACCCAGACTGTGCACCAACACCTAGCGCGTTAGCGCTGGTCGCCACCTGTGCGCCCACTCACCTGCTGCAAAGAGCACAGGGGGAAAGCATGCCAGCCGATCGTGCTGCACAGCGCGGCAAATGCGAACGCGCAATTTGGTTTGATCACCGTCTGCATCCGGAGTGGCTTTTTTTATGAAGAAAAAGGTTTTTAAAAAATGAAGACTCGTCGCCTCATAGCTCTGTTCATGAGTTTACATAGTGGCTGTGAGTACAAATAATGTCTGTGTGTTTAACATGATGTGATCGGTGATAGGATTTATTATTGCCATATTGCATACAGCGCAATAAAAAAAATACAAAAAATGCTTTCAAGAGTGTGTGTGTCAGAGTGTGAGTAGTGCTGCTGTGGAGAGAGAGAGAGATAGGATGCAGGGAGGGAGCATGCTGTGCCTGTATGAGCTGGGTTACACAGATGAAGACTTTAATCAGTGTACTTTACTCATGCCTTCACGTAAAATCCTGCATAAGAGCACATGAAACAGTTGGTGACTGTAGGGCAATGATAGTGGTGGGGGATATTTACTTACCTACTTATCTTAAGCAAACCATGATGTTTTAATAAACCCAACCAAGTGGTTTCATTGTTCGAACCATAAAAGATCATTGAGAATTCAGTTTTTTTCCGGAAACCGTAGAGAGTGCCACCAAGTCTTCACGATGCACATACTCTGAAAACAAGATCAAGCATAGATCATTTTACCACCGCGGTGGTCCTCCAGTATATAACGTATATGATCTCAGGAACTTTGCCAGGCCTGCTTTGTCACTGATGAGCAGAACCTGTCTGCGACTGTGGCTCAGTGGTAGAGCAGGGTCGTCCTTCAATCAAAAGATTCAAGGGTTCGATCCCCCGTACTCCGCTAGTCCACATCGTTGTGTCCTTAACCCAAAGTAGCCCCCGCAGGCTGTTCCTGTGGAGTGTCAATGGGTGAGAATGTTAGATAGACAGGTGGCACCTTGCAAGTAATGGGTGAGAATGTTAGATAGACAGGTGGCACCTTGCAAGTTGGCCCCTGCCATCAGTGTATGAATGTGTGTGAATTTAACATAAGAATACTAGACTTGAAAAGCTCTGTTCAAGTACAGTCTATTCATCACGTCACATCCATACCTTTGAAGCAACAATACGAAGAAAAGTTTGAAGAAAATGTGAAATTCACAATTTTTCTATGTTCTGACAACGCTCGCAAGCAGGAGAAATGAGACGCTGGACGAATGCAACAGCATCCAGATGTTCTGGGGTTCTGCACTTCGGAGAACACTGTGTGGTTTTGTCCCTGCAAAACGCACGACGAAGCCACAACTGCAGATCCCACACATGTTAAAGCTAATATTATTACTCTGGCCTTTAATATCTGGACGGTGAGAGCGCGTCACACGGGTCGAGGGGGAAACCAGTAACAACGGGAACGTTTGGTGTCGTAAAGCCGTTGTGGTGTGAACCCACCTGCTGGTGAGAAGCCGCTCACATGTTAAAGCTGTCAACGCGGTGTGAGACAGGTGGCTCCAAGACGGCTCTGGATTGGACAGACCCACTGAAGGGTCTGCTGTCAGTCAGCTGGTTGCCAGAGAAACACGCAATTCTAATCGCATGCATTGCTTTGCATACACAATATGCATGAAAATAGTTTGAGGAATATTCAATATATTCGACTCAAGTGGACCCTTTTTCCGTCACACTTCTGTTATTGCGTTAGCGGTCCCGTTGATTGTATGCAGTGACTGTATTGAGACATTTATGGATTTGAATGTCAAGGCTGGAGGTTGAGTTTCCCAAGTGGAGAAGATACATTGTTGAACTGTTGCATTATTAATGTATCTTGCCACCACGATGCTTTACTCGGTATACTCAGTGTTTAACTATATTCAGTTCATAATAGAGACTCGCACACACCACTTTAGCTAGTGTTTTATATAGTTAATGATAGTTTATCACAGCTCCCATTTGTTGTGGTATCGGTTGCATTTTTATATGTTGAACTTTTATTTATTTTATTGTGCCCTCGATGGACTGGCGGCTTGTCCAGGGTGTCCCCTGCCTTCGCCCTATGTCAGCTGGGATAGGCTCCAGCGCCCCCGCGACCCTAATGAGGATAAGCGGTATTGAAAATGGATGGATGGATGGAACTTTTATTTATATCTCAATATATTTTGAGTTTAGTTCGTGGTCAGTCATTTTCCACTGTATTTGCGGTTATCATCAACTTGAACCCTCAAATATTGAAGTGAGTGTCGACCTTTAACATAAAGTCAAATTGATCATATTTGCAATACACAATATAATAAAACACACTACTTTAATACTACCACTACCAAATGTTATTTCTCCATATTTCCGAAGTACACAGATGGCCAACTTCAACACAAATAATGCAGTTCATGACTCATCTACAGATATGTGGAGCAAGGTCAAGATGAAAGAAATGATATCAGCCGTTACAAATTCATACAGTGTATGGTGTATTTGTGCATACGATATATATATATATATATATATATATATATATTGTAGTGTCACGGGCTGTCGCTAGGACAGGCTAGCCTGGGGCAGTGCAAAAAGAGAGCTGGACACAGGCACGTCCGAGGGTATTTAACAAAAAGTAAGGTTTATTTCCCATCCCACCAGCAAGGTAACGTCCAAAAACAACAAAGTATCAAAAAAGGGTCCAGTTAGACAACACAAAACATCCCGGAGGAGAAAGTGGTTAATTAACCAAACAAAACTCAACACTGGTGACTCCAGGCTACGAGGTCCTCTTCCTTGTCGTCCTCTTCCAGGTGCTTGTGGGTTCACCTTCCGCTTGTGTCTTTTCTCCTTCCCAGGTGTTCTCTCTTAAGTCTCCCAGCCCTGCCTCAATCAGGTGCCTTAAGCAGCTGCAGCTCGGTGAGCGGTGAGGCAGGCTGGGAGATGTAGTTCTTGCACTGGTGGCCATTTTGTAGCGCCCCTCCACTACCTGTCCCCTTGTGATGCCACAATATATATAAAATAGGCACTCAACTGTGCTCCATCTATGAAGCTCTATCCAGCAGGCAATTAGCTGAGCTTAGCATAAAGAGTGAAAGCTGTGGGGAAGTGCAAGCCTTGCTCACCAAAACCTCCAAAAACAACCTTCAGTATGTTACTTTACTATTACACCTACCATGTAAAGTGCTTTTGAGTACTTTTTAAAGCGCTATACAAATAAAATGTATTATTATTATTATTATTATTATTTTTAAACTTTCTCAGCACACCTGCATTAGCATTGATCCTTAAGCAAAAGCAGTTTTTCAGTGTACTGAATCCCTCAAATATGTTCATTAAACCGCTGAACCGGTGCTCCAACTGCACTCCGTCTCACTGAACTGAAACCCGTCTGTACGTTCTGTTCGTCCCCGCTAAGTACTGAACTAAATAAAGATGCCGTTTGCAAACTGAAAGTCCAACCCTCTTAAGTGCATCACGTATATTTTGTTGTATACACCTAATCATCAAATAAAACATTTGCACTTCCCACTTTGAGACATGGAGGAGCTCTGCATGCTCGAAATGAAACCACGTCTGAACATTCGGTCAACCAGAGTGCTCTCAATGGGCCCGGCAAGCCGGCGAGATGAGACTGCAAATGAGTTGAATCACCGGACGCTCGCCAACTTTCCAGCAATTCTCCTTCACAGAATCCCGTGTGCCCAGGTTTCTGCGTCTGAGCTCCTCACCTCGAGTGACGCAGACTTTAGCTGCTCCACGCTGAGCGATGAGGCCCGTGCTCTCTCCTCCTACAGCTTAACAGAACCCCAAACAATATGTTTTCTGAATACATTCGGGGGGATCTTGATTCTCATTGAGTTTGTGGGTTTCCCGAGCCGTGATTGACAGCTGCTCAGAGACTCGTCGGCTCTGATTGGCTGTTTTTCTTCTTGTGTGGTAAAATCTTCCAAATGCCAATGACAAATACGTGCTGTTCTCAAACCGGCTTACAACTCACAACTCGACCGCCTTTTATCATTGATCATTTGGTGTCTGGTGCCTCGCATCAGCTGAAGGATCATGCGAGAGGCAGACAGATGACAGGCTTATGCTCTGGATGCAAAGGTCAAATAAGAGGCCTGGCTGGGGTAGTGTTTCTAGGAGAAGTGACCATTGTGTTTGAATTCTTGGTCGCTGTGGCTTCCACGTTAGCGGGTTTTCAAATATTCTCAATTATGTGAACAAGAGGTTTCTTTTCATCCGACGACACACCGAAGCAATAAGGCACTGATGGATTATTAGAAAAATAAATCGCAGATTGCAAATGGAGCATGATGTTAAATTGAATGAACAACACGCCAATTCATGAAGTCATTTCACGTATGACACGCATTCTTCGCTTTTTTTTCTTAATTTCACGCTGTGGCAACTCCAGGACGCATGGAAGTCCGTTGACGTGGAATAAAGAACCAGAGAGTACCCGTGGCGAGGGGGGGGGGGGGTAATTGAGGGTCAAACAAACACAGGACCTTCACCCAGGAGACTGCTCTTCCGTGTCCCGTGTGAAAACAAAAGTCAGTGTTGATTTATTTACGTTATCTACTCTTAACTTGTGTATTAATTTACGTTCAAATGTCCTTATTTTAACCCCAAACCACAATCTTCTCCTAAAACTAACCAGGCATTCACAACGTCAACCACGTGTTTACAACTGCGACCACGCGTCTGCATGTGACGAGGTGGCAATGACAACAGGGTGTTAAATGACACGCAGAGATGTCCCTAAAAGCGGCCTATTGTTTAAAAACACCAACGTCACAAAGCTCTCCATCAGCAGCTCCGTCAGCAGCCAAAGAGCGGATGCAGGAGAGGCGACGAGAGAAGCCGAGAGGTCGGAGGAAGACAAAGGTTTGACGGATGGAGGGAGGGGCGAGGAAGAGTAACACAATATTTTGACCTACAATTTGACCTACGGTAAAGTGTTACAGCCGCTTAAAAACACTGTTTCCACGTTACTGAATGTTGACATTAAATCATAAATAACAGCTTGTCAAGTTGTTTCATAATAAAGAAACATAAAAAAAACAGAATCATAGAAGGGTTCTGCCTTTCTTTACAGATGTAAACATTAGCACGTGGGTTGAAGGATGTCCTGTCTCTGTCTGTAACACCTGCAGGTATTTACTGAGGGAGGAATACCAAACCCAGAGTTACTGATTAATCACAAACGGTCATTTAGTAATCAACAACTATACTGGAACGTGAATAACACACAGACCTCGGCAAACAGAGGCACGTAGGCACGAGGCACTCATTTCAGTGAAAAATAGTTTTTGTATTGATATTCTATCTATCTTATATAACAATATAAAAAAGATAATAATAATAATAATAATACTAATAATGCATTTTATTTGTATAGCACTTTTCATTAAAAAAAAGAATGCTAATTATGCATTTATTTAAATTCAGTATTATTCTATTTATTTATATTACTATATTAATATTTAAATTCTTCGAATCATCTTGACTTTGAAAAGTCAAAGTCAGTATCCTGAATGCTACCTTTCATATTGTCATTGTATTTAATATATTCTCGGTTCTTCATAACAAATGCACTACTTTATACATTTAGTATTTTGATCTATAACAAGGAATCATATTTTAAGAAATCATCATTTGTTTTGTAAAATCTTAATTAAACCCGATAGGGGAGTAATACAATACTTTTATGTGGTAGAAGTACTCTAGTAGCCTAGAATTGGAACAAAAGTACCTCAAATCATACTGAAGTACAATACTTGGATAATTGCAGTTTATATATAGTTTATTATTTTATATACGGTGCTCTTGTCTGTTTATGGCGGCTAACATAGTTAAAAAAAGATGTACATGTATTTAACTGAAAATACTGCTTTAATTATTATATTTACAACCTTATCTTAAACTTTGTTGTAATGTGAATCCTGCAAACTGAATACACTAATGCCTTTGTGTGCTTTCTTGGTTGTATGTTCATATAAACTACGGTTTCTCCTGCAGCCATCGTGTTGTATTTTGGAACATTGCTACAACACAAAGCTGGTGGGAAATATGCAAAGTTTAACTTTATTAAATAAATGTCCCCAAAAGGAAAATAAAATATTGTCCCAGGGTCAAAGAAAACAATTTTTTTTTTATCAAACTACTAATACCATCATGGTCAAGAATGAAAACTCACATCCAATCCAACACATGTATTTCTTTCTTCATAATCGCGATACCAAAACACAGCTGTTAGCCTGCTGCTAAACCCCGAGACGGTGCCCCTCCCTCGCCGCTCAGGGTAGCGGAGTAGCTAACATGTAGCTTTAGCCGCTACCGCTACCTCACTCAAATCATGGACACAAGTGAAGTAAAGGGTTCCTTAAGGGAAGTAAAGGGTTCCTTAAACCGGAGAGCACGGCTGGCTTTATTGTGAGCAGGGCGCCATGCTAACGGCTCGGCCTGCAGGTGTGCAAACTCTCTCGGCTGTGAGGGAGATTTTCTCTTATCATCGCTCAACGAGACAAATGGGGCTTTGTGCGACGGTGGACCTTTTTTTATTTAATATTATGAGAAACAGATGTGTGTCCTTGCGTGCGAGGAGGATAATCTGCTTGATCGGCAAGACGCAGTAGCGAAGATTAAATTACAGATGACATAAGGCGCTTTCATCCGAGGTCCTTCTGATGTGAGTTTGTGAGTGTGTGTTGTCTGGAGGCTGATCCACTGACGCACAACATCTGATAGACAGAGACAATGCAGCAGGCGTCTTGCGGCCCTGCGAGCCCGCTAGGTGTGCTGATGGATTAGCTGCACCGCGGGTGGGGGACGACTCGGGGGGTTTGAAAGACTTAATTGCCTTGAGCCGACTGTCACGCATGTTGCCGTGTCACTCGGCCGCTCTGTTAATGTGTTGATCCTCAGGTTAATATTACTGTCTGCCATCTCAGAGACAGAATGAAGATGGTGATGGTGATGATGGTGATGATAACAACATTAAAAACAGCTTGAATGCAGTGGCGGCTGGTGGAATATTTTTTTGGATGGGCCATCAATTTCAGCAAACATTCCTGTATGATTCAATGCAAAAAGTATCAAACACGCATTTCTACTTTGTAGTTAAATATTTAACATTTATTCCAACACTGACATAATAAGGACATCTTATTCATACAATTCAGTATATTATTATATATATATTATAATAATTATATTCACTATTGGGGCTGCACGGTGCTGTAGTGGCTAGCACTGTCGCCTCACAGCAAGAGGGCCGCGGGTTCAATTCCCGGTCGGAGCGGTCCTTCTGTGTGGAGTTTGCATGTTCTCCCCGTGGCAGCGTGGGTTCTCTCCGGGCTCTCCGGCTTCCTCCCACAGTTCAAAGACATGCTGCAGGGTAATTGATCTCTAAATGTCCCATAGGTGTGAATGTGAGAGTGAATGGTTGTATGTCCCTTCATGTGCCCTCGATGGACTGGCGGCCTGTCCAGGGTGTCCCCTGCCTTCGCCCTATGTCAGCTGGGATAGGCTCCAGCGCCCTAGCGACCCTAATGAGGATAAGCGGTATTGAAAATGGATGGATGGAATATTGGTTTGCAATACATGTATAGCCTGTAGACTACAAAAATAAAGTACAAATTAATATATATTATTAGGAGAATAGGCTTGATGCTAGGTTCATTACTGGGATTAGCAGTGTGTGAAATACATTAAAAAATATATATATATATTTTTGAAACACAGCACATTATGTTATTTAGAAAATGTTATCTGTACACAGATTTAGTGTATGCACGTCATACCAGACTGGATGACCTACTAAAATTGATTTTGGTCTACCTGTCACTTACAATATTTGTTCACCCGGCCCCTCTGGACATAAAGCCATATTCAGAACACCTAATCGTGGTCTACTTTACACCTGGGATGCAAAAGGAGGTCACAACTCATTAACTGCTGCTGCGGCGCAGTTATGCAACTTAAAATCTCATGCAGGCATTGTTTTGAAGCGGAGGCCAGTGGTGGTAAAATGTACACATGTAGCAAATAGACATTTTGAAAATCCGGATAAGAAATGTACATCACAAAGTAGCCAGTTGGACTTAAATGTGCACTTCTTGACACCATGTGAGGATGTTAAAAGAGCAGGAAAGCAAACAACTCATGCCGACTAACAATCTGCTCAAATGAAAGCCGCCAACCTGCTCAGCACCGGCAAAATGTAAGTCTGAGACGGACAAAACACACTGCAGCGATGTGGGCGCTCGGCTACGTCTCATGGCCGTTGATGCGCTACGATTCGATTGCTAAGAGATTTTCACATGTTTGTATGTAGATGTATTTTGTTTTTTTGTGTTCCACTGCTTGTGTTCAGGCTCCTCTCTGCGTGAGTGAGGGAGACAGAAACAAGTTCAAGCTCAAAACGTACCTCTGCTTTTCCTTACAGCCTGATACTTCCTGCAGTCTCAGCTTAAAAAAAAACATTAAACACATCTGTGGTTACAGTATTTATTTTTATTTGACCCCATTATCTTGAATTCACAATTGAATTGTTTCGTTATCATTTTCAGAATCAATTATGTTCAGAAAACAAAAAAAGGTTAATGAGGTGAATGATACCAATGCGTTGCAGCACTGATACGAAGACTTTCCTTTCAACACGTGTCACATAATGCATAGAGTTTATCTTCCTCCCGTGGAGGTATTTTGGACTGGATAAATAAGAAAGAAATAGCAAGCTTCTTCTGAAGGAGGTAGAACGGCCTGATGAACTCCACATTTCCATAAATTGTGTCATTTATGTGCAAAAACACGTCAGTGTTACTTTTCAACTAATGACTTCCTGTGGCTCAGTTAAATCCTAACTAGAGTCAACTTGGTCGCGGGCTGCTGCGTCCGAAGGAGGATGTGGGGGGCTGCTGCTGGGATGCAACCGACCAATCAGTAGCCGCGTGACACGCATGAATCGACTGGCAATAAAAACTCACGTGCATCATCATCATGGTGTAGGTTGAACCTTGGTTGGGACCTAATTGTGAGATCATGAGACGGGCTGGCTTTGACTCCTGCCGGAGTCACATAACAAAGTGAGTTATTACGAACCTCTGGCAAGACTCACTGCTTTGGAGGTGCAAGGTTTAATCTGTGTCTGAAGAGCATCTCTGACATATTAAGTATGAGAAGATTGATGCAGCAAGTCACCAAACTGTTGGCTCATTAAACGCTGAATCATTAAAAAGAAGAAAAGCGTTATCAGATGTGGACATTTATAATCAAAATCGTATGAGTCGCTGATAAACCTGCCAATTACATAGTTTAGTCTGTTGACAGAACGTTGCATACGTTGCATTTCTTACCTAGCCTCGTTGTATCGTACATTTGTTTAATAATGGTTAACTTTGTTTAACATAAAAAAACAAACCGTTGCAAAAGACATGGGACAATGAGTGACATTTATTTCTGTGGAGATGATTAACAGAGAAGGCAACTTATTATACAGAAACAGAGGCAAACTAGGCGCCAGGGTCTCCGAGGCCAGAAGAACAAACAAAAGAACCCGCGCTAACAAAAAAGACAATATTAATCCCTCCAACTAGCCAAGTGGCATATGTGAAACAAGTCAGTATTTAAACCTATGGCTTGGGCAGCTGCAACTAACAATTTTGTACATTAGTAATCATTCCACCAATTACATTCTTGATTATTCACTTTAGTTTGTAGAATGTCAGAACATTTGTGAATGATGCTGTAACAGGTTTCCCTGTTACCCGATGAGTCGCGGACTTGAACAGAGGCAGCAACACAGCTTGAGGTCGTTCCAAATGCTCTTTTATTCGCAACAAACAAATACAGGCTCCGTGACGGCTTCTGCTTCTCCCCCTCTCCTCTCAGTCCCTCCTGCTCTTATTTGGGGAGAGACAGCCAGATTAACACCAGCTGAGGCTGATTAACCCTCAGCCCCAGCTGAGACTGATTAGACATCATTCCGGCACTGTTCCCTGAACCACCCCCCCGCTCCACCCACTCTACAGCTGAGTCTAACCACACCCCACTGCCACAAATGCCCATCACAATTTCCCCGAATTTGGTTTGACAAAATAACATAAACTTAATTACTCAAGATTAAATAAAGGATGTACTGAACAATATCACAACAGGCCTGACAAAGAAACCTGTGCGTCTGACAACCAAATTTTGTATATTCTTGCTTTCTAAAGCATCAGTACCTGCCACTGTACATTATGGTTAAGGTGAAGGAAAGTCTGTGGTTAAATTCCCTGTTGTTAAGGCATGGTTAAGGTTAGGTAACTCAAACACTCGGTTAAACTTCGGGAGAGAGGTGACCCCGACGTCCACATCCTTACTTTTATCCTCGCTGCATAACGGGCTCACCGCTTGATGCTTGAACGTTTTAAATTGAAAACTCTGACCAATCAGAGCAGATTGGGCTCTGTTGGGAGGCGGGGCTTAAAGAGACAGGCGCTAAAATTGAGTGTTTCGAACAGAAAATGAAGTATTTTTTCATATATTAAAGCATGTAATCCATGTATGCAAAAGCATGTCATGTATAAGTATGAATCTGACAAATCTGCATGATATGTTCCCTTTAAACTGAGCTGCAGTGGATGGCCCTAATAAACTGTCAACTGCATGTGCGGTACGTTGTGATGTCACTATCCAGGCCTGTCCTATCAGTTTGATCTCAGCATGTCTGAGCCATGTCTCAAGGTCTGCCGCGGTGCTCTGCCCAAACATAAATACAACCAGCTCTGAGTTATTCAATAAGTGTTATCTGAAAAAGGAAAAAAGGTCTCTCCTTTCTCCATCTGCAAATATCAAGAGAAACAAGATGATCCACTCTTATTTTTACACAAATGTCCATGTGAACCCAGTCTGTAGGGGAGAACATTCAAAGCGTGTTACGTAAGATTACTAAAAACACTTAGGGCTCAAAGGTTTCCAAACATTCTGGATTAGTTTTTATTTAATAACGTCTCGGTGACATATTGGGGTTGTATATTTTTCCAGTTGACAAATCCGTTATTAGAGGATTTAATTTGAGGAGGTTGCCAAGGAATACAAGGGAGCATGGTTCCCCTCTGAGAATGCTGAGCAGTGATGTCGTTGTAACTAAATCACAGCAGAAATGAGAATGTAATCCTGTTGGGTGGCTGATTTGTGTTTTTTTATTATTATAGCAAAGCAAAAACATATGAATTATAGATATTGTCAAGCTGCAGAAATAATTCAATGAAAGGTTTTTTTTGTTATAAGAGAAAAAGAAAAGAAAAAGTCATTCTTCTCCTGTGTTATGCAATTTGTCCACTAAATTAAAAAAATAGAGCACAACAACTTGCAGTGAATATTGTATATGTACGTTCGCCTGGTAGCCTGAAACAGCATGCTGTGCCATGTCTGCTGGATGTGTCAAATGGCAACTGTAACACGTAAGTAGGCCGACGTGTTTGTGTTGTTTTTCCATAAAGTGGACAAAGAAACAGTTTTTGCAGGTTTGAATCCAATGATTAGTTCTTTATTCTGGTAAATTGAGCGGTTAAACGGGCATGGCAGTGCATGACTCGGCGAGGGGTCTCCGCTCGAGAGCGACAAGAGAGGCAGCTGTCAGCGTGACGGACAATGCGGGGTGAGTGGGTGGGGGATGTTGGGGGCTATGATTAGTCCATTAGGTGAAACCACTTCATAACCAGGCGACATGAAAATACAGGTCAAATGATGAAAGACATGTTCGGAGGAAACCGCAGGATGTGTTGGCCTAGAAATGCAGGAAGTCCACCAGATTGGTCGCCGGCAAGCGTGAACACCAAGGGTAAAGTAATCCCAAAACCACTCCTGGGATGCACAGAGCCGAGAGCTGAGAGCTCTCAGATATTACTCTCCTGAGACTGGCAGGCTGAATGCGTGGCATCTCGTCTATGCTCCTCTCTCTCTCTCTCTCTCTCTCCCAGAATAAGTGTGATAACACCACTGCGTGCATTAGGCAGCCCTGGCCAACTTCCTGATGTCCCCAACCTCTCTGTAGCGCACTTACGGTCAGTTACGACATCGAGTTGCATAAGCGGGAACCTGCACACCTTCAGTGTGTCGTTAGTCCACCCAATTTAGCAGATGCATCTCAATTCTCTCACCCTGCGTGTCTTCAATGACGCACCTCAGGCCGACGGTCAGTTGCCGCCTGCAACAATTTATGACGGCTTCGTGACAGCAGTGGTCACGCCGAGGTGTAAAGAAAAAAGTGCAATGCTTCTTGGATCACTTTGCTAAATTGGCAAATTTCAATGTTTTGATAAAATCATGGCACATTCACAGACCCTGTTTTTACAAATTTTTATAAGGTTTAAAATCGGTGGCGTAGAACCAGAGTCATCTGCTGTGTCTTAATTTGCATACTTCTGTACTATATGTTCGACTGCATACATGCGTTGACGAGTATGACACACTCTCAAAAAGTTGTGAGTGTGTCCCTATGTAACGGGAAGGGAGGTTGTTTGCACTGTTAGCGCTGTTTGCACCGTTAGCTGCGAGTCGCTGGCTCAGCCGTCGCCATGTTGTTAGCCTTTGCGAAACCATCGTAATCCTCCCAAACTCGTACCTTAAAGCACCACGATACTGCTGTTGGATGGAAGCCATCATTATTGTTAATTAGCTTAATTTGGGAGTTTATACACAGACACCACAAACGCTGCGAGCTATAAAGCTAGCAAGTAATCAGCGGAAATTGACAGGCGTGTTTGATTTGCGACGACACCACTTCGAAATGTACACACTACGCAAGTAAGTACATAGTGTGCACGTTGTATACTACTATCCTGTCGAAGCCTGGGTGCATACATTGCCCACAATGCAACTTTGTGTGTGTTGTGCTAGTAGTAATGTAGCCTTGAGCTACATTGAGGGATGAGAAGTGGGCTTCAGGGGTCTGCTAAACTCACTTCTTTCTAAGTCCACAACCGTTTGGTTTAATAAGAAAATCTTCAATATCACTATCATCTGTTATTCGTTTGAATGTTTTTCAACTATGACTGGCTCCTGCTTTTCTTTGTGCATTGCATTGTGGGACAACAGGAGCACACCCACAAATTTAAACTGCAGAAGCAACATTTTTTTTGTTATCTTAATTTCATCGCATCTCAAGTGGGAACACTGCACCCTCAGAAGCTGCCATGAAATACTATGTAGTATGGAGTTGGTACACTTGGGGCAGTAGAGGCTGCTGGAGTTGGCACAGCTGTCTGCCTTTTATGTAAACATATATAATAACATGATAGTTTTTAAATCAAACTATAGTGGTGCCAAATATGAGAGTAAAATCTGACTAAAATGCATGTGATGAAAACTGTGCTCATGTCACATGTTTTTATGGTGACTTCTGTGTTCAACAATAACATCAGAACACAACCTTTACTTTTGCATTTCCTGTATATGTTAGCGCAGACTTTCCATCCTCTGTGCTTTGGACATAACAACGGAAACTTTTTCCTGTCGCAATATTTCGAAGAAGACATTCCGAAGAAGGAATTCCTGCGACCCGGACTAATCCTCTCATTCTTCTGCTGCTGCACCAGTTGGCACACCATGCACTTACTCACACGGCCACACTGGCCTTCCTTTAGGGCCTGCACAAATGTTGACGCTTTTGGTATCAGGAGGATGTCAATAAAAAGTAAAAGCATGCTCTGACTGGTTCACAGTGGCCTGCTGTGTGTACGCCTTCTGATGTTATTTAACACATTTGTGTTTTTTGTATTTCATAAAGAACAAATTTCAGAAAAAAAACAAATGTTTCCCTTCTCCCAACAGAGACAGTGGCGCGTGATAATGAATGCAATTGTTATGTATTTCTGCAATGAATGCGACGAGGAGCAGAGCACATGGTGTTACTGATTAGCAGGAGGACAGTGTTACAGTGCGCCGCCGTGCGTCCCTGACTCCGTACATACGCTCTCTCTCACACAGACGCAGGGTGATGCAGGACTGGGTACAATATACAGGATCATGGCTGATAGCGAGAGAGAGAGGGGGGTGGGGACAGAGAGGGAGGGAGAAGAACTGGACACTGTGTTTCTGGTCTAGAAGCAGCTGCAAATAACCTAGAATTAAAGCCGTGATGAGCACAAACTGTGAGGTTTGTTTGGCGCTGCAGGGCATAATAACTCTCCGGCCTGTCTTTGTTTTTACGTTGTACAGCCTGTTATTATAATGCAATTGGATAGAAATCATCATTTTAGCGGAGACATTACTGTCTTTAAGAGGCTGCAGGGCTCATATGAAACTAGACGAGGCACCCGTTGGTAGCGACAGCTTGCACCCCCATCTCCTTTTTTTGAGAGGGAGGTGTGTGTGTGTGTGTGTGTGTGTGTGTGTGTGGGGGGGGGGGGGGGGGGGCTCAGTGCCGCTACAAAGCTACATTTTGGCGAGGTAAAAAGTTTTTTGTTCAGGGGTTCTTTGACCTTTAACCACAAGATATGTTAATATAAGTCAGTCACCAAGAGTCTCCTATTGAAAGACAGTTATAAACCTGTGCCGTTTTCTATATATAATGTTAAAGATGGTGCTTTTGAATATTACCTGAATACTCGGGTCCCTAGGCAGTCTTCTAATTGCATTAATTGGCTGTGACTGGAACGCTGGTATAAGAGAGAGCTCAGTTGTGTTCATTTGTGATGATGTAGGTCCCCATAGCTGGGTGAAATGCCACTGTATGAAATGACCTTTTGACCTCGAGGATAATCACAGACCTTCGGAACTTTACAACCACAACACAGAGGCCGAGTGCATTCAGGGGACGTGTCCCTTGGTGTATTGACAATGGGGGGGGGGGGGGGTTTCTGAGCAGTTTCAAGAACAGAAGCGTATGAAAAATGCAATTCTGGCAGTCTACAAATGTAAAAAGTTAAATGATCTAAAGTTATAGCGTATAGACTTTTCATATAGTGTTCCTCGAGGTCTTGTGGCATTTTGGAGTGATTTTCGATCAATTGCTGCAAATCTTACGAGGCATTATAGCCGTTACGCACTTCCATCATAACGTTTGAAGCCCTTTTGCCCTTTCACCATTATTTTAAATTACGGAATTTTATTTCTGATTAATGACAGGAAGACCTTAACACACGGTGCTCACATTCATCTTTGTGTTCCACGCTTTCAGATGACGCACACCACTTCTATGTGCCATCGACTGTTGACCTGCTGTCTCCCACTAAAGCCCCCCTCTAAAAAAGACAAACACAGGTATTAGTGCTTCAAGAGGGATAATCTGCCAATCGTGCTACATCTCAACACATGGTTTTAGATATTCTTTTAAATGTTTGTGCATATGAATGTTTACACATATTGAGAATTAACAGTATACTTTTTGTACTCAAGGGACACTTCTCCAGTCATTTTGATAGACGGGTCCAGTTCATTCATGTGAATTCATAAAGGCTTGACATGGGGGTTGTTCTACTAAACGTGGAGTCAGAGTGGTTCAAAACAGATCACTGATATCATTATCAGGGTTTCATATTGTGATTTTCAAACACTGGATCCTGTTCAAAGAACCACGTAAGGCCTGTCTGTATTTGATGAAGGTCTCTTCTGACCAAGAGGACGAGTGACTTTAATCAGCTTTTCTGATCTCGTTATGTTCTGTGATATATCGGCACATTTTGAGATATCTGCCTCAGTTTCACTGCATCGAGACGCACCTTTCTGGATGCTCAGAGGTGTCCATGATGTGGCTCTCTGACGTGGGTGCAGCAGAAGTGCACGATGCAGGGTGCCTCAGGGGTTCAAACATGGCTGCGGTGTCTACGTGTGTGTGTGTTCACTGCATGTGGTTTGTGGGCTGCGTTGAGAAAAGGGCAACAGAAGTCAAGCTCCTCCTCCTGAGCAGGAACTCGGGGCCTCATTGAGCGCGGGGAAAAGCGGACCGATCTCGTATAGGGGCATCGCTTTGTGATTTCCTAAGAGGAGAAGACGGGAACGCGGAGAAAACTGAGACCAGCAGACCATCCAAAACAGTTTATTGTGTAACACTGAGGCGATGGGACAGAGCAAGTGGGTGAAAGCAAAGTTATAACTTCCACGGAGCTTAACCAAGTGAATCATTAACGCACCTTTCAGGCATCTGGTTGACCCCTTGGACAGTTCCTCAAAATACAAAACCTGGGCAGCGGATGTGAGTTCTCGGGTCAACTAACTTTACTTTAATTAGATGGCAGGAGAACAAATACGTCCTCTACATTTGTTCTCTTCTGGTTTTCACAGGTCAGACATTTGGAAAACAATTAGTGGGATGGAGGCTCTAGTCTACAGGGTAAATTCTTTTTTTTTTTGTCCCAAATAATGTAGTTTTCTTTTCATCAATGGCTTGAAAAATAGGGCATATGCCTGACGGGTCAGAAAACAATCTCACCATGGGAGGTTGCCCCCCATAAAGACTTGGACTCGGCCCCCGTCCCTGGACAGGCAGCAGCAGTGGAAGTCTGGTCGAAGAGGCAGGCGTTAAAAGCAAAATGTGACAAAGTGCAATGAAAACAGTGAACGGATGACTCAGACCTTCGCTCCACCGAAATGATGAAGAATGGTAGCAGACAAAAAATAAATAAAATAAGACCTTTGTGGAGCAATGAGGGGTTGTAACCTCCATATTAATACATGGCATTGCCATAAATGCAATATATATATTTGCTCCGTTTACAACATCATTGTTGTTTGAGGTTTGACTGCCGCTCTTTTAATTATGTCATCTTGTTGAGCCCTTTTCTTCAAGAGTTTAATGACAGCTGACTGGACAGCTCAGGCCACCAACAATATTAGAAAGGGCTTTTCTGCTATTTATTTTCATGATTATCTGCAAATGTGTTCAGAATTTGTGCTAAATTGGGATGGAAACCTGTCTGGTGACACCCATTTCAAACGGTAACAGCCTGTAAAAGGTTTGTTATCAGTTGGTATCACATTACAACGCTTCACATCGGGCAAACTGCAGCTTTACCCGCACGCTGTGGAACGGTTGAAGTTTTAAACGTCAGGTAAATGTTGTTAACAAATTCCTTGGTTTGGTTTTGCATAAGTGGTTTGTGTATTTTGCTCCTATTATAATTGATACGACCACTATAGTTCACTGGCTAACAAGGAGGCAGAGAAGGACCAATATCCCATCACATCCTGATGAGAAGAGAGACATTTAAAGATCTGATAACATTCAAAGAGGGGGGCATGTGACAAATTACAGCCATCAGTTACATATGCATGAAAGCCAGGCCCCTGTTCCCCATGCAGCCTGGACGGGGGGGACACACACACAGTATGCAATTCGTTCGATTACAAGCTACAGACAATTAAAACGAACACTTTTCCGGTCAAAATAAATCTGAAATTACAAAGACTGCAGATCTTTTACTTTTACGACCACAGAACCGTCAACACAGGTACAAACCGACCTATTTGTGAGTCCAGCTTTGAGGAACCTGTGATCACGAAAACAAGCCAGATAAAAGTTTCCCCCTCCGGCTCCCAGCGAAGAAAACTCCCCTCACAAATGTGACTGCCCCCTGAGCCTTTGCACTGTGGGGTAATCAATAAGTGTCATTTGGAGAATTGAAGACCACATTTACTTTGGCATTGAGGTGGATGCTTGATTCGCGGTTAGAGCAGCCCATATTATTTTGGGATGGATTCGAATGGAGCAGATTTGATCGCCAAACTCCAGCACAGTATAACAAAGACAGGTCAACCCATATATAATGTAACTTAAACATAGAAAGTTCCGACTACACTTTACTTTTATTAGATGGAGTACAAATACGTCCTCCTCTGCATTTGTTGTGTTCTGGTTTTCAGAGGTAAGACATTAGTAGACAATTAGTGGGATGGAGGCTCTACAGGATGAATGTTTCTCATGGTTATGTTTTTCCCAAATAATGTACAGGTTTGTAGGCATTTTATCATCAATGGCTTGAAAAATGGTTCAAAACAGATCACTGATATCATTATCAGGGTTTCATATTGTGATTTTCAAACACTGGATCCTGTTCAAAGAACCACGTAAGGCCTGTCTGTATTTGATGAAGGTCTCTTCTGACCAAGAGGACGAGTGACTTTAATCAGCTTTTCTGATCTCGTTATGTTCTGTGATATATCGGCACATTTAGAGATATCTGCCTCAGTTTCACTGCATCGAGACGCACCTTTCTGGATGCTCAGAGGTGTCCATGATGTGGCTCTCTGACGTGGGTGCAGCAGAAGTGCACGATGCAGGGTGCCTCAGGGGTTCAAACATGGCTGCGGTGTCTACGTGTGTGTGTGTTCACTGCATGTGGTTTGTGGGCTGCGTTGAGAAAAGGGCAACAGAAGTCAAGCTCCTCCTCCTGAGCAGGAACTCGGGGCCTCATTGAGCGCGGGGAAAAGCGGACCGATCTCGTATAGGGGCATCGCTTTGTGATTTCCTAAGAGGAGAAGACGGAAACGCGGAGAGAACTGAGACCAGCAGGTTACCCATTTTTTGTTACCCATCTTTCCGGTTTTGGCACACTGATGAATATCTGGTTGACCCCTTGTTTCCTCAAAAATACAAAACCTCTGCAGCGGATGTGAGTTCTTCCTGAACGAGCAAACACATTGCTAGACAGTCAGTTTTTGAAGTTTGGGTATTATTTAGTTATTGTTGTTACAACGAGCAGCACAGAGCACTGTTTGCAGTTCATCCTCACGCTTGCAAAACAATTGCAGTGAGCTGGAGTGTCTGTGTTCACTGCAAGTGGATCGTGTGAGAAAAGGTCAACAGTAGAACATGAAAGTCAAGATGGAAGGAATGAGAAACAATACAACAAAATTATGTCTTAGTTCATTTTTTTTTTATTATGTCAAGATTTTTGGTTAACTGCTTTGCCAAAAAAACAAACAAACATTAAATATACATTATCAATAAAACACTTCAGATTGCAAGGAAACATTCAAGTATATTAGCCATTATAAAAGATATGATAAGATGTAAACAACATTCTTTCCCCTAAACATTGCGCCTCCGGAGCAAAGAGTCTCTTTTCTCTCCCCACTGGCATCTGTAAAAGGCGTGACGTCAGCTGAACACATTTTTACGCATCGATGTGCGAGTCTCACAAAGTATGAAGCCACGCCGCGCGCTGGGCTCTGATTCACAGGACAAGCAAACATTGTCAAATGTCTTTATTCTTTTTTTGGAGGGGGGGGGGGGCAGTTCAAGAGGACTAGTGTGTCCAGTTAGGTGTCTCTGGAGACGGCGCTGCGCCAGAGCGCGCGGCGGCCCCGGCGTCTCCTCACCTCCCGTGTCAGCTCGAGCGCAACCGGACGCGCAGGTCACCTCTCAAGCTGCCGGACCGGGCTCCCTCTACTTTCAAAAGGTTTGCGTTGAGTGTGCGCCTCGCCGCTGTGCTTAACTGATCACACATCTCTCTTTGTCTTTGGCCTGGCCGCCTCCTATGGCCTTCTCCTTGATGTACATGAGGTCGCTGTGCACGCTGGGTCTCCGTGCGCACGGAGTCACCATGCCGAACGCTTCCCCGGTGTCCTTCACCTTCTTGTTCTTCAGAGACTTTCTGTGCAGCATGTCGCAGTACTGCACGGAGACCTTGCGGTGGAGGTCGGGGCTCATCTCGTGAGGGAGCTTGGCCAAGGTAAACAGAGTCTGAAACATCTTATCCACGTTCTCGTTGCGCTTGGCGGAGATCTCGAAGTACGCGCACTTCTCGTCCCCTGCCACCAGCAGATCGATCTCCTCCTGCTGCACCTCCCGGTAAAACTCCCGGTCGCCCTTGTTGCCGCAGATGACCAGCGGCACGTCGATGTGCTCTTTGATCTTGTTCTTCAGGCACGACTTGGTCTCGAAGATCTGCTGCTTGAGCCGCTGCACCTCCTGGAAGGAGTCCCGGTTGTCCAGGCTGAAGACGAGGATGAACACGTCACCTGAGGAGAGGGGGGAGAAGAGAAGGAAGCTCGGGTTAACTTCGGACCTGCTTTAGATACACGCAAAGTGTTCGAGACGCAGCATGCGCGTTTTCGAACCATGCGCATTTGCGCTCAAGGCGCATGGATGTTTGAGGCACTAAAAATGCACTTTTGCATTTCTTTCTTATTATCTAAACTATTCTTCTTGCAAAAAACAAAAAAAAACACGAAGCAACACATGTTGATAAGTACCTGTCAGTATGGATAGCCTCCTCATGGCAGGGAAAGGGTGGTTCCCCGATGTATCCAGTATGTCCAGCTGGTAGTTGTCTCCCTTGATGCTGTACAGTTTCCGGTGAAAGTCCTCGATGGTCGGCGTGTACTGCTCGTCGAACCTCCCGTTCAGGAAACGGGACACGATGGCCGTCTTCCCAACTTTGGTGGATCCCAAAATCACCATCCTGTAGCAGTTCTTTGCTGGGATGTCAAAATCGCTCTCGGAGGGCGACATTTTCTTAATCATGATTATATCTTGATGTTATAGCTAAGAAGTCCTTCTACCCTGGGCGGTGTGCGTAAAAGGCGGCTGAGCAGACTCTGTGGGTCAGTGGAGATGCTCTCGGTTGCTCTGCTGTGGTGTTTCTGTCTGAAATCCGGACTGGAGACCTGTTTTTATGCCACCGCGCTCCTCCTCCTTCTCCGCGTCACGGCTCCATGAGGAGGAACTAGGGGCCTCATTGCGCGCTGGGAAAAGCGGACCAATCTCCTGCTGGTGCGTCTGTTTGTGACTTCCTAAGAAGACAAGACGGGAACGCGGAGAAAACAGGGACCAGCAGATCATCCCCAAAAAAATCAGTTCACTGTGGAACACTGAGGCGATGGGACAGAGCAAGTGGGTGAAAGAAAAGTTAGAACTTCCACGGCGCTTGACCAAGTGAATCATTAACGCACCTTCCGGCATTTAACCCGGTTTTGGCACATTGTTGAATATCTGGTTGACCCCTTGTTTCCTTAGAATACAAAACCTCTGGAGCGGATGGGAGTTATTCCAGAACGAGCAAACACGTTGGTAGACAGACAGTTTGTTTAAGTGTGGGTATTATTTAGTTATTGTTGTTACAACCAGCAGCACAGAACACTGTTTGTAGTTTATCCTCACGCTTGCAACACAATTGCAGTGAGCACATATGAGCACATGATGAGGCTACAGTTGAGTATCCATCACTAATGCATACAAGGTCACGCACATCCATTCATCTTCATCTTCAGGAACTGCTGCAGCTTTGTGTCTGTCACCAGGCAGAAGGCTCGAGAAGCTGCAGTTTCCAAAGTGACCAAAAGGGGTCAGTCTGGGTACAATTGCCGATGAGGACGGCACAACTTACCTGAGTAAAAAAAAGACTCATAGTGGAGTAGCTTTGTGTGTATACAAGATGTTTCCATCTCTTTGTTTGGTGGACTGCCTTCAAGACATTATTATTATGTCACCAAAGCTGCCAAATGCCCTAAAACACGTATCTGTTATGAATGGATTGACAGGCATTACAACAAAAAGAAGAAGAACGAGAAAAGAAACATGTGAATTGGTTCAGTATAGCGCTTCATACAACTGAATGAAGTTGGTGTGAAGTGGAGAGGCGGTTACCGGGTTACCTGGAGGCACGAGAACAGAGCGTGCGGAACAACTTTCTATCTTAAAGCGTCATATAAACATGGGAGCGCTGACGCAGCTTCAGACACTTGTACAAAGCGGCTCCTGATAACTGCATTCAAGGGTTCCAGCCCTCAAGGTTTTCTCAAAAGCCCTTCATCTTTTGTTGCTACCATACAACTACGCTACTCCTGAAATAAATATTAAGAACAATTTAAATTAAACTGAGAAAATGCTCTTCCGTTGCCTAATATTCAATTTGGAGAATTGAAGACCACATTTACTTTGGCATTGAGGTGGATGCTTGATTCGCGGTTAGAGCAGCCCATATTATTTTGGGATGGATTCGAATGGAGCAGATTTGATCGCCAAACTCCAGCACAGTATAACAAAGACAGGTCAACCCATATATAATGTAACTTAAACATAGAAAGTTCCGACTACACTTTACTTTTATTAGATGGAGTACAAACACGTCCTCCTCTGCATTTGTTGTGTTCTGGTTTTCAGAGGTAAGACATTAGTAGACAATTAGTGGGATGGAGGCTCTACAGGATGAATGTTTCTCATGGTTATGTTTTTCCCAAATAATGTACAGGTTTGTAGGCATTTTATCATCAATGGCTTGAAAAATGGTTCAAAACAGATCACTGATATCATTATCAGGGTTTCATATTGTGATTTTCAAACACTGGATCCTGTTCAAAGAACCACGTAAGGCCTGTCTGTATTTGATGAAGGTCTCTTCTGACCAAGAGGACGAGTGACTTTAATCAGCTTTTCTGATCTCGTTATTTTCTGTTATATATCGGCACATTATGAGATATCTGCCTCAGTTTCACTGCATCGAGACGCACCTTTCTGGATGCTCAGAGGTGTCCATGATGTGGCTCTCTGACGTGGGTGCAGCAGAAGTGCACGATGCAGGGTGCCTCAGGGGTTCAAACATGGCTGCGGTGTCTACGTGTGTGTGTGTTCACTGCATGTGGTTTGTGGGCTGCGTTGAGAAAAGGGCAACAGAAGTCAAGCTCCTCCTCCTGAGCAGGAACTCGGGGCCTCATTGAGCGCGGGGAAAAGCGGACCGATCTCGTATAGGGGCATCGCTTTGTGATTTCCTAAGAGGAGAAGACGGGAACGCGGAGAAAACTGAGACCAGCAGACCATCCAAAACAGTTTATTGTGTAACACTGAGGCGATGGGACAGAGCAAGTGGGTGAAAGCAAAGTTATAACTTCCACGGAGCTTAACCAAGTGAATCATTAACGCACCTTTCAGGCATCTGGTTGACCCTTTGGACAGTTCCTCAAAATACAAAACCTGGGCAGCGGATGTGAGTTCTCGGGTCAACTAACTTTACTTTAATTAGATGGCAGGAGAACAAATACGTCCTCTACATTTGTTCTCTTCTGGTTTTCACAGGTCAGACATTTGGAAAACAATTAGTGGGATGGAGGCTCTAGTCTACAGGGTGAATTCTTTTTTTTTTTTGTCCCAAATAATGTAGTTTTCTTTTCATCAATGGCTTGAAAAATAGGGCATATGCCTGACGGGTCAGAAAACAATCTCACCATGGGAGGTTGCCCCCCATAAAGACTTGGACTCGGCCCCCGTCCCTGGACAGGCAGCAGCAGTGGAAGTCTGGTCGAAGAGGCAGGCGTTAAAAGCAAAATGTGACAAAGTGCAATGAAAACAGTGAACGGATGACTCAGACCTTCGCTCCACCGAAATGATGAAGAATGGTAGCAGACAAAAAATAAATAAAATAAGACCTTTGTGGAGCAATGAGGGGTTGTAACCTCCATATTAATACATGGCATTGCCATAAATGCAATATATATATTTGCTCCGTTTACAACATCATTGTTGTTTGAGGTTTGACTGCCGCTCTTTTAATTATGTCATCTTGTTGAGCCCTTTTCTTCAAGAGTTTAATGACAGCTGACTGGACAGCTCAGGCCACCAACAATATTAGAAAGGGCTTTTCTGCTATTTATTTTCATGATTATCTGCAAATGTGTTCAGAATTTGTGCTAAATTGGGATGGAAACCTGTCTGGTGACACCCATTTCAAACGGTAACAGCCTGTAAAAGGTTTGTTATCAGTTGGTATCACATTACAACACTTCACATCGGGCAAACTGCAGCTTTACCCGCACGCTGTGGAACGGTTGAAGTTTTAAACGTCAGGTAAATGTTGTTAACAAATTCCTCGGTTTGGTTTTGCATAAGTGGTTTGTGTATTTTGCTCCTATTATAATTGATACGACCACTATAGTTCACTGGCTAACAAGGAGGCAGAGAAGGACCAATATCCCATCACATCCTGATGAGAAGAGAGACATTTAAAGATCTGATAACATTCAAAGAGGGGGGCATGTGACAAATTACAGCCATCAGTTTCATATGCATGAAAGCCAGGCCCCTGTTCCCCATGCAGCCTGGACGGGGGGGACACACACAGTATGCAATTCGTTCGATTACAAGCTACAGACAATTGAAACGAACACTTTTCCGGTCAAAATAAATCTGAAATTACAAAGACTGCAGATCTTTTACTTTTACGACCACAGAACCGTCAACACAGGTACAAACCGACCTATTTGTGAGTCCAGCTTTGAGGAACCTGTGATCACGAAAACAAGCCAGATAAAAGTTTCCCCCTCCGGCTCCCAGCGAAGAAAACTCCCCTCACAAATGTGACTGCCCCCTGAGCCTTTGCACTGTGGGGTAATCAATAAGTGTATTGTAGTATCCGCGACAGATCAGGTTAACAAACTACAGAGTGTGCGTCACGGAGTCAGTGGACGAGCCTCTCATAACTCCAATGTTTCCCCGGGGGCGTCCCGCTAAGATGAACAAGATCTCCACACTGACCCAGTGTCCCATGACCTGGTCACCAGCGGGGGTACATTGTTTCATGAGTCATCACACTTTCCCATTATGTGTGTCTCGGGGGACCCTGCAGAGCAAGAGGAACGGTGTGTTCTCTTGTGGGAGAATAGAAGTTTCCACCAGTGTGTAAACAACCCCCCCCCCCATAGAGAAGGCTCGAACAGTTCATACCACACAATGGATGAGAACAGGCCGGAGAAAAAATACACGCAATGGAGATGTGCTGGGAGAGGCGAAAATAGGAAAAAATCCCTGATGTTCAGACCTGAACCCCCCCTCAGCCATCACTTTCATTAGACACGGAGCGAGAGGTGCTGCTCAGACATGCCACATGTAGTTTGTCAGTCAGCACAAAAACTAGCAGACAAAAGTTTTCACCTGCTTTTAATCTGCCTTCTGCGTGACCGGGCTGCACTCGTATCGAGACCGTAGTATCGATGGGCTACGACATTAACGGGTGCTTTTATCTGTCATTTCTTTATGTTTTGGTGTCATTATTATCACGCTGCAGCGTCTCCTCTGCTCTCTGTGTCGGTGCTGAGCTCCGTGTGCATTAACACCTTTTGCAAGTACTTTACGAAGACACCTGCACAGGCCTTTAACCCGGTTCAGCACATTTAACTAATGACCTTGTATGTAACCACAATGACCTCCTATACCACAATGACCTCCTATGTACACAATCACCTCCTATGTAACCACAATGACCTCCTATACCACAATGACCTCCTATGTACACAATCACCTCCTATGTAACCACAATGACCTCCTATACCACAATGACCTCCTATATACACAATGACCTCCTATGTAACCACAATGACCTCCTATACCACAATGACCTCCTATATACACAATGACCTCCTATGTAACCACAATGACCTCCTATACCACAATGACCTCCTATATACACAATGACCTCCTATATACACAATGACCTCCTATGTAACCACAATGACCTCCTATGTAACCACAATGACCTCCTATGTACACAATCACCTCCTATGTAACCACAATGACCTACTATACCACAATGACCTCCTATATACACAATGACCTCCTATGTAACCACAATGACCTCCTATACCACAATGACCTCCTATATACACAATGACCTCCTATGTAACCACAATGACCTCCTATGTAACCACAATTACCTCCTATACCACAATTACCTCCTATGTACACGATGACCTCCTATCTAACCACAATGACCTCCTATGTACACAATGAACTCCTATGTAACCACAATGACCTCCTATGTACACAATGACCTCCTATGTAACCACAATGACCTCCTATGTACACAATGACCTATGTAACCACAATGACCTCCTATGTAACCACAATGACCTCCTATATACACAATGACCTCCTATGTAACCACAATGACCTCCTATGTACACAATGACCTCCTATGTAACCACAATGACCTCCTATGTAACCACAATGACCTCCTATGTACACAATGACCTCCTATGTACACAATGACCTCCTATGTAACCACAATGACCTCCTATGTACACAATGACCTCCTATGTACACAATGACCTCCTATGTAACCACAATGACCTCCTATGTACACAATGACCTCCTATGTAACCACGATGACCTCCTATGTACACAATGACCTCCTATGTAACCACAATGACCTCCTATCGAACCACAATGACCTCCTGTGTACACAATTACCTCCTATGTAACAACAATGACCTCCTATGTAACCACATACTACTTTAACTCAGCTGAAAATCATTTGCATTTATGCACTTTATGATTGCGGGCGATACATCTGCATGCAGCTTTGGAGTATTCTTTGCTGCTCCTCTAAAAGTGAGACCCGTCTGTCTTCGACCACGACTGACGCTTTGGTCTCTGATATACAAGTCGACTGAGAGAAGTGTGTTTCTGGCTCTCTGTGCTGCTCTCGTCCGTGACGCAAATAACTCCTCAAAAAGAAAAGAGGTGCGTTAGAGACCACTTGCTGGAACTGCTGCTCTTCAGGCTCGCTTTGACATCATCGCTGCAGATCGGAGATGAAAAGGAGACTTGCAAAGGGGCCATTCCCCATGATTTCTTTAAAACGCACAGCAAGTGAGGCATAGTAAGTACTAGGATAAAAACTAGATTGCAATATAGTAGAAACATATTTGTGCTTTTAGATTTCTTTGTTTGGTGAGAACGCCTTCATAACCTTTGTGCTGATGGCGCTTTGCAGTGACCTCTTAACGCCACCGTCTGTCATAACGACAGGCGAGTAGTCGCTGTGAGGTCCACTCAATGTTTTCCTCTCATTTCATCACGCTCTATTCTTCTCAAGTGCAGTCCCAAAAGCTTCCATACCCTTTACAGTGAAGAGCGATGGCACATAGACAATGAGGACAACACATGTGCTCCGAAGCTCCCGAGCAGAGACCGATTGGCCCTTACGTCGAGATTGTTTGGTCAACAGCGTCATCAGCTGTTTCTGTGAAGATTGCGTTGAAAGAAGAAACACGTTGAAGTGAAATGGAGAATGGAACAACAATGGAACGATAACCTGAAATGAAAGGTCAAATAGCCGACCCGTTTACTTTGGATTACGACTCAAATGTAAGAATGCAGGCTGCTCCGTGAACAGAACAAATAGTAGCCAGCAAGCAGCTACTTGAAGCTGTGGTTGGTAATCCTGAGAAGCTAGCAACAGTCCGCTTGGTGACCCATCCAATCAGTTCATTTGGGACCGGATGAACTGATTGGACAGCCTTATTACAGTCCTGCTGCAGCCAAAGATTCCAGATTTTGCTCTTTGATTTATTGATTGTGGACGGGATATAAAGAGAATTTCACATTTCTTGAAGAAGATTTCCAACCGCGAGAGGCTCTAATCACAAACCACTCAAATGTGTCATTTATCACAAGGGGGCTGCATCAGTGCCACGGAGAGAGACTAATTCAAAGACAGAAGACACATAATTATTACCTTTAAGAAGGTACATCCGCTGCCTTTAGTGCATTAATTAGAAGTCGCAAGAGACAAACAGAGTCCTCACTCGTTTATTGCATCACAAATATCGCACATCACCAGGCAGTGTGTGTGTGTGTGTGTGTGTGTGTGTGTGTTGCTCAATTTAGAATGGTTTGCATAGGTACAGTATGAAGCTGGTAGAGCTCCTCTGACATTTAAAAGGGTGCATTAATCACATTGTACAACAGTTACAGAAACAACGGCGGTGTCGAAGGCCGTCTCAGATTTATGTTGGTTTGTGTGTAAAATACAAATTCATGTTTCTCTGAACACAACCGCTGAGCCAAAGTCAACTCTCTTTGATTTGGTTGTTCTGCTTAAAAAAGAAAAAATATGTAAATGATGCATTTGCTAATAACAAAACACAAGGAATGTTAACAGCACTGAGGGCATTAATATACGTAGCAGGAGCTTTTGACAGTGGAACACAGGTGTAACGTTGCATTCAGGTATGTGGGGTGCAGGGGGCCGGTACTGTGCATGCAGTCCGGGGACAATACATGACATGACTTGGAAAAGTGTGAAGTGTGGACCAGTTGCTATGTGTTGTTGCAGATCTTCTTCGTGGTGTAGGCTGTTGGTGCTGCTGGGTGTGTTTTTTACTCTACATCCAGCTTTAAAAGGAATCATTTGACATATTTGGACATACTGAAATAAAAGTTTGATTGATTGTTTGATACCCTGATTTGCTTTCTCGCAAAGAGTCAGATGAGAAGATTAAAACACACCGGCTCGAGTAAGACCCTCGAGCGGGGGAGGAGGTAGAGTGGACGACTCGTCTATCATTCTGCCCGGTAGTTCTGTGCAGAATCTGTTGCTGTTGCCTGGCAACTTCATGGTGGCTCTCCATGGGGTGCCAATCAACCCCACAGGGCCAGCTCCGCACATACCTCGTAAGTGGTATCAATCTCCCCATGTAATCTTGAACAACACATACACATTTTAGATTGTTTCTCAGAATATCAAACGATTTGATCCAAAATGGCATTACAAAATATGGCTCAATGCAGCATCCAGATTAATTAGAAGAGCATACAACCAAATCAGAAATTGGAACACTTGCAGCCTTTTGAATCCACACTGGAGGTGGATTAATGATCCACGCTGTCGGTAAGTCCGCCGGTCCTCTGGTCCGTCTGACAGGAAGGGAATCCTCGGGCAAACCAGGAACAGGAAGGGGTTATTCATGCTTGCGGCGCTGACTTCTCTCCTGATAGATCAGTTCAGTGAACGGTCTGTAAACACAGCAGAACAAACATATAATGGGGCAATAAATCAGAGACTTGAACGCCGTACCACTCTGTGCCAGGATAGCTTGTGTGTGTGGTGAACCGCGAGGGAGCCTGAGTGTGTGTGTGTGTGTGTGCGTGTGTGTGTGTGTGGGTGTGATAAGATGTCTCTCATCTCCACATGTTCCTCCACTCGCCAACATTAATGCTCTGACAGCTTCTCACCACTGAACCCCAGAAATCAAACAAACAAACAATCTGTACCAATACCTCCCTGTGTGTAACTCAGAGCATTTAGAATATAACATCCCTAATAGGTAAGAAACAAACTGAGAAGAGCACTTGAACAGGGCCGGGGATTGGAGCTGCTGACAGTGTGCAGGTGATTGAAGGAAGTCGGGGAGAGCCGGTACAAAAGTAACGCTTTTTATAACCTTTTCAAAGATTGTGCAAAATAACCCCCGGTGTGGATCTTGTATCTTGACAGTCCTGTGAACAGCTGATCACGGTACTGTCAAAAGAGACAAACCCATTCAGCCCAACACACTCGAGCTGGGTGTTCGAATGCCCGGTTCAGCTGGATGAGAACACAATAAATAAACTGTAGCCGGCCGGTTCAATCGACAAGGAGATGGCCAACAAGGGAGGGACGTTCAATCGATTCTGCGTCTATCTAAGCAATCAGTGAAAAGCACAGTTAACCCTAAAGGCTCCTGGTGGTTAACAGGTATGGATATTAATTTAACACCATAGAAATGATCATACGAAACCATCAGAAGAAAAGCGGCGAGGTAGGGCACTTTGTCTTTACACGTCTAAATTGCTAAGTAGGGTAAGATGTAGAAATGCATCATCAAAAATGGATTTAAAATAAATATTGAATCATAAAACGTGGTCAGGACATCCACAAGTCAGCTTTTTCAGATATTGATGTCTGTCCCCTCAGGGACTCATTTACAGACTTTGTCTTGTTGATGGCAAGACACAGACATCAAGTTAACGAAATATTCAAATGATTTGTGTGCATCAATCCTCACAAAAGGCGCCAGAGAAATTCTAGCTTGATCCAGCCTTCAAGTTTATTTCGGGGATTTATTAATAGACGTGAAGGGAGTCCAAGTCCATTATATGGCATCGGCTGCACCCCACTCGGCATCTACTTTCACTCGCAGTGTGGTTGCATCCGCTGCCATTGCAGCCACCGCGTGTGGCAATATCCCACCGACCGCCTCGCGGAGTTTAACTAAATGAGATCATTCAGAGTTTATGCCAGAGGCGGAAGATAAATATAGCATCGCATGAATCTTTCCCCAGTTTCAGTGCGAGGTAACATCTGGAACCTGCCTTAGCTCCAATTTACATGGTTTCGGGCTGAACAACACGACCGTGGATCGGCGCTGCTGCTCTCGTTCACATTGAGGTTTTTAATGTGTGACATTTTCAGAAATGCATGCCTTCGACACTGCCGAGGCCGGCCTCTCTTTTCCTGTCCTGATGCTGATACGACTTCTTCCTTTTACCTGTTGGGCGCATGAGCTCACCCTGAGACACGTCGTAAAATATCCTAAATAACATTCAGGGGCCCGAATTCTCCAATAAGATTGGAGGAAAAAACACTAAATGCTTCTAATTGTGTGTTTGTGAAGCCTGTGTGTGTCTGTGTGTGTCTGCGCTAACGTCTACGCGTGTGATAAAGTAGGTCAGTCCATTGTTTGTTTGTGTGATTACTTCAGGGTCCTCCTAATAATAATAATAGGTTGTGAGCAAGTCGTGCGTGTTCGGGTAAAACTGCATCTGTGTCGTGAGCTGCACACGTCCACACACAAACAGTCGTGTCTCCATCACTTTAGAGGACATTTAGAGGACATTTTAAGCAGCTGTCCAGCTGTTTCTTCCACCTAAGAAACATTAGCAAACTAAGAACTGTATTATCAACAGCTGAAATAAAGATGATCATATATGCTTTCATCTCTTCTCGTATTGATTATTGTAATGCACTTTTTACCTCGCCCTGTAAATCAGTGATTAACCAGTTGCAAGTAATCCAGAATGCTGACTAATGACAAATAGACTCACATCATCCCCACACTCAGGCCTCTTATTGTGTTTATTAAATTTGATTTCTTTATTGTTTTTATTGTGTATTCTAATGCGCCATCTTCTAATGTATTTTATTACGCTTTCTTACCGATTGTAATGTTTTGGCCCCTGTTATGGTCACTTTGTTTTTTGTGCAATATAAGTGCACTATAAATATACTTTACTTATTTACATTACATTGACTTACATACATTTCCTTTGGGAATTACCTGAACCTTAACAATAACCGCTACTTAATTAACCTTAACCTAACCACCCTGAAAAATAATAATTTGCGTTTTGGAGTCATGTATTTTGGAAGGTGAGTCCCCACAATGTGACTGTGTAAACAGATTTATGTCCACACAAGATGAATGATAGCTAAGGAGACGCACCCTAACCCCAACCCTTACCCTAACTTAACCCTTGCCAATAACCAAAAAAATCATATTTTTCCTGAATTGCTTTTGTCTCCAATTGCAATAGTTATTCCCCAATCAACTGGTCTTAGTGGTCTTGAAATGTGTCCCCCGAAGGTGACAAGGAAGTGCTCCGCCTCATTTTTCTTCGGCGCATATTGGGGCACATTCTCACACGAGTATTAACCGAATGCATTGGAAGACTTACCCCTCAAAGCGTATCGCCACCTTGTACACCACGGCTACGATGGCGGTCAGGAAGAGACCAACGGCACTGGCACCACTGGGGACAGAGAGGGCCGGGTTAGGTTATACATGGAGAGAGCAACACAGTATGTATTGGAGACCTGAACCAATGGCCTCTAACCACTACCAAGTGCGTAGTGATGAAAGCATCGAGAGCGCGACTGAACAAAGAACTTGAGATTTATTTTTAAAATCTTTGTGGCCACTCGAAACATAAATATACCATATTCAAGAGGAGAGCAAAACAATTTATAGTTTGAGGATACATTCAATGATAAATAGACAATAAATGTAAAATTGTAAAGTCAACTTTGTATGAAGAAAATCAAACATTTTTTTTTTTTTTTAAAGTTAAGGTTTAAAATCTGTTTTCCCGTGTAGTTCATCGTCGTGGGCAACAATAAACACACCCAACACACTGACCAGAATGTGGCACCGTGACACAGACTCATTTTGTCAAGAAAGGGATAGAACCCATTACAAATCACGGAGACTCACTCTCCCTCAAAAAGAAAAGAAACGCCTTGGAGTGCTGGACTAAAAGGATTCTAATGTGCTGCAAAGGCGTGAGTAACAAGAGGCCACCATCTCTATTTCTGCTAATATCTGTGGAAACAAGTTCAATGCATACACCATGTGTGCTCTGGTTTCATTTCTCCTCCGATAGAAGCGTACCATTGCCAACCTCGACATAAAAAAGGTGAAGAAAGAAAGAAAATTGAAAAACAAAATAATAAAAAAAACATCAGACTGTATTGTATGTATTCAAGTTCAGCAGACTGGCCTGCTGAACTTGAATTTCTGATGAGGCTTATACAACTGTTCCACCCTGACCACATAATCAGGCAGTAATGGAGGCACCAGCATACACAGAAAGACAAGTGCAGCTCCATTCAGTGCCTTTCTGGACTTTTTACAGCCAGTTGGAAAAAATTATATTTAAAAAAAAAAAGGCATATTTATTCATGCAACATGATTATATAAATATATATCATGCATCAGCCCATACACAAGTGATGTTTCGAGAGTATGCTTTTCGTCAGACTTCGTAATATCAAAAGAGAAGCCGTCTCCACATGCACGGACAGGTGAAGCATACAACCCACACAGAAACACACAGTTCTGTCTCTTCAAGGACATTCACACCAAGTCAACACTTATTTCCCCGGATCCGCTTGGCCAGGAAGTACTAAAATACCGTTTCCGAGCGCCAGTTGGGGAAAAAAAAAATATAAAATGGGTAAAGACCAAAGCATATTTTGTACACGTATATATGAATGCATTGTACATACAATATAAAATTGGGGCACAAACTATTTATTCAACCTGCATGGAAGACGCTACTAAGAATGGGCAGAATAATATATTATTAGTATTATTTTTGTAACTTGAGAGAACTGGTTTACGCTCACAGTTGGAATACAATACTTTTCTTTTCTCCCTGGAGGATAACCATAACCCAGGCCGAGGAGTGTGAAATGATGAAAGGGTTGACAAAGATTACTTCTTATAATTCCTTCTGCTGTCGACCTTTTTGAAGATCAAAGTAACCTCAGACAATAAAACATACTACTGACCCATACAACAAACTGTCATGGTAACTTATGTCAAACCCCAAAGTGGTCAGATTGTCAGCTTACCCACTTGTGCCAAAGGGGTTTGTAACTCCTATTTATCAGAGAGACACAGAACGCCCCAGAGATGGAATTGAATGCCAGTTTTCTCTCATCTTCTCGCGATACAATCTGCCCTTGACTTTGACAACGACAGGAAAAAGAAGTAAGGATGACACAAATCTTTTTTTTGTTCAGCAGCCCTTTGGTTCCCTCTTCACGCTGTGGACAAGGACGCCTTTTTTTTTTTTTTTTTAGGTCTCACTGTTACATGACTTGTTATATGATCGAATGATCCACAGAGAGAACGGCTGAATAAATTAATGCTAATATTAGAATAGTGATGATATTTCCCATTCTGTGCACCCATGTACTTCGCACGTGCCTCAATCTATGCACATGACTGTGAGTCATGTGTGTTTCCATATGTGCGATCTGTATGAATCAGGCTGCAGATCTCACACACTCGCATGGAAAACTATGGATTTGGACAAGGACATGGAGACAAATAATATACATTTCAGTTTGTGCAATCAGACAGGATAATAGTAAGCACTATTGGACACTGAACTCAAATTAAAGTTCCCTTCTTGGGCACAAAGTGTGCAAAATGTGATTAAAAAAAAATTAAAAATTAAAATAAGTGCAAGCCAGATGCCCACTGGAGGCCAGACCTTCATTATGTGGCCTGCAGGCATATGCAGGTCATGTGCTTATCACTGTTGTTGTCTTGAAGAAGGACATTAGTCAAGCTTGTTGTTGTTGGATAGCGCAAAACCTGGGAGGAGTGCTTGCCTGGGGATTCAGGGCACAAAGCTCCACACACACACTGACGCTCACACACACACACACACACACACACACACACACACACACACACACACACACACACACACTGACGCTCACACACACACACACACACACACACACACACACACACACACACACACACACACACAGAGATAACGCTAATGGGAAGACTGCAGAACACACGGCCAACCGAGAAGTTTACTCTACCGAACACATTTACAGATTATTCTACACATTTACAAACCTGAGGATTGCCATGAAATTTAGTTTGAAATCTCATTGTTCCCATAGGAATAATCAGAATAATCCTAATGACTTTGGTGATCCTATGATTTTGGCTCTAGTGCAAAAATGGATGGATTTTTGTGACATTTGTTAAAGACGTTCAAGGCCCCTAGAGGATGAGTCTTTAGTAGCTGCAAAAGCAATGATACGACCATCACCTTAACCTGTAGGCTACTTTGTGTTTTGTGCTAGTTAACTAATGCTAATGGGCTCAATTAAGATGGCGGACACGGTAAGCAATACTGACTATACAACAGCATGTCGACATTGTCATTGTGACCGTGTTACCATGTTGACTGGAAGCGCTGTCGACTCTTCTTGCTTCTGAGAACAATTCGGAGCCTGCTTGTGCTGAAAAATCTCAATTATCAAAACACATATTTTATAACTAGTTCCGCTGCTGCAGCTGAAAAGTTGAGCCAGTTCTATGACTATTGCAATAATTACATTAAAGTGTAACACTTTTTTTTTTTTTTTTTAGGTGTGTGGGAGCATTAATAGCAAGACATAACACATGCGTTCCCAAGAAAGAAAAACAGAGTTTTGTTTTGGTGAGAACTCTCAGGGAGTTCAAGCATCTAAATTCCTTGAACTGAAAACAAACTGTGTTTGAGTTTTAAGACAAAAACACAGAGAAAGACCAGACGACCGGACAACACGACCAGCTGATCACAAGTTAGCCTCCTCGCCCTGAAGCGCACCCTGCTTGACTTGTTTATAAGACTCTAAATGGGTAACTTAGTGAGCATCATGCTGCACTGAAGAAAATACTTGCAAACCTTTAAGAGCACATTCAATTACAAAAGGCAAATACAATGTGCTCAGGAAATCAAAGAATATTAGATGTATATACACACACACACACACACACAAAACAAACAGACGTCACGCGTATAGAGGGAAAAAAGGAATGCAGCATTAAAGTGCTGCTTCAAGCCCTCTGGATTTCACTGTGGACACAACCAGAAGAGCTGCGCCACATGAGCTGAAACACCACGAGCTCATCCAGAGATCATCCGCCTGTAACGGTGAAAGAAAACACAAAGCGGAGAGGGTGACCTTTAGAAAGTCAGAGCGCCGCCGTTTCAAAGAGATACTGCTCGGTGCCGCCGGCGCATCACATGATAACGGACCACAATGCAACTGAAGGGCAGAATTCACCACGCTGCCACGCTGGGGATGTAACGTTTATCGGGGGCCTGGAGGGGGTTTCTCAGAGCGGGAGAAAAAATGCATGGGGGGGAACAATTACAGATGATTTGCGTGTCTCATTTGGATTTGCATCCATCTAAAATGTAAAAAAAAAATACATATTTCTTCTCCTTTTTGGTGATATAGGCCTCATTTTTCTCCAATATAATGGGACTGTATGGCTATAGAGCGCCATAAAATAAAAAAAATAAAAAAGACTCAACTGCTACGTCTCTTTCCAGAAATAATGACCCGCTTACCCAAGATAATCCACTGACCTTGTTGTGAGCAGATTCATGGAGGAACTGTTTTATTTGAACCATATTTCCACGGTAAAGACAGGAACACACAGATGTGAAGAGGAGGCAGATGTTCCCCGTTTCCATGCGTGATCACATATTACCGATTCGAATGTTTCAACTCATTGGGAGGAGTGCAGCCAATTGCAGTAAAAAAAATAAAACGGCAATAATTTGACTTGCAGAGCATCATAACGATCATGCTTACATTTTTTCTTTTAACCAATACTCCAATATATAGACAGAATGTGTTCATAGGGTTTAAGGTTTTATAACGTACTGAGAATATTTTAGTATAAATATGGTAGCATGCACGTTGTATGGCTCGGAAGATTGTTTCTTTTTTCAGCCATTCAGACAAGTAAGCAGGCTCCAAACACTAAAATTGAAACAGCATTAAGAAAAGTCTGGTTGTTGCATGTTCGGTGTCAAAATTGATATTCCGAACAGCGGACTCAGTTTCTACAGAATCCCAATGGGACTGTTTCGGAGCATCAGGTGTTTCAGTTCAACGAGCGGCCGTGTTAACTGGTGACTTTCAGCCAAATGTGTCTGTAATTGTTTTTACAATTTCTCGTCGGGTTTCTCCAACAACACGGAGCTGAAAGATGTTATCAAGCCCTGCAGAGCTCAGGGGGACCGCCGAGTCAGGTGATAACCCTCTGTGGGTTTCTGATTACGAAAAATATAAACCCTTTGAAATACAAGCGCTCCATTGTTAGTATGAAAAATATTGATTGGAACGGTTTTAAGTCAACACGGATGCAATAACTCCAACGTGAGAACTAATCCAATTCCATCTGCCGACCCTGTGATCCAGTCCGAAGCTCCGGAAACAAAAGGAGTGCAGTTTTGATTTGACAATATTTTGTAAAAAAATTCAAAGAACCCAACGCATTAATTTGGACATGCATTCAGGGGAGGGGCACAGGGATGGAGACGGCAGCAAAGTTTTGAGGCAGAGGCCGCTGCTGTGTCTCAACTGAACAATACAGGGGGAGAGAGAGAGAGATAAGAGGAGGTGAGAGAGAGAGAGAAAGAAGAGGAGGCGGTGAAATTAGGTAATTTTCATTTGGATCACTGGCAGTGCAGAGGACACGCGGCTCACACTGCATACGTTTCAAAGCATAGAGAAAGTGAGGTGGAATAGTCAAACCAAAAGGGACCATAATTTGGCCCGGGGTCCATGCAAAGAAAGAAAATGGGAGTCCTAATTGCTTGACAACCCTGGAGTGCTCGCATAGCAACGACGCACGGCGGGCTGCGGGGGATTTGGCCGCAGTTGTCATAGAGACACACGGAAAAAAAGTTGTAACCTTTTTTTCAAGAGGGAAGTGATTTGTGACTCGCAAACGACATTCTCTGTTTGCGAGTCGCAGCTCGTTATCCCTGTCATGACCTCATCTTGTGCCATTTTCCTTTTGATTAAGTTGTATGTGTTCACACCTCCTTAGGTCACGGTTAAATGGTTAATGACAAACCTCGTAATGATAAGTGGTTGTGACGCACGTGACCTCTGCAGAGACATTCAAATTCAAATCACACCACACACACTCACACACACTTACATAAGTGCCAGGCCGAGGTAGTTGGCAGTGCTGCCCCAGTACATCGGGTTCTCTGTGAGGTTGAAGGGAAACCCTGTCACCTTCTCATCCATCAGGATACCAAAGTAATCACCTGGAAGACCAACACAGACACATGCACAGAGGGTTCATTGCAGGTTGAGATAAGATCTGAATTTGAGAGGCTACAGACGCTACCTGAAGGTCCTGATTGTATTCTAGTCCTCCTTATCTTTCCCTGGATATAAGAATGCAATTGTAATATCAATATGCAATGCCCTTTATCAATAATGTTTTGACAATCATCGTAGCAATCAGGGGGTTTCAATCGCCCTAGTCGATGTGTCCTTGAGCAAGACACTTAACCCTGAAATGCTCCCTGTAGCTGTTCTACGGTGTATTTATGTAACGTGGTAGTAAGTCGCTTTGGATAAAAAGGGTCGGCTAAATGACACGTAATGTAATGTAACACAGCAGTCACAATCTGGAGGCATGTTGAAATATATGACATTTTTCCGGCTGTAGCGGTGTCCTTATATCAATATATACATGCATATATCAATACATCAAACACTCTGTGAAAAGACAGAAGGTCAAGTAGTTGGGGTACGTCCTGATCTCTCTCCGCACACACGCACACGCACACACACACACACACACACACACACACTTCTCTGTCAAAGGGAGGCTGTTAATGCTCAAGTTGTATAACAACTTTTATGTATGCTCATTTAATTTAGCATACTAGCCCTCAGAACAATACGCTAACCTCATTCCTGACCTCCAACTATTGGCCACCCATTCATTCGAAGAGACATTTATCCTTGTGTTTCTGCGTCACTGTTCATTCCTTGTGGTTGAAAAAAAAGAAAGGGCAACCTGGATTTGCTGAAGAGTAGTGAAAGCACATTGGTAGCCTAGAGGTTGGAGAAGTGGGTCTGCGATAGTGTGTGATCGGAGTGACCAATACGTGAACACCGTCTGTGTGATGTGATCGGATTGGTTTCTGACCCTGTGCCGAATCCGTTTGAGTCATCAGGTCACGGAGAGGGGCTTGATATGAATAACACACACACACACACACACACACACACACACACACACACACACACACACACATGCTTTAACCTCTATCTAGTTGTGTGTGTGGACAACGTGGTTGTGTAAATGTAATCAATGATGCTGTTAGATTGCTGCTAGACAGCCCCGTTAATGCAGGCGCGTGCCCCCCTTTGTGTGCGGCGAGCTGGTGTAAAACGTAGTTTGGAAGAAGTCTAAATATTGTATTTCAAAGCCTAAACTGCAACAAATATGGATTGCTGAAAAACAATTTGTTATGTAGAAAAACTATTTTTTCCTCTTTTTTAATTGCTGCAGTTATCATCAGTAGTAATACTTTTTCTATTACTATTTCTGCTATTATTAATGCTACTACTGCTATTACTAATCTCACTGTGGGGAGTTTTTCCGGGACAGAGGATGTCGTATGTTGTTCTGATTGCAAAGCACTCGTAGGCCAGTTTGTGATTTGTGATATTGGGCTACATATAAAAAATGTATCTAAAGATCCTCCCAAGTAAAATAACCAAAACGGTTCTATCTTTGGCCAAAGAAAAGTGTATTAATGTCGGATCCCATCGCTCTCATTAAGAAGCTGATTGAGAAAATACCCGTTGAAGGTTTTTGGAAAGGTACTTTAATATTGACTTTTAGCTCCATCACTAGATTCTACACATTATTCTAGTGAATACTACTTCCAGTGAGAACATGTAAAATCAGTGGATTGCACCTATGATATTTAACAATATATTTTATACCCACCAAGGAAGGTTCCAGTGAATCCCAGAGCCAGGAAGCTGCCCACCACCAGCACAGTGCCCAGCACCATGAGGGCGACGCCAACGTAGAAAATATCCGTCCTGTCCATCACCTCCCACTTGGCCTGGGCCTTCATCGCCACCGTCATACTGCAGGAAGAAAAAACAAATAACAACCACCTTTATTCACGCAGTGTCTTACTGCTCACACTCAAGACCTTTACTGTGGATCCAAGTGGGAGGAAATGACCGAGAAAGACAAAAGATGATGAAGAAAGAAATACAGAGGTGAAGTATTGGACAATGAAAATAAACACAACAAATAGAATAGGTTCTTAGACCTCGCAAACCCTGTTTCTCTGGAAAACCCCTTCAAACTGCACACTTAGTTTTCTTGTCATAGTAACATTTTTACTGAAGCACCACAAACATACTCAATGAACACTGAAGTTAAATCTATGATTCAGAGCCTGGATTACCTGAGCATGGCTCTCAACATGGAGATGGCTGAGCTGGCGGCCAGAGGCTAACAGCGCTAACATTGCACACAATGGCACCAGTGCTGATAAGGCTTAATTCATCCATCCATCCATTATCACCCGCTTATCCGGGGTCGGGTCGCGGTGGCAGCAGGTTCAGCAGGCCGACCCAGGCTTCCCTCTCACCCGCAACACTTTCCAGCTCATTCTGGGGGATCCCGAGGCGTTCCAAGGCCAGCCGGGAGATATAATCCCTCCAGCGTGTCCTCGGTCTTCCCCGGGGCCTCCTACCAGTTGGACGTGCCCGGCATCTTTGCCATCAGAGGGCAAAGATGCAACACCTCTCCATCACTATGGCACTGACTCTGCGATACCGCGACATCATTGCATGGGGGAGTAATTGGTGATAACTGATCTGTTTGACAATGTTAGAGGGTAGAGTCACATTTTCACCAGGAGAATTTCCCTCATTCGATGACTCACTCATGTCGTCCACCTTTGTTCGATTTTATACCTCGGAGCCCATGTACACAATTCACATTAAATAACAAACAGCAGTATTAAGTCTCAATGCATCAAACTAACCTGGCAGTCATCAAAAGCGTCACTGCAGACACCATCAAGCATTTGATTTGCCGACTCTTCCCGACTCCCAATTTCTTCTAATGCATCTGCTGTGCGCTTGTTATCGAGAGTGCTTTTAACTTTCCCTAATGTCACTCTCAAATGTCGCCCGCACCGACGATGATGAGCTATCACCTTGTTTGGAGGAAGAGTTTCTGAAAGGGGGCTCAGTTTGGTTTTTAGTGTTGCCTGTGTATCACCGAGTGTTGACGTGGAGAAGGAATTTGCATTAAGATGTGACAATTCATTCAAACTCTGGCCTTGTTTCAACACCGCTGTATGGTTTGAAAGAAGTGGAAACGTATTGCATTAAAGCTCATGCTCCTAAAGCCTATACTAACATATTGAAATGTCTCCACTGGCGTTCAGGTTTCTTTTTAACTGGTATGCACACGAGCCGTGGCAAAGTGTGAAGACAGGTCTATAATACTGAGCTGAGGTTAATGCTACTATTATGGACTTTTTAACAGTTGTTTAGGTCCCTTCATCTATACTGTATGTAACAATCTCTAAAATACATTGAAATGGGATTAGAACTAATTATTTAATGTTTTAAAATGTATCAAATGTTGGAAAATAGGGATGAATGCCGATCATGAGGTTCCATGACGTCAACACGGTCAGCAACCCATGGGTGCACTATCTCCAGACCTTGACTGTATCATATAATATTAACTCCCACCCCGGCAGCGAGCGGCGTGCCAGACTTACCGACTGCATGCGGCAGTCGGACTAATATAGACCATAGATTCCACGTAAATGCCAAAACAATTTTTTTTTCTCACAATTGAAAACATTTCTGAATAAGAAGTCGTGAACCTTCAGATGAAATATACATGAGCAGTTGGGGAGAGCTCTGTTGAGAGAATCTGTTTTAGAAAAAACACGTTTGATATTTTGTTCCTTTCATCCTTTTGGATAATAATTGAAGTCCTTTAAACGTCAAAGTACAGCTTTAGGACCAGTGATGCTAGTTATTGCCTATTTATGTTGGCCCGTCAATTAAATTTTGCAATTCATTTTGCAATTCTTGCTTTTGTGAATGTAGTTTAGGCGGCTGTGGCCTGCAGTGTCTAAACGTAGCTGGACCAGTAGAGTAGAAAGGTTTGTAAGTCATAATGGAACACACACACACACACACACACACACACACACACACACACACACACACACACACACACACACACACAGTTTTGTACGTACTCTACTTCCTGCAGACTGAAATGGCTCCCAATGTAAAACCAGGTCTGAGGGAGAAAACTGGGTTAAGGGGTCTGCGCTGCGAGTCTTATGGTGTTCACCCTTTGTCCAAGGGAGCAGGAAGTGTGCGGCTTGTTGTTCGGTTACGTCGGACACAACCGGCGACCGTAAGTTAAGTGGCCTGGCGAGGCACACCGCTGGGATCTTTGATTGGAAAAGAGAAGGGAAAGGAGGTCTGTGGGACAGAGATGTGGGAAGGAGGTCAGTGGGTGTGGCTGTCCGCTGGACGCACTGTTACAACCGATGACGTCATCGAACGTAAAGCAGAGCAGAAAAGCACGGCTGATGAGGTCACATGACCACACTTTGGGTCAGTTGATCTGATGTAACGTTGAGTTTTCCAAACCCCATCGCTTCATGTGCCATATGCTCCCATTCATAGAGGCCTGGAATGTCCTCTCGAGTGTTAATGCAGTTCCAAGGCATGCGTGACACTTCTAGTCTGTCATGGTAGGTTTTGTTGGTTGGTACGTGGTTAAACATCAAGTTAAACAAATTAAACCTCATGAACTCCTAACGGGATTTCTTAGATCAATTGAATTGATTTCCCCCCCCCCATGCTAATATGTTAATTGGCTAAAACACATAAGTTGACCCTCCAAGGGCGGACATCCTCCAATCAACAACCAGAATAAAGTAATGACACTGTGTTGGTCCAATGATGATTTTCATATTTCATCTTCGATTCTCTACCAACGTGAGTGTGATGAACTGCCAGTAAAGCGATGGATGAATACAGTAGCATATTAGAAGATACATTTGTTTTAAACATGTAAACAATGATATTCTGCAGTATTGAGACATTTTCAACAGAGTCAACATTTCTTCTTTTTTTTTTTTTTAAATCAGATTTGAGTTTTCCGATTTTATCGAGCAGTTAGCTCGCTACTCGTGTTTTTGGCATTTGGAAAAATGAAAATGGTGTACACACCCTGGATGTGGATTACAGTACATACATAGAACCTTTTACATATTGCATTGATATGCATCTCATATCCATATTGTATCTAAATATGATTTAACCTGATTAAATGTACATCTAGTTTGCCTTTCTAGCGCTTGCATGCTTGGAAGTTTCCAAACATTGAAGATATTTCAGAATTAATTTTTAATATATATATATATATATATATATATATATATATATATATATATATATATATATATTAGCTTTTAATATTTCCTGAGCCTAAACGCAGACGGATTAGACGTGTACCATTTTTTAAAATACTTTAAATCGCTAAATCCAAATTCTCTTATCTCATTAATAGCAAGAATGTCAAACGCAGTTAATGAAAAGGAAAACTTCTTAGTCGCCCCTTGGAGCTTTCCCTGAAGGATTCATTCTTATTATCACTGTGCTTAGCAAATAACAATACACTCTCTGTATGCCCTGCATGTCTGTCAAGCAGCCGATAAATCGAGCGGCGCTATAAAAAGAAGGGGCCGTCAGTCAGCTAATCAGCACGCCAGGGAATCAGTCAATGTATAAGTAAGTCAATTAGGTAGACAATTAGGCCGCACAACAATGGAGCTGGAAGGCAATACGTCAGCTGGTCATTCGTACACAGGAATCAGGTTTTTCCAGAGAACCGCTGTCGGTGTGGCGTTTTTCAGAAACCACGTGTTTTCCGATGCGACTTCGCGGCAGGAGACGACCTCGCTGACGTGATCCGCCGAGTCTTCGGACAAACAAGGATATAAGAAGAAACGCTCTCTGCCCCGACCACGGTCCGGTCTGCTGGCCGCCGAGCAGCACTGGGGACGTTTGGTGATTAAGGGCCTCGTGTCAAGGTGCGAGTCATCGGTTGGCCCGCCACACATTCACTGAGCCCCGTCGGTCCAGGGGGCCCGCATCTCGGACCTTTAGCGCCGCTGCTGCCCACAGCATCCACCTCGACTATTTTCAGACTTGCAATTTCGTCTTTCAAAGAACCCGACGTCAGTCGAACACGGTTGTTAATGATTTATCTGAGAAGGTTTCATGCCCGTGGTGTAGAAGACTGCGGGTCCCAAGAATGGCAATGGGGAGGGAAGGGAAGGGTACAAAAATGTGACCTGTTGGACGTAGAGCTGCAGAAGAAAAGGCTGCTCTGTTTTTCTTTTTTGGTGCAACCCAGCGGGTTGCGGAGGTAAACAACATATTTTACCTTGCCACACTGTCCTGTGGGGAAAAAAAACATTTGCACCGTGCCAGCAATAGCTGGAATGCTTTCCAATATTGTAACACATTGCAGGAGAGCGACTAAACGCGTTTCAAATGCTCTGCAATCTCTCTCAAAAGAGTTTGATGTTCAGAGGACATCTGAATAAATTAATTGCTGTGTACGGCTACTATTTTTAGTTTCTCATGTTGCGCTGTGTGTTGATGAACACAAGATTAAAAAAAAACGGGGTTTATTGCTTTGAAGCAGCTTGTTCTCAAAAGTGTCGTTGCCCGGCAACAGGCGGCGAGAGGACAAAAAATATGCAGAAAGAAATTAATACAAAATCTTCTGGCACTGGCATCGTGTCCTATGCGTGGTTTTGTAGAGGGTGCTCTGCCACCATTTTGATCCACAGTGGGAGTTGTGGGAGCGTGTACTTCCTCTGGGTGCTGTGTGAAGGCAGGCGTGGGGTGACACCGGCACATCCAGAACCCGTGGGCCCAGATTAGGATGGGAGGAAGGAAGAAAAGAGCGGAAGAAAAGAAGACACAAAAGCAGAGCAGGAAGATAGAAACTTTGTCAATGAGAGGAAAGTAATATAAGACGGGCCTTCATTCTGTAGTTTAGATTGTGAGTCAGGCGGTCGGGATGCCCTCCATCATTTATTTACAACAAAGTGAAAGTGAGAGGCTTACAGTGCAGACGGTGATTCCATAAAACCAGAGGCCGCGAGTTCTGGAGCTGTTCCCTGACGGGGAGGAGAGATCGAGATCATTTTGATCTTTTTAAACTAAGAAGAGCAGTGAGGCTGCGTTTCACTTTTATGCTAAAATCTGGAACAGTCTTCCAGAAGATGTGAGACAGGCCTCAACTCTGATAATGTTTAAATCCAGGCTGAAAACAGTTCTATTTGACAACTGAAAGTATTTTATCTGCACTCTTCGCTTTTAATATAATGAATCAATTATTATTTTTTTGGAATGATTTTATTTGTCTTTTTGTAATTGTATGTAGCTGTAAAGCACTTTGAATTGCCTTGTGTACGAGTTGTGCTCCATAAATAAACTTGCCTTGCCTGAAGCATCTGTGTGTGTCTGCCAGCAGCAACAGTTCTAAGCACGTGTTTCTGACACAACTGATTTTATTTTTATCTGCCATTCACCGCCCCGTGTGAAGGGCCTGCGACATGCAGGTGGATCAGAAGTGCATTTTTATTTATTTTTTTAATCAAAAGTGAGTCAACCGGGATGACAACGAAGAGGATCAAAATGACAAGAATTGAGCAGAAGACTGACCTGTGACTGCGGTACACGTTGAGCAGAAGGATGACGAAGCCCAGGCAGTAGCAGGCCAGGTGGGGGCTCCCGAAGAGCCTGGAGAGGGTCCGTGTACGATGCTCCCATCTCGCCACCTGACGAATGACAGAGAGACAGGGAGCAGAGGTCACGGGGTGATGGCGTAATCCTTCAGAATCACATCAATTAGTTGCGGAGGGGTGGGGGGGGTTAGTCTCCTTAACTTGCAGAGAACGGTCTGGAAAACAATGACTGGAAATAGACTGCTAATTGGGTTGCAAAGGAAAATCAGCTGTCTTTGTGGTACTTCAGAGGTAAATCTGCATTTATGTTGGCCACTTCTTGGGGAAGGCCCAATAAATTGTCACTGTAAAGCAATCGTTTGCCTCGTTACACATGCAGCTGATACTCAGCATTTATTTGAAGTTGCATTTCTGTGAAACCTGATGAATGTAACTCCAACCGTCAGTCTACTTTCAGCCGTTTTGGTCTCTGCCAACTTCGGAGAAAAAAATATTTCTCTCTTTAACCGCTAAGTGTGCTGCTATGCTCTATGCACATTATATATAAATATAAACGTTTTTTGTGACTAGCTTGACATTATTTTGTTGTTGCCTCCATTCTTTGATTAAAAAACGGAAGGCATTCCCAATGAGTAAAGAGCCAGTACATATTTCTTTTCTGCTTACGTTGAGAGCTTACCTCCAAAAGACGGATGCTCTCTTTTCAAATGTTCCGTTTTTTTCCCCTCACATTAGCGGAGGTGTATGCGATTCAGGCATTAATTTCCGTTCCTTTCCTACTATTCGTAAAAAACAAGAAACAATGTATTCTGACATTCTTGACATCTCAACATGAAGTCTGTAGTCACTTCCATCATTCATCGCTTCAGTTTTTAGGCAAAGGTTAGTTTGTAATGTAGTGGTTGGTGTATTGAGATCTTCATCATTTTAAGCATTGCTGTATCGGTTTTAGTGTTCGTAGTGATCCGCAACACAGAGAGATAAAACAGGGACAGAGAAACTGAATGAGATGCTTCCTAGTACAACATGTTTCCATCTAGAGAGCTCAAAATCCCTCCAGGAGTTAACAAACTGTCCGACAGAGAGTCGATTCGAGCGGATGCCAATACTGATGCAACTGTAACCAACCAAATAACACGGGGCTGCAGGAATGAGGTATTTTTGAAGGCCAACCCCAGAAGTTAACAACGCACTGGTCCCATCGACAGAAGACAATTGGATTTGGGATTATCGCAGAAAGCAATCTCTTACACAAGTTTATGATGAGCTTTGTTCAGCAAGATAATCTTCACAAATGAAAACCCCTTTCATCATTGATGAAGCGTGGATGCAATCGCAATAAGTAAAACAACTACATTAAAAGCCTGTGGAGATGTTATTTCAGGCATCTGACCAAAAAAACATTTTAAAAAACCCGTCGACTTCGAGACGAGGGAAACAGAAATACAAAAATGCAATACTCCATCAACCATGAGTCATATTTGAATTCCACCTTAAAACACTTCTAGCTGGGAGCCTGAAGATTGATTTGAGATGCATCTCAACGTTGTTTGTTCAGGTCTAGTCATGAATTAGCAAACAAACAAATAACAAATAATGAATTTATAAAAAAATGAATTATGAGAGTATAAAGGGGCATAGAACATTATGATATATGAGGTATAAGATGGCCATTGCCATCTTTTAAAGAAACCTAAGCTTGATCCTTCTGTTGTTTCCAATTTTAGGCCAATTTCAAAACTTTTTTTTTTTTAATCAAAAGTTTTAGAAAAAGTGGTTTTCAACACAACTCCTAGCTTTTATGAATCATAATAATATATTTGAAAAATTTCAGTCGGGTTTTAGAGCACTTCATAGCACAGAAACTGCCCTCCTCAAGGTAACTAACTTTAGCAGCAGACAGGGGGGAGAGCGCGGTTTTAATTCTTTTAGACCTTAGTGCAGCTTTTGATACTGTAAAACCTGGGTTGGCATCAAGGACACTGCACTTGGCTGGTTTTATTCTTACCTTTTAGAAAGATCGTACTCGGTCACCATAGGTAATCACTTGTCTTCCACGACTCACATTACCTGTGGTGTACCACAAGGTTCAATTTTAGGTCCACTTTTATTTTCTATCTACATGCTTCCACTCGGCCAAATCCTCCAGTGACACAACGTATCTTTTCATTGCTATGCAGACTAGATATACCTTCCGCTGAGACCTGGTGACCCAGAGAGCCTGGCTGCTGTCTTAGATTGTCTCTCTGACGTTAACTGCTGGATGGCTCAACATTTTCTTCAGCTCAATAACTCCAAATCAGAAGTCATATTATTCAGTTCCCCAAACAATAACACCGGTCTCATCAAGAGTCAACTTGGTCCCCTGGCTGCTTATTTAAAACCTGTTGCCAGAAATGTGGGTGTAATGTTTGACTCTCAATTAAATTTTGAATCACAGATCAAAAAAAGTGTCCAGTCCTGCTTCTTTCAATTAAGAATAATCTCAAAAATCAAACCATATTGTCACGCTCAGATCTGGAAAAAGTCATTCATGCACTCATTTTCTCTCGACTCGACTACTGCAACTCCCTCCTTTCCGGCATAAATCAAAAATCCATCTCGGCCTCCAACTAGTCCAGAATGCAGCAGCTCGGCTTCTGACTGGTTCTAACAGACGGCATCACATGACTCCAGTCCTGGCCTCTCTCCACTGGCTCCCTGTTCGTTTTAGAATTGATTTTAAGATTTTGCTGCTCACTTTTAAAGCACGCCTGGGTCTGGCCCCAAGCTACATCATTGAAATGTTAGCCCCATATGAGCCAGCTCGCAGCCTTAGATCCTCTGGTGGGGCCCTTCAAGGCCCTTCAAGGCCCTTCAAGGCTTAAATCAAAGGGTGATCGTGCTTTTGCCATCAGAGCCCCTCGACTTTGGAACGACCTACCTGAGGGGATAAGGCTCGCAGAATCAGTAGCTTCTTTTAAATCACTTCTTAAAACCCATTTTTATAGAACTGCTTTTAAGTGATGTTGTCCTTTTATGCCGTTTCCCCTTTTTTAGTTTTTCTGTTTTATTTTGTATTTGTAATTTTCTATTCCTCTATTGTGTTCATTGCCTCATGTATTTTCTGAAATGTTTACTTGTATTGATGTTATGTTTTTACCTTGCTTATATGTAGAGCACTTTGTAAACTCTGTTTTTAAAAGGTGCTATATAAATAAATGTATTATTATTATTATTATTATTGCCATGCTTAATTATGTCACATACGTTTTTGAAGCAATTTCTAGCTTGATACCATTTGTTATAAATCTAAAACATGTTTTACCACTCCATAATAGATACAAATGGTCAGAAATAACTCCAAAACATCCCATTAAGACACAGAGACCTTGAGGAGCAACATAGAATAAGACATAATGTGATTTTGTAGCAAAAACTGTCGACATTTGGCAAGAATTAGATTTTTGAGTGCGTCTGTTCTTGAAACTGCTCAGCAAGCCCCTAGTTGCCAATATGCCAGAGGAAAGCCACACATCCACTGAATGCTCCAGGTCTCTAGTTTGTGGTTTAAAGTTTTAAGAGGCTGTGATTATCCTCAGTCATTTTATACAATGATGTCAAATATAATAAATGGTCTAATGTGAAATGGCTTCTTTGGGGACGAACATCATCACACATAATCAAATTTGGGTTTATTGGATCAATCATAGTCATACCCAATTTATTCAATTCCAAGACTGTTTAGGGACTCCAGTATGTAAAAATAACACATTTCTACTGTATGCATAAAACTGCATGGTTTTGCCCAAAACTGCAAGCGATTATCAGACAGTGGGAAGGGGGGGAATTGAATTTTCATTCACATATCTTGAAGCGAGAGGTCAAGGCACTTGTTCAAAAAACTTGAAAGCATTATTTATATTGCATCACATGGCTGGTACCAATTAATTCATTAGGTTTTCTAGTTATATTTGTTGAGACGGCTGGTGCATAAGGGATAACCATGCAGCTGCATCCTCTTGCTGCAGCTCCTAATTGAGGTATGTCGACAGCACAGCTCTCCAAGCTGCACTTCACACTTAGAATGGAAACTATCCGTATCATATATGCAACCTAACAGGTGTTGGACCCGTCTGTCCAATACGGGCGAACCCACCTGTTTGTGGCATTGCTGACTGAAAGAGTCGTTGGTGGACCGGCAAATTGTGGAGGTGGACTGTAAAAGGACACAAACGTTGCCATGGCAACACCTTTTTGTACACTCAGGGAAGGGAAGATAGATTCAAGAAAAGGAATAAAGGTGAAGGGACACAAACAGAAAGTGACGGTGTTTAAAAGGCTTTTAGAGACAGCAGAACTAACTGAGTGTACTTAGTGGTACAGAACTACATCTTCAAGTGTCATTGTCCATGTTCCTCTGCCCCCTCACTGTATTCTCACTGCAGCTGCCAGCAGCCTTTTCCTTGATGCATCTTTCATCCCCATTTCCTCTCCGTCTCCAGACCAAGAGAAGAAGACCGCTGTGAAATGAAAGACCAAACAATGTAGCGGTTCTTTGACTCCCACTAGAGTTACGTCCACATCTGGATGACATTAACAATAACAATGGAGGGATGATCGGGAAATTGGCCTTGCAAGTAACTCAGTGGTGCGTGCAGAGATGATAAGATTACAAATGCATATTCATGTTGTAGCCGGGGATGTTGAAAATTATAGAATTGCTTCAGTTAAACAGTTTATAGAGATGTGTATATATTATTTGTAAAGGTTAGAGAAACTTTCAGAGCGACTTGTCACTTAAAGGAAATTCGCTGGTCCCCCTTAAAAAAGGTCAGCCTACCTTATGTGAGCCTGAACCCTTCATTTTTTAAAGTGTGTGTGTGTGTGTGTACAATGAATTAACAACCATAACGTTACTGGTGGCTGTATGTGACAGCCAGGAGCTTGTTACACTACTGTTGACTTCATACTAGTCATCAGAGGATTTCTCGACAATACACTCGCTAATGTTAAAAAAGGCTTGCTGGACACACATACGGGACCTTTTTAGAAAGGTATGCTACGTCCTACATACTTATGTGTGTTTATGCAGATAGTCATTGAAAGGTTCTATAGTGTGAGATGAGTTAACCAATGAAAAGTTATTTGAATGTTCTTTAAAAACCACAACGGCCAGGTTGTCTTATGTAAAAGAGAGACAGACAGTGTTTGCCAACTCTGTGTGAGTGTCTGTCTCCTATTAATGAGCGATAACAATCATAATAATCTTCAAATCCATCAGGGTCTGCGCTTATTTTTTTGTGTTTGCTTCTCGTGGTTTGACAGTGTTTCCGTGACACAGCCGCGTGATACAAGAATTCAGCAATATCAAAAGGAATAGGAGACACATCATCTCAAGTCCCCTTAACTAAACTGATAAAAGACTCTGTTGAAGTATAATTTAAAAAAAAAGGGGGGAGTTAGAAAGAGCTCACTTCTCACGGAAGAGAAAAATGTATTAGTCATGCTGTGACCAATGGCAATGACATTTTCCAAGAAGTGGCTCAGCTGTAGGTCCATGTGGTTTAAGTACTGTGTTATTAAAGCCCCTCACCGCCCGACCCAAGATCTATGTGAACAGTACAAAGTACGGCTTACTGAGGACGACAGAGACACTGACGGAGTGATTACAGCATAAAAAGTGAAAGAGAAGAAGACAACGCAGAGGGACAAATGCACTGGCAAACACATACTGTGTGACAACATTTCAGTTTTTATTTGAATGCAGCTGAACCCGACTAAAAATGGCTGTTTCGTAATTAATCTAGGGATACACCACTATCTGAGCTGGGTTGCGTAGTACGTCAATGAGTGTTCAATTCAATTATATGTTTATTACATTTTGTAGTTTCGACCAATACGTTGCTGCATTTAAAGGGTTAATAATTTCATTGTAGTCCTAGTTAACTTTACAGATGTTTTATCCAAGTTGCTGGTGCACAATTACATTTTTTTTTTTTTTACAATTTGTTTTACAAAGTCAAGAAAGCAATGTTAGCAATACATCCATACTGATGTTGTCTTACACATAAAAGTCCCAGTCATTTCTACACAGTGAGGCCTACAGCTTAACTAAACACTGGTATCAGATCGGTACTCGGTATAGGCCAAGCTGCAAAGTCCAGGTAAAGAAAAGGGAGTGGAAAAGACCAGATCGTCCCAAAAAAATGGCTGCTGTAAAAGGGCTCAGTCTGCATTTAGTGTTCAGTGGCACGTGTCTTATTCTCAAGAGGTTTATTTCGAGAGATACGTGTGGTTCATTTGAAACCCATGAACACGATTTCTAACCTCGTGGTTACGATCGACCTCCACCAACCACTTTAGCAGCGATGGCACTGCAAGCTCCTATTGGTCCGGATGTCTGATGAGTACACTAAAAATACTCAGGTGTTGTGCAGATAGACTGCTGATGCTGTTATCAAATCATAAGTGAAGCCATGGGAATATGAGGAGGAGAGAATAGGGAGTGGCGCCAGCTTGGCAGAACTAGCAGCTCTCAAAGACAAATTCAATCAAGGCTTCGGTAACAGGCTCCCACTGTGTACCCATCAGCTTAAATAAATCGGAGATACAGGCACTGGGTTCGAATGCAGGACATTAGGAAGACATCTGAGGGGAGGAGACTTCTCAGCAACAGAAACAGTTACATAAAGCTAAAAGTACCCCAGATGGTTCCATTAATTACCCTAGACTGTGGCGACCCGCCAAAGTATAGTTTGTTCCGCCACAGTTTCATAATGAACCAAAAATATTTCCCACTTCTTGACGGGTGGGCTGGCCGGCCCTCCACATTTCCTTAGCAGTGATGCACACAGTGTAAAAGTAAAAGTATACTCATTATGCAGAATTGACGATTTAAAATAATATATTTACTGTAATCATTGGATTATGATCATTATAATGCTTTGGCTTAAGTCCGGCAGGACATCCACCGAATCCAGGTTTTAATCCTGGGTCCTTCTCGACTGTCTGTAGATTGCCTAGATGAATTATCATTGACTTTGTAATGTCGCTCCACCCGTTACTTTTCTTATCATATATCGTGCCTCGGGCAACTGCCTACTCAAGCTATGTATAAGCCTTTGGCTTCACTCCAATCCGACCACCTTAATCACTCTTCCAACATGCTGGGTGCTGAGGTGATGGACGTTGCTCGCGTTACCACACAGCTGGTAAAAGTGGCGCTAATTTTAACTATTTTATATACTTCAGAATTAGGATATAACTTACTTATACATTATTGTTTATTAGTTGATTTACATGTTGTATGGCAAAATTAGTAACTAATATTGTCAAATAAGTGTTAAAAAAAGTGTACATATATAATATTTCCTTGTGAAAAGTTATATTTAAAACAGACATACTCAAGTAAAGTACAAGCATCTGAAATTTGTACGTAAGCAAAGTATTCTCTGTACTAAGTCTAAATGTACTGTCGGAAATCCACACCCAATGCGTTTGTCTGTTGTGCACTGTTGACACACACACACACACACACACACACACACACACACACACACAGCCAAGAGCATTAATGCAGGGATGGATGTTGTCCTGGAGTAACAAGGAGAGGGGAGAACAAGAACATCAACGTTTCGCATCCACATCAGCGACACCCTGATTAAATCCTCTTCAATTAAGAAAACACTGATTGAATATTTAAATATTTTTGGATTAATGGACATTTTGTCAACGGCAAATACTCGGAGCACACGCTCTTCCAAATATACAAACTAAATTGAGATACAAATGGATCGAATGCAGGGGACAGGACACGTTCATCTTTAGCAGCTCTAGGGAATGTTGTCTGTCAGCACATTTGTCCACCTCTTTGGACAAATGGGAAACACATATTGGATGGATTACCATGACAGCATTTATACTGTTTTAAGGGTTGTTTTACACTGAATAGAAATCAGGCTCAACTAAATTCATGCTTCTCCGAAGATGAACCACAGTCGTTTTGGACACTACATGAGCTTTCCATGAATTACCCATTATCTAACAGTCCGATTTCTATTAGATTTGCTGGTCAGGCACAATATTTTATATATATATATATATATATATATATATATATAAATACAATTATATAATTATATAAAATATAAAAAATAAAAATGATGTGTATATATATATATGTGTATATATATATATATATATATATATATATATATATATATATATATATATATATATATATATATATATATATATATATAGACCATTTAGGGGCCTGTAGCCAGCAGCATGGTTGGCAGGCTCTTTAGGATCTTTATATTTTAAAAAGCATGAAAGCCTTGAACCTAAGGGGATCGACAGAATACCTGGATGAACCTATGGGGATCGACAGAATACCTGGATGAACCTAAGGGGATCGACAGAATACCTGGATGAACCTAAGGGGATCGACAGAATACCTGGATGAACCTAAGGGGATCGACAGAATACCTGGATGAACCTAAGGGGATCGACAGAATACCTGGATGTCAAAGTGCATACTCTTATGTACCCAACATATGATAAGTTCCCATGTTTATTTTCTACTATGTCAACTAAAAGTCTGCAAAGGAAAGTCAGCTCAAACTTAGGGTGGGCAACAGCTGCCAAAACTTGCTCTATTAAAAACAGATGTGTGATCATTTACTGCGACCCAATCGGAGTAAAAATAATCTTGACAATAGTTTCCAATGCCCACGGGTGTGATAACAAAAACATCAGCCTACAACCGGTGGGTACATTTGAGGTCAGATCACCCTTGCAATCAGTGTGATTGATTACATTGAATTAAAACATGAGATGTTTGATGATTGTTGATGATTAATCGTTCGTTCCTCACTGAAGACATGCAAATCTATCCGAATAAGTCTTACCTAACTGAACCAAATACATATGAACAATGTAGTATTTGACTAATGACAACGAGCAGCTACTGTTTTCTTTAGGTTGCCTTCACTATCACTCAGTCATTTAAGGTCAAACGGCATTAAAGGATTCATGTTCTGCTCATTTTCAGGTATCATGCATTTACTGTGGGTTTCTACTAGAACATGTTTCCATTCCTTACTGTTCAAAGAACACGTTGATTTTGTCACTTTTTCATTTCCCCTGCATGAAATGGACCATTTTAGCGCCTGTCTCTTTAAGGCCCTAAAAAGAGCTGAGTAGGCGTATTTCTTTTTACAATCAACACCTGAAATTATGAAGGTACTTGTGAATGACAAGGTAGTAAAAAATGTAAACCAGACTTTGGCGTTTAGTTTTTACCTCTTCACTTACAAGTTTATTTCCCAACGTGTACATCTAGCAACAGCAGCAGGATGAAAAATAAATCTCTGTTGGATCTGCAATAGTAGAAAACCATTATACATAGCTAACCTTTTGTGGCAAGGACATCAGAAACAATAAAATTGTTTATCCAGGGACGGTTTATTACAACATGGGTTTAATGCGAGTACTTTTTGCCTGTGTCCATCGGTTTTATCAGTTTTAACGAAGCCAGTAGCACCGCAAAAAAATAATAATAATAAAAAGGGAAACGGCACAATAAACACAAGCTGCCAGACGATCACACAGGTTGTGGCCTGAAACTTATTGGGAGGCGGACGGCTTCAGCTCTGCGAGACCAGCTGCTGCAGCAGCCGACTGTGGACAGCATGAACTGACGGAGATGTAGGTCACAGGGCAGCACAGACCGGATGACTGGAGAACCAACTCCATATTCATGGGGGGAAGATCGGATGACGTTAAATATGTCGCTCGCTCATCGTCGGCATCAGCAGCCGGTTGATAATGCATGCACCGACCGGGTGGCGTCTATTTGTCCACCCGAGGCCGACATCTGCTTGTGAGGGCACAGCGAGAAGGGAGATGTTGTAAAAGTAAAATCAAAAAGCAACAATAATCCAGACCATCTGATTAAAGAAGAAGCCAAAAGGGGGGCACAAATAATATAAAAGCTATTGGGTTTGTTTTTCCAACCCGATCAAAAGGGTATTAAATGGATTAAATAGTGGGCTCTATCGTTATAAACACTGTACATTGTATAGGTGGGCGTGTCACATTTGCACATCCTCATCCCATTCAAACACAGGGCTCTCCATGTCATGAGAGAAAAACATGCAGAGGGATTCTAAGATGAATACAGCAACTCTAACGTCTCGTCACAATGATCCACTCAATACCTCGCTGCTGTTATATACCACAATGGGGCCATCAATAAACTGAACGTAGAATAAGATGAGATCCCACCAGCTGGGACAAAGTGGGGGACCAATGTCCTTTCCCCAACCTACCCTGTTAAGTTCAGTGCCCTTTTCTCTGGCCACATCCATATTTGAACTCGGCCTGAAAGGGTCCACCACACAATGTGTGTGCGTGTGATTCGATTTTTTCTCTAGTGGAAAAAAAAAAAGAAAAGAAAAAATACAATAAAAGTGGAAAGATGAACAAAACATCACTAAAGGGGTTTGCGTAATGTTGGAGAGGTTTTAATGGATTCACCGTCACCAAACAAAGTCTGAGTGGTCGTGCTGCACATCGGACGACTTTCAAGTACTAGCAGTCACTTCTAAAGCACCAAATCAAAACAACTTCATAAAAATGTCGTCATTTGAGATCTATACCCCCCCCCCCCCACCATATATCAATATGCAATGCCCTTTATCAATAATGTTTTGACAATCATCGTAGCCATTGCAACACAGCAGTCACAATCTGGAGGAATGTTGAAATATAGACAGATTCTCCAGCTGTATCTCTCTCACCTCTCACACACACACACACACACACACACACACACACACACACACACACACACACACACACACACACACACACACACACACACACACACACACACACACACACACAGCTTTCAAGCTCTGACACTTTGATGCACAGTATTCAGCACAGTTTTGCTAATAATGATCTTAAATATAATTAAGTTTGTGCAACGCTCGTGCGTCAGACAATAAAAATAATCTGACGGAGCGTTGATTGTTGAGTTTCATCCTGCTGGAAACTACGTTGGCAGCATGTGAAGTAGGGCTCCAAAACAAATATACAGTATTGTTATGCATAAATTATGTTCATTCTGCATGTAAATCTGTTTTGCAAGTCTGAAGATGACTCCTAACAGCTCACGGTACCTTCACTAGTTAATTACTGACCTCGGCATCACTTACCAGGAAATAATGTCTGGAAGTGTCTTTCGGTAAACGCTGGAGAACGATTAATTCTTTCTCTTTCTAATTCTCTTCGCTCCCCACTTTACAGAATATATACATTCAGCTAATGATTGAGTTTCTTTTTCCCACCCCTGTCTTTCTTAAGTCTAGATGCAATTTTAATTTATGCCCCTTTGTCCCTTCAGCTTATTTGCCCTCCTTTTTGTCCTCAGTTTTGACACTTTAACCAGCTGCACACGTTCCTCGGCCTCCGATCCGCTGACCCCTCATGGAGTGCTGCTCTGGATTTCTGTACCTCATGCTTGAAGTCAAATTCTGAATTATTCTTGAACTGGATGTTACTTAACGCAACGTGTTGTCAGTTGTTTTTTTACATTGGCATTCTAATGCCTCTAATCTATCATACACACTGATCCTAATTATTGCAGATTTGTATTTAATTTGAATTTGCCAACCCAATTGTAAAAGATAAGAGTCTAACACAGTCTGTAAGTAGCTAATATTTAAAAGCATGCGTATTCCTGACTGATCAGAACTTCTGTAATTATAAGACCTTATTTATCTATTTTAATACAGTCATTGACACATTCATAGTCAGGTTTGTGACAATTATGGTTTATGTAAATGAAGATAATGTCCCGACTAATCCGGATGATGTCTGTGTAATCAATTTCAACAAGCACTGAAGTGCACTGAAACCTCTCAGCTGAGTGCACGTACGCATTCATACAGCATGCGGACTGATGGAGAACGTGCCTCTCATCATGCTCGCATTGTTTTTGAATAGGGTAGGGGGGGGGGCAACAGTAGTGAAATGCACAGGTTAGGGCTGCGCAATTAAAAGAATACTAATCGCGATCACGATTTCTGGCCTCCCACAAATAAATGAGCGCGATGGCCGCACGCGAACGCTGTGTGCATTAGCGGTGACATGGCATCAGTGCCGTGTTTCCTTAAATACGAAAAGTGGCAAACCTTTTGTTTTTCTGACAATCGGGGACCGCAGCACTATTTTTGAATCTTCAAAAAATAGCTGGCACAGCTTTCTTCCGAGTTGGTGGTTCCCACCTTCCGTTATCTTGAGGCGCGACGTCATGTCCACGTGGTTTCCGGCTGAGTAGTCAGAGCTGTGATATGAAACCCGGGAGAACGGGCTGACCAGTCTCCTCCCAGCAGCTCCGTGTCAGCGTGACATGTGTCCCATGCAGCCTCGGAGACGATCTAATCTCATTCACGTCGGAGCAGATTTAACTTTGGAATAGTTTGAAGATATCGGCCGAGGTCGGGAGAGGGGCGACCCGCTGCTGTCCAGGGAGAAGAGACAACTGGATCGCAATGGGGCATCATTCCAAACAACAGTAGGAAATGCCCTCAGCTAAAAACAAGAGTTACCATAAGTTTTTTGGGTTTACACTCTTGTGTGCATTTATTCCTGGGGGGGGGGGGGCCAAGACATTGGTCCATAACACCTACGAGCAGTCCCACCGTCCCGTGGGTGTACCTTCAGGTGACCAAGCAGCAGAGATGTCCTGTCCATTCCTACTTTTAGCCAATGGCTCGCTCTCTTTAACGTGGAACACTTTTGATGAGTTTAAAGTTCCTTTTGGGTTGCAGCTGTCACACGGCCAACGACACGGTTATAGATGCCCGAATCGATCGGCCAATCAAAACAGGCCTGTTTTTCCCGTGGATTGACTGTGAAATCTTGATAATCTATTTTTTGCCCATAAACTTGAATTGATACAGACGTTTGAAGGAGATGTTATCACAGCGACATGAAATAGAATCTTTCATTTTTACCTTTTAGACAAGAATAACACGCTTATGTTTACCAGATAACTCGTTTTGTATCATCATCATTGAGACGAAAACCTGTTGAAACCCGTTTGAAAAAGAAGATTTGAGCCCTGATAAACTCATCACAAGGTGGTCATGCTGTACACAGACGCTTAACGGCGAAGCAAGTGAAGCTAAAAAAAAAAAAAGAAACCCGCCACAGGAGGACGTCACCAGAAGGGGACAACGTGTCCACGTTTACAGACACATTTAATAAGGAAAGTGAAAACTACCTCTTGCTTCTTTCTCGCAACTTTGGTGACACGTAAAGTGTGATACCTAAATATAGCGCCGACACCGACGTAAAAACTTTTTGGGAGAAATCACTTTGAAGAAGATGAACTTACTTTTTCTCCCTTTTAAAAACATTAAAATAGGTTTTGAAATGCAGCAGTGTTTCATTCTGTCCTGCAATGTATCTTAATCTGCCTCTAATAAAAAAAACATTCAATGAAAGCTGTAGGCTATAGACTGTGGAACTGAAGTATCATGACTTCCATACAATCAAAGTCCTGAGGAGTCGCCCCCTGCTGTCCAGTAGAGAGAATGCAAGTTTAAGACACTTTGGCATGGCCTTCACCTTTCAGAACCGGAGGTTGCCGCCTTCGTGCTGGCTGAATTTGAGAGGCTACAGACGCTTCCTGAAGGTCCTGATTGTATTCTAGTCCTCCTTAGCTTTCCCTGGATATAACAATCCAATTGTAATATCAATATGCAATGCCCTTTATCAATAATGTTTTGACAATCATCGTAGCCATTGCAACACAGCAGTCACAATCTGGAGGCATGTTGAAATATAGACAGATTCTCCAGCTGTATCTCTCTCACCTCTCACACACTCACACACTCACACTCACACACACACACACACACACTCAATGAATTAGGTAGGAACACTGCGTTCAGTGCAGATACAAGATAGACCTCCGTTGTAATAGAGCAGCCGTGGAGTTCTTGTCCTCTGTTATGAGACAGAATACAGTGCTTAAAGTATTCAGGCACTGAACTTGGCGGTTTTCCTATTTTCTTCCTCTCATAAGCGCATGTTTGTACCACAAGTTAATCACTGAGTCCGACTGCCGGGTTTGTTTCTTTCAGTTTGTGGTCACAATGTCCGCGGCGTCCTCGGTCATATCAACCATGTCTTATTTCAGGTACACGACTAATGGGGCAGCGTGCACCTCACAGTGCTACTGTTAGGGGGGGTAGGGGGGGGGACAAGTCTGTCAAGATTAGACAGCACCAGACACGAATCAATGATGGAGACACATAAGAGCCATGGAGACGTTTGTGTGTGCAGTTGTAAAATGTCAAATCAAAGCGCGGTCGTGAGACACAACTCAGTAGCATACATTACTTTTATTGAATAATCCGTCAATTATCTTTTTTAGATTGATGTGAAGAGTAGTTCATGTGGATTTGGAAAAACGTTAAATTAAAAATTTGAGAATGTAATTTGGGTAGGTGGTAGAAAAGAGCATTTCATTAGGTTAGCAATAGGAATTGAATAGACATGTTATCAAAAATAATTAAGAATAAAGCCTAATGCAACTTATAAAAGGTTGTGTTTTCAGCATGTTTCTGCAGCCCCAAATGACCAAAATGAAAGAATTCAAGTTATTTGTCATATGCACGATTACAGTGACGCAGTCGTTGGCAATATAATTAATTGTAAAATGTAAAAATGAGGGTCTAAGACAACATTAAATACTGCAAGTTAAAATATTGGAATAAAATACATTAAACATTTAAAAAAAATGAGCTCATGCCAGTTTAAAGTTCATGCCATAAGCAACGATTTCAGAGGAGAAACCATGAAAAAACTGCCTCAGGCATTTCAGCCTTTTGTAGCACAGAAATACTGAATCAACGGTACGAGGAGCACAGTAACCGGCGAGCACATGCAGCACACAGTGTGCCGTGGAACGAGGTGATTGTGAGGCCGGCAACCAGGGATGTGAGAGGTGTGCTTGACAACTCATCAAAATACCGTCGATATAAAGGAAGATGTTCCTTGGACCAGGTGTGCGGGGGACGACGGTACGAGTTAGCTCTCTAATGAAAACACATTTCCTTCACCCATCTGGGACCAAAATGTGATCAATAGTTTGTTTTCTTTCTTTGCCCTTTGAGAGATGGTGGCCTGATAAAACCAAATAAAACCCCGCCCACTCCCACTTTTCACGAATATGAGATGAAAAGATGTTTTATCCACCTCTCCAAATGAGTTCCATCAGAAAGCTGTTAGAGATAACAGATAATCTTTCAATGCAAACAAAACATTTTTAAAAAATAAGGCTGATTCAAGATCAATTAGCCTTGACCCTCGGTGACATTCACACCCGATGCAAATAATTGGCTTCTCTTTTGTAAAGTGAGAGCTACTGTACGGTGAGCATGGCGGCGCAGTTGTGATGAGTGAAGGGTCATTACGCGGGCCATTAACGGCTCGTGAAATGACCCTTCTGATATGAATGACATGCACCTGCTGAAGCAGCAAAACTCTCAAAAGCAGCGGGTAAATTATGCCAATTTTAGCCAATCGTCCTATAGCCGAGCAATTGAGAATCTGGGAATCTGGGAAACAAGAGATGGTTGCAACAACATCTTCAATACGTCACAGAAGGCTGTGGAACGTGGAACTATTACATCTTATTTTATTCAGTATTTCTTTCTTTGTCGCCTTAGTGCTGAACAAACTTGTCAAGAAGGCCAGCAGCGTGCTGGGGTGTCCACTGGGAGACAGGAGGATGATGGCTAAGCTATCGTCCCTGATGGACAACACCTCCACCCCCCATGCAGGACACTAGCAGCTCTGCACAGTTCCTTCATCACCGTCTGCTTCACCCCCGGTGTGTGAAGCAGAGGAACCACAAGTCCCTCCTTCCTGCTGCTGTCAGGCTGCACAACCAGCTGAGCTCACAGTAAACCACAAAACACACTTAAAAACACTTCATTCACTCCAACCTGTGCAATATTAATATCCCTACACTGTGGAAATAGCCATATGTATTCTGCCTGTGTGTTTATTGTATATATTATTCAGTTACCGTAGATTGTTTACTGTTTATCTCACTATGTCTTGTGTGCACTTTACCCCTTTTGCTGCTAACGACTACTTTAAGATAATTGCAGTTTTAACTGAAGTCTTTTTTTTATTTAACCTTTATTTAGCCAGGCGAAACAGATTAAGAACAAATTCTTATTTTCAGCTGTGGCCTGACAAGAGGCGAAACCCTCTTGAGGGAAAGGAGAGGAAAAATAAATAACAGGGTTAAAAAGTGCCAAGGAGTGGAGAAAGCAACATGCTAACAGCCTGAGAAACAGCTGCATTCTTCTTTCAGCAAGTCTGTGATCTTGGCTTTGAAGGCCGACTTGGACACGTAGGAGTGAAGTTGCAAGTATTTCTGTAGTTCATTCCAGGTTGTAGCTGCAGCAACATTAAACGAAGATAAACCAAGTGCAGAGAAACTCTTAGGGACATCCAACAAAATACGGTTAGCAGAGCGAGTGTTGTAAGCAGGGGATGAGATGTGCAGCAGCTGACACAGGTAGGGCGGAGACTAGTGGGGTGACTAGAGAACCCTTAGGTCTGCAAAGCACTTGATATGTTGGGCATGTCTGATTGGGGGAAATGATCCCCCGGGATCGAGTCTTTAAGCTATCAACAACGACAACACCGACATCACGTACTGCCTGATAACTGTGATCAGTCTTGATCCTGATGCTAAACTATTACGATAAAATATCTGATATGTTTGTATAACCCTCTCTGACGTTGTATCGGGCTCGGGGACACTGACGGGAGAGTTGGCCTTGATTTGACAAACAGCTGATGGCAGCCAATCTGTGGACAGATACACACTTTTCAAAGCTACAACTTGTCACACGAACGTTCCCAGTTTGTTTCTTCCACTACGTTAAACGAGTTGTTGGGAGTTTGTTTTGTCTGGAGGTACAACATGTACAGCGTTTGGAGAGCTCGTTAGTCCCAGCAACGTCCCAGGTTTGATTCCGGCCTTGGGACCTTTGTTGCATGTCTAACCCTCACTCTGTAGCCCCTTTTTAGATGCTATCCTCTGTCAAAAAAAGGCCCTTTTACAACCATTACATTACATTACATTACATGTCATTTAGCTGATGCTTTTATCCAAAGCGACTTACAATAAGTGCATTAAACCATGAGTGCAAACTCAGAACAACAAGAATCAAGCAAGTACAATTTCTTCAATAAAGTTAAACTACAAAGTACTATCCGTAAGTGCCATTTAAGTGCTACTAAAGTGCTAAACAACAAAGTGCTATTGGTAAGGGACATTTACCGACATCATTTATAATATGCATGCACATGTTGGAAGTGGGTTTCCGCCTCCAGTCATCCAGATGAGTTAACAAGCTTTCAGCATTGTAATCAGCATCAAAATGGATCAGAAGCGATATTCCAAAAGCGGACTCGAGCTCCTCATAATTCCGACAGGGTTCATGACCGGCTGTACCATCGGGGCTGCGTTGACGACCGCTGAGCTGATCAAAAGTGGGTTTGTAGCGTCTATGTTTAAAACTCAACAAAGCCAAGCCTCGCAGTCGAGGTCATGGTCTCTGACGTTGCTTACATGACCACAGATAACGTATTTTGTACGCATCGCATGACTCGTATGCTCGTAATCTCTCGCTGGTGATACGTCACACTAGGTTTCTCCACCAAGTGTGAACATGTGTACATATCTAAATATTGCTGAGGGAACCTACCCGCTCACTAATAAGGACACGGATCTGGACAGTCCAAGTGTTTAGGTTGCAGTCGCAATCTTTGGAGGTTAATGCCCTTGCAGAGGTTGACCAAGCTTTTGGACACTTCTGCTTCAATGCGCACGCCTACATACATCATCATTTATTGGAAAAAGTTAATGAAAATGCCCCAAAAACTAAAATTGTATATATATATATATATATATATATATATATATATATGAGAGAGAGAGAGAGAGAGAGATTTCTTTGTTCCCCTGTGCTAAGCCAGACAAAGTCTTAGCAATGCAAGATTAAGTATGCTAGAGGATGGACAAAACTATTTAGTAGCTACAATATCTACAAGTATCTCTTACCACATTCCAGAAGAAAGGGTTGAAAATGATGGCGACCACGGCGACACAAAAGCTGGAGTCGTGAAAATTGGTGTGTTTTAGGAGCCCTTCCATGAGCGTCAAATCCATCTGAAAGACACAGCCATGTGAAATACACCATGCATCATTTCATTGAGAGACAGTTATAAAAGTCGCTTGGTATAAAATATATATTGTTATTGATGCTGTCTGCACAGGAATGGAAACATTAGCCAGCCTTCCATCCAAATTGTGTGCAAATTTAACAATATCTTAAGGAAATCGGCAAATGATAATGCAACAGTTTTCCATCCACTACTGGTAGGTGAGCAGTTGAGAACATCAAGAGCTGCATCGGTTGGCGACGCTAATTCTCCGGTCAGATACATTAAACCACTGGGGAAGAACGACCTTATTAAAAAGAGCAACGACGAAACATCAAATGGTTGAAAAATAAACAGAACGTGATGGAAAAATGTGACATTTATGTTCGTTTCATGTATGAATCGGAGTCCTCTCCCGCTATTCATCATCTCTTCAGTGGAACAGAAGCTTCAGTGGTTAATTCTGTTTCAATTTTTGCATTTATTAATACGGCAACTTTTACACCTCAGGCGAGCTTAAAATTAATAATTTGTGTGCAAAAATTGAAGGGCAACCCAGGACTTTTTAAAAAGGTGAAGCATGGCACATTGGCGTACGAAATGTATTCCAATGACGGGTACGAAGCGGAGCAGCATGGGCTGATTCTCACACTGGAGCGCTCTGTGTGGCTTTCCAGTTGCTGACGCAGGAAGTGGAAAGCAACAAAGTACGCGTTTTATGTGTTTCATATCACATCGTTGGTGCCACAAGGGCAATACAGCCGCAATTAGTTCATGTAATTTTACAGCCAGACTGACCCTTATCTCCCTCGATGATAATAATTCTGAGGCTATGGGCTGAGGGTCCGTCTTGAAACAAAAATGCCATTTTTACTTTCAGGACAAAGATAAGTGATGTTATTGCTGTATTGTCAGATATTTATGTTGGAACAGCTGCCTCACTCGCTTTAGGGGAGACACTACAGGTGAATAAGGTAAACATTTCCATATCTAATAGATATCACCTAGAAACCTCCCCCAGCTGATAACATTACATGAGACAATGATTTGTATCTGTATTTTATTTGTAGGTTTTCTGAAATTGTATGTTTAAATACTCAAATGAGGCATTATTTGATCAAATGTGTCCCAATTTGGAAACATTTCCGGAACAAAAATCTGAAGATTAGATAAAGCATAGTTCAACATTCTTGTTTCATTTTGTCGACGTGTTAGAATCAAAGGTTTTGACAAAGGGAATTTAGGATATCTCTTTGTATCACTCAATACATCTGAAAATATAGTCAACAGCCATAATCAACAATAAAAGGTTCTATAAATCAGGCTTTGAAATATATATGAGCAAACTTCTGTGTGAAAATATTCAGAATTTCTAAATGAAGCTTGGTGTTTGTGAGCGCTACTAAAGTGAAGATTGAGAAAACTGCTTGTGGAAGAAATGCATTGTAAAATTCCATACATTTTGCAAGACCTGGCGGTTAAAATCATCAGCTATGTGATGATGATGTCAAATTAATTTGTCTTATCTTGTTCCAATAGTAACGGGCAACCGGTCAGGATTAACCTGTTGAGTTTAATTGTGAAATGCTGCAGGCCTGGTTTGTTAATGTCGACATGACATTATCAGACTGTAAACTGATGAGAATAAATAAGAAACAGATGCACAAGATGGTTTGGAGGATGGGTTGCACAGAAGGTACCTTGTTTGTATGCAGGTTACCTCACCAAAACAATGGTACTTGAAATAAAAAAAATTAAAAAAAAGAGTTATAATTTGTGTTGCAAGAATACATTATATAATGTTATTTCAGCACAAGAACGTTAACTTGTTTTAGTCTGTGTGGAATAACAGTTTGTTTACCGTAGGATTGCAAAACAACAATGTGCTTTTATTGTGAAGGGAAAAAAAAAAAAGGCATCCGCAACCACCGCCTGTTTTCCGGCTGTCACGAGCTCAGCAATGGAGCGGACTGGTTCGCTCGGTCAAACCGCCGAGTCGCGTGAAAGTTAGACACGCAGGCCTCGCTTCGTCGTCCACAGTTGTTACCTTTGAATAATCCACGTTGTCGAGTCCTCCGCAGCAGTCCAACGGCACAGCGCGCTCGTCCCCAGCGGAAGTGTCGTCGCTGCTCATACACGCCGAGTGAAAGCCGGTGGACCACCAGCCCTCATGCGCGCGCGTGGGAAGATAACGAATATTGCTCAATTTTGAGAGCAAAGGGTCCAATTTTTCAGAGGATGAAGGGAAGCGGTTGAGGGGGTAAGAACCACACAGGTCCTAATAACCTCTAACCCCGCTCAAAGCATTCTGGGATATGTAGTTCATATTGCACTTACCCGGTTGATCTTACACCCTTTTGCAGCCCGTATTTTCGCCCAGAAATGAACTTGAATTCAAAACTTTTGGACCTGCTGGAACACGTTCGAACCTGCAGGGTTTATTATTCCTGCATTAGTGGTAGTGAATTAATAGTCTGTTGCTTTACAGAGACACCTGCTGGCTTTTATGTATAGTGTTAACAAATATGAATACCAACAATAATTGATATAAACACAGGATTCTCATTAAGTTGATTGACAGGTCTTTTAATTCGGGGACATGAACTATGAGGTTGTTTTTTTTTACATCTGTGATGTTTGTAATAAACAGCTAGAAAACATATGCATCTTATTTTTAAACCTGAAGTCAACTCATTTAATTCAATTTATGGTTGGTTGTCATGAATAAAGTCATATTACCATATCTCCTCTCCCTGCCTATTCTCATAGTTAATCTTCTCTTTCTTTCCTTTTCCCTCTCTCCCTCTTTCTCTCTCTTCTTTCCTCCTCTCTTCCACTCTTATTTTCACTTCTCATCTATACTTTTCTCGTCACTTTTTCTTTCCTTTTTTCTTCTCATCCCTCATTTTCTCCTATCTCCTTTTTCATCTCCTTCTCCTCCTTCCCTGTTTTTATTCATTTCCTCTGTTGTTTGTTTCCTTTATCCTGCCTAATTTCTCGAATGTTTTTGATTTCCTTCCACCGTCTATTTTGCCTCTCATTATTTGCTGCCTCCTCTTTTCCACTCTAGTTGTCCTTATCCTGTTTCTGGTCAAGTCTTTCTCCCTTCGCCTCTCTCTCTCTCTCTCTCTCTCTCTCTCTCTCTCTCTCTCTCTCTCTCTCTCTCTCCCCCCTCCTTTGCCTCGTCAGCTATTTTCCTCTCCTCCACTTTGTCCTGTGATCTTCTCTTTCTCTCTCACATCCTATAAATTCTTTCTCCTATCTTTCCTTTTTAATTCCTCCATTCCCTTCCTCTCCTCCTAGGTGAGTGGATCAGATAAGTAGAAGGTGCCCCATGTGGTGGGCGACATAGAGGGAGCGCTGAAGCCTTGCAGCTCCCCTATGGAGCAAACTCTCGGAGACAAGAACCCCATCATGATCCAGCCGGCAGAGGAAGATAACTGAGACCCTCAACCTCCGTCTTCCCTCCTTTTCTTTCCCCTTCATCCAGCTCTTCTCCCTCACTTTCTCCTGCTGCAAACAACTGAAGGAATATATTTACACCCAGACAGAAAAACAAATAATTTAATGCAAATGAAGAATCCTTTGAATTACGCCATTCGTTTCTAACCACTCAGAATCTGTACATGGTTTTGTCGAGAGCGTTTAAGGCCTGTGTCGTAAGTCTAAATCTATTTTTGAAAGTTCTTTGCATTGACTGAGGCTTTCCTCCCAGGCTCTTTCTGACTCTTGTCATTCACGTGTATAAATATCCTTGAAAGGATGTTGGCATACATTTGATTTGAAGCACATTTTGTGTGGAATACAAGAAGATAAAATGGAAAATATTCACTCAACAATTACCTCACCGGCCATCCAACCCCCTATATATGCGATGCTCATTTCCAACTGACCAACTGGCAATAAACAATTCAAATAGGCCTTTATCATTTCATATTCAGATAGGGAATAGTCCGACATTATGGGGAAATGCACTTTCTTTCCGCTATTGTGTCTGTCGACGGGAAATACGTGGAAACAGCTAGCAGCTGGTTGCCGTAGCTTGGCGTAAAGACACAGCATATAGCGGCGCCTCTAAAGCTCGCCAAGTTTGTTTAATACGAATGTCTCAGTGTTCAAAATATATGGCAGTTAGGCGCCGGCGTGGACGGACTTCAGCGAAGTATCTAGTATCGGGGAAACGTCATCTCCTCTCTCGGTGGCATCGTCCCCAATTGGAAGGAATCCCCTCCTGCATCGCATTTAGATGCCGTGATTGAAATGTGGAGGACGAGCAGAGATACATGAAAAGGCCGGCGTAAGGATGTTTGTTGTGTGACAGCTGACAAAGGAAGTTGTTGGCAGTAACGCCTCACCACCTGCAGATGTTTTTTTTTTTCCACGCTGTATGTATGACTTGTAGAGAGGCTCCTCTTCATTGCTGTTTATGTCGTGGGGCATGATGGGAAAACATCCTCCCTGACATCTGACCCTCTCTCTTGTGAAAGCGCGGCTCTGGGCTGATATGTTGGTTTTATGGGTCTAGAAAGAAGAGGACGCAATTCTACCTCAGGTGATCAATGCCGACCCATATTATCGCTCTTTCATGTGCTTATTTATCCATGCAAATTTGTCGAAAAAAGCAATAGCGGTGAACGTTACATTTGTCATTTTCAGATTCAGATTCAACTTTATTGTCATTGCACAGAGTACAAGTAGGGCAACGAAGTGCAAAAAGAAGCAGTAAAGTGCAGTGTAAATTGCTAGATAAATAACAGATAATTAATAATAATGAATTAAATAATAGTATCAGTAGTATAACAGCCCTGCACACACATGCAAGTATACAGTATAATCAAGACCTGTTGGTTCCATACAGTGTACACCCATTCCCACAAACTGTACAGTCAAACATTCACACAGCTGATGTGTTTACTTTTCCGTGGAATAGACGAGGAGCCGTGTGGGTTGTGTGTTCATATACACAATCGAGCACACACACACACACACTGGAGTATCACAGAATGTAATTGCACAGGCCATACAGAATGTTATTGAAATAGAAAAAAATAGAGGAGGACCAAACAAGCAGAGGGAAAATAAAAGACTGTTTATCCACCGTGCACAACCTTTCCCTGGGCTAGAAACCCACTGTCAACGGGCTGTCGTGAGTAAACAGTCTGTTAATCATTTGAACTTGATTCTGCATTCCAGTTGGAGTTTGTAGGATGGACCCGTCTGTTAAGTTAGTGCACGTTAGTAAAAACTCTATCCGTTAAATCAAATGCACTTTTTGATGATTTTTTCGTCTCTGGATATACTTCTTGTTGTGTCCCCTGCAATAGCCATTCAATATATTTGGATTCAGTTAATATGGAAGTGTTCTAGTGTGAAAGGACGCCTGCAATTCAGTGTTGCTGCGTTTGGGTTCATGTTTTGTATTTATTTTATGCAAACCCCTTACGTAGGAGCAGTTGTTGGCAATAAAAATCTATCCTAAAGTCTCCCACCAACAATGATAGTTGAATATGATAAAAAAAAAAAGAAAGAAAAGAAAGATGACACAAGTAAAAGACTAAATGATAATCTAAACATGAAACAAGTAAAAAGTATATAACAGGTATATTGAAAATAAGAATTGTAGAATGGTTCAATGGATGTCGGCCTTTGTGCTCTCATTTCACTTTCTTATTATCTAGTTACTGCTACCACAGTATGTGAAAAAAAGGTCAATTCCTGACTGAGTAGCTCCTCATAAAGTAGCTGCTCAAGGAGCCATAAACCCACAAATCCTTCAAATATTTTACATTTAATATATATATCACCAGATGTATATGCTTACCCATAACCTTTAACCCTAACCCCTATCCCTATATGAGGTATGTCACAGATGCTTATTACATATTTGATATTTCTTGTTGATACTTTATGTTTTAAGTAGATCTCAGAGTGTTGCAGAATTCTCTAATACAACCCAACACAATAAAATAACAAAAGCAAAGTTGATGCTAATGATTCAGAAAAATATCTGAAAACACAAGCTCACATTACACATAAACACAAGAGTCAGAGACACACTCAACACACACACACACACACACACGGTGTTCAGCAGGTAAACACTGTCTATCAAAACAGCAGCCCGGTGGCATCATTTCCTGCAGCTACCTCTCCTGTTTATAGTCAGGGTGGAAAAAAACAACAACCAGCGGAAGGCTCCACGTTGACCTGCAAAAGCACAGAATCATCAGAGACAGATACAAAAAATAATACGCCTGACGTTATTAAATGAACACACACATGCTCTCGGGACATGTGAGAGACAAAGAGGTGAATTGGTCCCAACACTCATACAGTGCACATGCAGACGCACGTTCACACTCATTTCCTTTATTAAGTTGACGTTGTAAAAGGGCTCAAACCATTATATGATGGAGGTATATGATGTCATTCCCATGCTCACTTATGTCTCAAGTTATTGCATACATTTTTGGGTTGATATCATTTGTTCCACAGACTTGATGGAAAAACGGAACCGTTTGGTGAACACTTTAAAATGTCAACAAATGGTCAAAAATACCAAAAGAATTACCACATTAAGACACAACTGCTATTAATAAAATAGCTATTATGAGAATCATCACACGTGAATGCAATTGGGCTCATTGAATCCACATCAGACACAATTGATTATGTTCAGGGTAAGCAGAAAACATTTTTTACAAGAGGTGAAAGTAACACACTCATATTGCATGCAAAAACCTGCATGGTTTATATAGGCAAGGCAAGGCACGTTTATTTGTTTAGCACATTTCAACAACAAGGCAATTCAAAGTGCTTCACATAAAACCATTAAAAGCATCAAAACACAATGCAAAAGAAAACAAGATGGAAAAACAATTAAGAACATTCATTAAATCATTTAAAACGCAAGAAAATAGAATAGAGTCAAAGTTGCAATGCAGTTAACAAAAATAAAATGCAGTAGTGAGATGCAGAAATTGAGTGATATCCTTGAATCTGTTCAATTAAAGGCAACAGCACACAGAAAAGTCTTCAAGCTGGATTTAAAGGAGCTGAGGGTCTGTGAGGGTCTCAGCAGACCTGCAGCTTTCAGGTACCTTGTTCCAGATATGTGGAGCAGAAGAACTGAACACTGCTCCATGTTTAGTTCTGACTCTTGGACCAGGAAGTAGACCAGTCCCAGACGACCTGAGGGGTCGGGATGGTTCATAAGGTAGCAGCAGATCACAAATGTATTTAGGCCCTCAACCATTCAGCGCTTCATAAACCCGAAGCATGATTTTAAAGTCAATTATTTGTTGGACAGGAAGCCACTACAAAGACCTCAGAACTGGAGTGATGTATAGAGTGGCCATGTCTGTAAAGTGGAGTCTAATCATCTGATGGCTGAAGCATGTATGTTCACAGAAGCCGTTAGAGTCTCACCCATGATTCACTCACTTGTTCAGTACGTGTGTGTGTGTGTGTGTGTGTGTGTGTGTGTGTGTGCTCGTGTAGAGAACTGTAAGCACATGCCATGTCCTCAGCTGTCCTCCGTTTACCTGCTTGTCTTCTTCCAGCGTGCATCATGGTGGTTTGGTCTGTCATAATGCATAAGACAGTCGGCAGGGTGAGGCAACTCCAGACAGGAGAACCATCTGAGGGCGTTCATGTAATCGTTCACCTGAACAAAAGATGAAGAAGAACTGCACTCAACTCTATGTAAACAGACTCCTTGTTCTCAAATCTAGTTATTTTTTCTTTTTTTGGGGGGCCACTTGGGGGTCAGAGGATGTTGTGAACACAGCGTTGACAGAACAACACCTTTTAAGTTGATACGGCAAACAGATGCTTATTTACACAAAAGCACATGGAGCAACAGCAGTATTGATTTCCAGGTGTTCCCTCTGGCCACTTGATGAATGTGCGGTCCAGTGTTCACTCTCTTTTAGCTCTGTTTTTTGGTCTCTATCAAACATATGGTTCATTAGCTGCCAAATGTTCCACTATGTATAGTCACAAGCTATATCGGTCTGTCATTTAGTGCATCGTGGGTGGGCGTTTCAAGCTTTTCTATATCAAAAACAGACTCAAAGAGAACAATGCTTCAGAGTTTATTTCTTTTAAATGCAACTTTTGACTCTGTAACAGAATGTGACTTAAATACAGTAATTATAAATGCAATTCATACTTAAGAATTACAGGAATAAAAGTACAATTACAGTAAATAAAAAATACAAGTAAAAAGAAACTTTGTATATTGGAAATAAGAATTGTAGAATGGTTCAATGGATGTCGGCCTTTGTGCTCACATTTCACTTTCTTATTATCTAGTCACTGCTACCACAGTATGTGAAAATCAACACCAAAAAAAGGTAAATTCCTGACTGAGTAGCTCCTCATAAAGTGTATTTTAACATTTAATGTCTTGGCCCATAAATACATAGAACATTTCAGAATCTCAAACCAATTGGACTGGAGCTTCAGAATGCCTATCTGGAGTATATATATATATATATATACTAAATATATATATATACTAAATGAAACTATGGATCATTGGATCTGCCAAGTTTGACAAAGACCATGAGATTATTTATGCCTCAGAGCAGATCCGCCAACAAAAAATGTAAATACCAAGGCTTCCACTCTGCATAGAAGCCAACTGTGCTGTAAAAAGAAAATCAGCCCTTCCAATCATGAGCCAAATTTAGCATCTTAAATCAATTTCCCAGCTCCTTATCCATGCATCCCTCCATTTACCCTGTTCCCAATAATCCATTCATCCACCCATCCATTCATCAACCCATCCAATCATCAACCCATCCATTCATCAACCCATCCAATCATCAACCCATCCATTCAACCACCCAGCCATTCATCAACCCATCCAATCATCAACCCATCCATTCAACCACCCAGCCATTCATCAACCCATCCAATCATCAACCCATCCATTCATCAACCCATCCAATCATCCATCCATCCGCCAATCTGACACCAGTTATGAAAACTGATCTGAGCTGCGTCTTATGTCTCGTTTCTTTTCCCTGTGCCATCCTGAGCTTCGGCGTGTTGAGCTGGACCCTGTTGGGCCTGTTCATTATCCAGAGTCAGACCACTGCAATACGTCTCAATAGCGATGAGTCAAATTAACACAGGGCAGGAAGTTGATAAGCACAGCAAATGTATCAAGGGAAACAATGGAGATCACCCTCTTGTTTATGTCGCTATAAACTGGTAACGCTGTCGTCAGCTCAACCGAATTAGCCCAGATGACGATGCTGAAACTCATCACTATTTGGTACTGTACAACCCGTCCCTGAAAGAGCTCATTTACGCAAATTCACTTTAATTAATGCAAAGAACACATTGATCCCTACGTACTAGACCCCTCACAGTAATATTTGCTAACGTAATATTCACATACAAGATGAACTGATAGCGTATATGTATTTGGGGGGTTTCTTGCAAAGCTTTTGCTGTGCAGTGACGGAAGTTGTTGTTTTAATAAAGGGGTGGATGCACGTGCTGCGAACTGGTCCTCTTTCCAGGTTGCAAGTAAACAAGCAGTTAAGGTGGTGACGGCTAAACGCATTTCTTCGTCTATTTTTAGGTGACCGTCTTCCCATGAAACCGTAAACAAAGAGCAATACACATGGAAGTCAAAGGGACAGGGGCATGGCAACTGCATCGACCGGACAATAAAGACAACAAAACAGTCATTTTTTTAACAAAGAAAGACATGGATGGATCATTAAAATGAAAATTAAATGAACATTTTAATGAAATTAAAACAGCAAGAGAGAGAAAAAATACATTTAAATATTAATAAAGTTGAAAATGAAGTATATGTCTTGCAGTATTCATTAATACCGAGGCATTCAAGACTCATGTCCACTTGACACTACAGGTGGCCAGGTTTTCTTTTTAAATCTTAACTCAAGTCCAACTCAATAAAGAGGACGCTGTCCCAAAGTGGTGGCCATTATCCCCATGCGTACAATTCTTTCCCCCTGCAACCAAACATCCTGCCACCTTTCTTCATCATCTCTTTCCCCCACCTCCCGTATCGTTCATAAAACCATTTGCTTATTCATCACACGATTTAACGTCTCTAACTTCCTGCTCCCTGCCCCCCCCCCCCCATTAACCTCTTTCCATCTTACCCTCCATAAGCTGTCCCCTCTCCTCCCTCTCCCCCGCCATTAGTGTCAAATGGGGCGAGAAGCCACTGAGCGCCGTATTGTAAACAGAGTTTCCCTGTCACCGTTGATCGGCTGACGAATGAAGATTGTCGAGTGATTGTTGCAGCAGATTGATGGAAAACGACAAGAATGTAAGATCATCAACATGATAAAAAAAAGAAAAAAAAGAAAAGGAAAACGTCGGCGAGCGTCACGTCGTAGGGCGACGCTGAAATGGCCCTTCCCATCAAGCATGAACAGAAAGTCAAAGTAGACTTCTGCATATTTATTAAATCATGATTCGGCCATAAAAGAACTATAAATAGATTTCGGATTGCAGTTATTGTCGCTGCCAGAAAATGACGCCAGTTTCAGAAAGTCTTTAACGTAGACAGTCCCCCATTAAATAAGGGGACACCTTACAGATACGCGATCGAATATGTTCTCCCATTAATGTGAATGTGACAGAAGAAGAGGCTTAGACTTCCTCATCTTTCCCTCGCCACCAAGAAACATGCGTCATCTCTCCGTTGGAGGCTCTCTTCAGTCCGCCCCTTGGAGGAGATTAGCGTGTTTTTTTCTTCTAATTTGATCACAGTAATTATACGAGTCTGTCAACCAGAGGCCTCTGTGGCAGTGATGGAGGCTGCTCGCAAAGAGGCCTTTCATTTTGGCTGCCAGTCTGAGGAAAGCGAATGAGTCACAGCCGGCGCAGAGTGGCACAGAACGGCACAGCGCGGCACAGCGCGGCACAGCGCGGCACAGCACGGCACAGCGCGGCACAGCGCGGCACAGCGTGGCACAGCGTGGCAGCGTTCGATCAGTTGGCCGGGCGGTGAGTGCCGCGGGAGTCACCGCGGCCTTTGAAAAAAATAGCCTTTCCTTCGCTATCAGTCCTCTGCTTCCCTCGCTAACTCTCTTCCAGCCGGTGACTTCGCTAAAGCATGTCTCTTCCTCCTGCTACCTCCCTCCCTCTCTTTTTTCTTAGCACACATTACAAAATGCATGGCCGCTCACGTGCACTGGGCATGCGCGTGACGGGAAGCAGATTTTCGACACAATGCAGTTGTTTTAAGTTGCAGAAAATATCGCGCAGGAAGAACGGCGATGGCGAAAAGAGGGACAGGAGACCGACGACGAGGTGGACCTGGCTGTTTGTCTTCTTCCTGGAAAAAAGGGTCATGTGATCGGGGCGCGATGAATCAGGGAAAGACAAGTCGTGAGCGCTGAGACCCAATCGAGTAGCGTCCAAACTTATCCATAGTGTGGACGCTCGGTGTAAACGTAGAAAAGATATGCGTTTCAAATCGGAAACGTAGTAGTGTGGACATGGCCTAAAACTACCCACACACACACACACACACACACACACACACACACACCTTTAACTCTTGCTCCTGGGTCAGGACACTGTGAAAATCCACATACAAACACAAACCGTGTCTCAATTATGCAAAGCCAATACACAAGCTGCTTAATATGCAACGACTGTGCTGCGCCTCCCTGTGAAACTAGTTTTGCAAACATATGACTGCTGAAAGCCTACGTGAGCAGTTGTTTAGTGAATATGCGTGTCGTGTGCTCGTCGGCGGGGTGGCAGATTGTTTGCTGCGCTCTTGCACCGCGCGGGGCTTATCGAGAGCCGCATGAAGAAGGTATCCATGAACAAATTCCTTTTGAATTCATCTAATTGACATGCAAATTATTCGATATGTAGCCAGAGTGTGAGAGCGAAAAATCGAGCTGGGAACACACTGAGCATACTGATGAACACTTTGAGAGAATTGTGCTGAATATTAATGTTCTTTTTTGTTTGTTTTTCTCAGTCAAACTGGACCACTGTTGGAATGAATTATGACTGATGCGAGTCCAAACGGCCACGCTCCGTAAAACAACAAGCCACAAACATTTCTGAGCCACCTCTAGAACCAAACAGGACTGTTCACAAACATAGATTTTCAGTGGAGTATTACTTTGAGGTTATAATCGATCATATTTTCCATCTTCGTTACCGAAGTGTGGTTTAACGCACCTGTGTTTGAGCAATAATGCTCTGCTGAGATTATATTATTATAGCCTTAAAGTGACAGGCTCACTCAACAGTTTACTGTACAAAAAATATGGGATTACAATTATGTCAATGTGATATTTACACGGGGTGAGGATTAGCCATGTCTGGGTCCTGTATTGTGAAGTAACAACCGCCACAAATCATCATTCATATTCGACACAGCGGCCATCTGTGACCATATAGTTCCTTGGCCGCTCTGTTACTTTTCTTGGAAACTTACACTGGCTTCTGAGGAGCTTATGTTACAATGTGTATTACAATTCAAAGGTCTGTTAAGATTCCCAGCATGAAGACCTATTTAAATGAGAGCAAAAGACAAAGTCTTGTGGACGATAAATTACATGTGGCAGCATAAGAGCCTTTTATGCATGCTCAGTCTAGACTTCTAGGGGTTCGGTCTAGACTATGTTTTTGTCACTTTTCACATCCATTTAGTCGCCAGATTTGAGTGAAACACACTTTGTTCATCCTTTGCGACACCTGAGTGGAACACAGAAGATGAAGGCTCACATATTTCCACATGAATTGGGCAGTAACACACAAGTGGATTTTGAACTTTAACTTTTGCTCAACATCTCCCAATGCTGGTTCCAGAGAGGTAGCGGCCAGAGCTGCCATTGCTTTGAACTACTTCCTGTCTGCGCCAGCACCCACATCTATCATCTCCAACCACGACACTTGAAATTGAGTGTTTGACCATCTCAATGTCACCGTTCCCTTTATTCTTCTTTGACATAACATTTACTGTATATTTCCAACATTTGTATGTATTTCATCAATTTGTCTTTAAATATTTTTGTATATGCGATTTCCGGAAGACCTTGAAGAGAAACAGAATGGTGCTCTTGCCATCGCTGTTGCCATCCCAGTGCTGATGGGAACGCCCACCTCTGCCAGCTGAATGGTCCGTCTCTGATGCATTAATGATGTGCTCTCATTAATGGCAACGTTTTGAAAGTACAGTCGAGGCTCGCGCTGTCGCCCAAAGCTTCCGCGGGGTTCCTTAAAAACGCAACTTGGTGCACACCGTCTGTGCCGCTGGTAATGCACGGCTTCATTCTGTGGCATGGCGAATGTATAGTTTAACCAGTTTGCAGAACTATTCCCATAGCTTTTGCTAGCACTTTTAGTGTGGATCCAACAGTATTATATGTGAGTCCATAACTGATTAGCTGTGCAGTATAAATTAGCTGAGGAGTGAACCACCTGTGCCTGTAGCACTGTAAAGCCAGGATTACGCCTTTACCTTGTTTATCCCACATCCTGCTCCTTAGTGCAGGGCTCTGGTTAGGTCTGCAGCAGCAAGTTGCCATGGCAATATAGTTAAGTTGAACACAGGCTTCAGCCCTAAGCAGTATTTCTTATGAGGTGCACAATAGACATATAACAGTTTTTTGATTAATTTCTTAATTTTACGACCATCAATCAAAACATGTTCTTGATGGTCAATTCAATCAATTCAGACACATTGATTTAACGTGGTTTGGATCGGTTTGATACATTAATAATCCAACAATTTAGTGTGACATAATGTGCCGACCCGTAAAACAGACAATCTTCTGTTGTAGACGAACAGAATGGATAATTCACGTGTTTTTAGAATAAGTCTCTGCTGGCCTGCAGTGGCACTCGAGCCGTAAAGCGACTTCATTTTCACTTTTCTCATCGCAGGAGGCAAAGTTGTGCAACAACCAGACCCCATGAAGTCATGTCTCGTTTCCTTTGCAGCGACGATCTCATTTTCCCACGTCGGGAAAATATTTTTTACAGCTCAGAGACAACAGGATCAGCAGATCCTTACAACAAACAGCTGTAAGGGCTGATGTCTGTCTTGAAGCTGTGCTTTGTACGAGGAGCCATCAATTACAGTCTCTAACCACAATCTACAGCCAGCAGCTCAGTGTATCGGTCCTGCTGTGAAGACAGAGAGACACAGCGCATGAATCCACCTGTTCTCCTGCTGCGTGATGATACTGTGTGATGGCCCTTGATGGGTCAGTTGGCTTCCTGGCATAGATGGCTCTCTTCTTCATCAGTCGAAACGCATCGTGTTAGCTCGTGGTAAGTGATCCAGTAGCAATGCACTAAAAAAACACCTTCATACATTTACATACATTTTATTCTACCACACTTTCTTTTTGTAATTTGACCGTAAACATAAACGGACAAACACATTACGTACTCTAGGTTACGTCAGGTGAGCGGGTACACACTCTTTGCATTTTACTACACATAACCTTTTTTCCCATGACTGATAACATGCTTTTATGGTAGCAAAAATAAAGACTTATTATGGGAATATAAAGAGCGTTGATTTAAAAATGATTTTTACCTCTAATTTGTGTGCCACACAAATGTTATCCCGACCACGGAATGATTCTAGTCACTGCCGTTCACACGCCGTTCTTTTGAAATGAGCACAATTTAAAAAAGGCTCACAATAATTCACTGTGAGCGGAGAAATGCAAATGAACAGCTGTCTATGTGATAGACTGCTAACAAGTAAGTACAATAAACAGTTCACAGACTGAACCACTGAGAGTTTGCTGTGTCAAATATACGTTTGATATCCGGTCTTCACTCGATTTTTGTATTCATAATTCAAATGTTTGTAATTTCTAATTAAATAAACTCCCCGTTTGTTATTCCAAACATTATTCCCAGAGACAAATGGTGAAAGAAATGTAGCAGCTTCCTCTCGGCTGGAGATGGAGAGAGTTATTTAGGGGCCAGTGATTGTGCAAGAGCAGAGATGATTTGCTGAAAGTAAACATAGGGGGAGTGCAGATGATACAAAAGGCAAAGGGCAAAAAAAGAAACACCAGTTAGTCATTATGATTCTGTCCCATTTGCAACCGTCACAACTACCTTTGCAGAAGCCACCATTGAACATTTTACCACAGGTAACCAAACAAAACAGAACTTATCTGCACCACAGATGTACTGGCTCTTCTTTATTTGCAGCAGCGGAATAAGCTTGTGCATATGTATAAATCTAATTATTCTGGGCCACTTCACTTGATTAAAATGATATATTGCTACAATATAGGAAACTGTAATCTGAAATATTAGAAGAGATGGAAGTTCAAAAGAAACGGGACATGAGCTGACATCAAATGAGAACTTAAAAGAGAAGCATACAGAGAAACGGTATTATTGTGATTGAAGTACCGAATTTAGTAATTGCTGCTACATTATCAGCGCTCTGTGACTCACAAAGAGGTTATGTTGAGTGATGGTTAGTTTAGAGAGGCTATTAGTCTGTGCAAATAAATGTGTTGGTTCATCAGCCCAGCCAGCTGGTTCTCTGTCTGTCCCACCATAACCAGTCTACTCAGGCTCTCTGTCCCACTATAACCAGTCTACTCAGGCTCTCCTTCCCACTATAACCAGTCTACTCAGGCTCTCCTTCCCACTATAACTAGTCTACCCAGGCTCTCTGTCCCACTATAACTAGTCTACCCAGGCTCTCTGTCCCACTATAACCAGTCTACTCAGGCTCTCCTTCCCACTATAACCAGTCTACTCAGGCTCTCTGTCCCACTATAACCAGTCTACGCAGGCTCTCCTTCCCACTATAACCAGTCTACTCAGGCTCTCCTTCCCACTATAACCAGTCTACTCAGGCTCTCCTTCCCACTCTAACTAGTCTACCCAGGCTCTCTGTCCCACTATAACTAGTCTACCCAGGCTCTCTGTCCCACTATAACCAGTCTACTCAGGCTCTCCTTCCCACTATAACCAGTCCGCTCAGCCTCTCTCCCACTGTGCTCCTCAGCGTTTTCAGGGACCTCGGGGCTGGAGGAGCGCTCTCCGGTGACAGCTCTGACATCCCACAGTGACCGATTTCTTTATGAATGAATGAATCAACACAAGTCACTTTTTCAGATCATCAAGTTGATGGTGTAACACGGTTTATTGTTTCAACAGGAAATAGCTGACCTCATTCCAGGTAATACATATAGTTATGTCCTCGCTCTCCATCTACTGTAAATCATCCACTTGGTAAAAGTGTCCCACAAACCTTTATAAAGCCACAAGCCATGAGAAATAATCCAATACCAGAGATGATTTAAAATAAGCTGACAAAACAGGCACTTAAAC